>NC_051059.1:26285636-26631470 GCF_904848185.1 Acanthopagrus latus
ACTAATGTGCTCTGAATGAAAACACTTCCAGCAGCACTTGTTGTTTAACACCTTTCAGCACATTTCACCACATCATTTCACTTCAGGACATTTTAAAAGACAAATCTTGGACACATGTCAGTCTGTGTACTTTGAGGCCATTAGATTTCCTTTTTGAAGTCAAAAATCAAAGAAATAGGAAAGGATTTGTGTCCAGTTTTCGTTTTGAAATTAGAAACCAAAACAAGAGAAATTACTCATTGACTGATTGTAGTTGCATAGTTCCATGTCCATGTGTCCTGGTAGATTAACTTGCTGTAGCCTCCTGTTTCTTCTGCACAGCTTCGTCCTGTAAATGACAACATCCAGTCTCAGAATATGAAAAAACAGGCTTTTTTTTCCATTTATGTTTTCTAGTGATTTTATTTTTTGTTATATGAAATAGATTTTCCAAATTTGACTCATCCCTTTTTGACCATGAAAAAGAAAAACGGCTTTTATTTCAATCTCATTTTTTAAATTTAAAACCAAAATGAAATAACCACTAGTTTTTTGTTTTTAATATCCGTTTCTGAAAGGAAAATCAAATGACCAAAAGATACACAGACCAGGCTGGTAACAAAGGATCTGGCACTAAAATGTGTTTGGTGTTCAGATTTGATCAGCATCGTGTTCCACTAGCTCGCTAACAGCTTTAGCAAAACATCACCTGGTCCTGTGGAAGACTCCGGTCATACACAGTGATGCAGAGTGCAAAGGTCAGAGTGAGCAGACAGACAGGTACAGATGTAGACAGACAGGTAGCCTGTCCAATCATTTCATACGGGTCCAATAAAACCATTGGACGGGCTTATTAGAGGCCTGCAGCAGCCACAGATACTGGATTTATTCTCTGTTATCTGTCAGAGTGTTTGATTTATTGATTGCTGTCAGGATGTTCACACATTTTCTGTAAATATAACAAAAAATGCTTCTAGAATAACTGACCGACCCGAGTTTGAACAGAAAGTATTCAGAATCCTGTCAAACTGACAGAATGGCAGGATTCAGAGGAACAATGGTCCAGAGAGAGTCAGAGAAAACTTCTTCATCAAAGCTCCAGTTTTGCTGCTGTGTGTGATAACAGTACGTTGTATTCAGCAGATGATGAGCGAACTTCGATTCGCAACTGGTTGAGGGAGAGATGACCATAGTGCACCGTATGGTCGTTGTGTTATTCTTTGTTGTCTGGTAAGCTCTCGCTTAGCTTCTTTCCTTTTACTAACTCACACATCCGCACACACACCTCCATGCATATATATCCCGGGTAATACACATATGTAATCTTATGAGCGATCTGTTGGAGACCTATAGTTAACAACCCCACTGTAACATACGTGTCTAGCGATTTTCCTTCTTACTGACTGCACAGGCAGACGCCTCTTGGTAACACAACTCCCTTTTTAGGATCTGTGGGTCTAACCCCTCCAAATTCACCTCGGGTGTGATCAAAGTGCAAATGAAGCCAAAGACGACTGTTCAAATTTTACGTATTTGTGCAATGATCATCTTTGGTCAGCACACTTACTCCCGCCATTTTTTAATTCAAGGTATGTGATTCAGCAGAATCAGAATCATCACCTCTGAATTCGTGTTTTCACGTGACTTCAACAAGTCATGTTCGGTGTTTCCTGTAGTCTCTCTAACGAGATTTCCCGAGTCACGCCCACCAATTTTGTAGTCCGGAGAATGTGACTTCCCGAGCCCCCACAGTCAAGTCAACATGGCTAACGTAACCACAACTCAGAGCTACAAATTCATTGTGCTGTTCAGAGAAATACAGCTCAGTATTCAGGATGACCTGACAATTAAAAAATTAGACACACCAGAGCAAGTTTAACTATCAGGAAGTTTCTACTGAGGGAGGGAAGTCGTATCACCGTGAATCTTTGCAGTAACATGGTCAGAGCTCTCCTCTTATATATGATGTTTCTGGATTAATATTGCAGCTGCATTAATGTGATGTGCCATTTTACTGCAGGTTGAGCTCACTGTAACTACTTTATGCACTGTTGGCTAGTTTAATCTGCTGCAATGCATCATATTCTATAAGAGTTTATTCAGCTGAAGAAGGAAGAGAAAAGGAAGAGAAAAGGAAGAGAGAAGTCAACACATAAAGGAACACTTCCTCCTTCAGTTTATCACAAACGTTCAACAGCAACACATCTGGAGATTCATGGTTTTCACTGGACAGGAAGGTGATGAAAATCTGTAATCTGAAAAGTTAAAAGTAACTAAAGTTGTCAGACAAATGTAGTGGAGTAGAGTTAAATATCTGCCTCTGGGTAGAAACATAAAGTAACATCAAATAGAAATCTTCAAGTAGCAGGTGGACAGAGGATGCTGTCAGCACAGCCCTTACACACCTGGACCAGCCCAACACATATGTAAGAGTGCTGTTTGTGGACTTCAGCTGAGTATTCAACAGGGTCATCCCCCTCAAAGTGAGCAACCTGGGTCTAGACAGTTCACTGTGCATATGGATACTGGACTGTCTTAGCAACAGACCACAAAACGTCAGGATGGGAGGCCGCACATCATCCACTCTCATCCTAAACACTGGCACACCACAGCAGTGGCACACCAGTTACCATCCGCCAAGGAGACGGCAGAGGAAATGATGAACCATGTGTTTCGAGTCCACGGATTTCCTAAGGACATCCTTCGACATGGAGCAAACACCTGGTCTGGGTAGAGTATGCTCACAATTCGTTGCCCACCTCTGCTACTGGTCTTTCTCCCTTTCATTGTGCCCTAGGTTAGCACCCCCCGCTGTTTCCAGACAATGAAATGGAAGTGTCGGTTCCCTCCGCCTACGCCATGGGTTCGATGTTGCCGACGCATCTGGGCAGCCGCCCGACAGGTACTGATCTGCCAGGGAGACTAGGTTGAAAGGACGGCAGATCTTAGAAGGCGTCCTGCTCCCAACTATCAGCAGGGTCAGAGAGTATGGCTGTCAGCGAAGGATTTGAACCTCAAAGTCCCATCCAAGAAGTTAGCTCCTCAGTTCGTGGGTCCCTTCCCCATCACTAGGATTATTGGTCCTGCGCCTGTTCGACTGCATCTGCCCCGGTCCCTTCGGGTACACCCAACCTTCCATGTAAGTCAAGTCAAGCCAGTCAAGGAAAGCAAGATGGTGCTGATCACCACGCCCCCACCACCATCCAAGGTCATTGAAGGAGGTCCAGTGTACAAAGTGAAGCGACTGTTGGCAGTTCATAACCAGGGCCAGGGCAGGCAATGGGTACCATCCCGTCACATCATAGACACCAACCTCATGACAGACTTTCATCGGGATCATCCTGATCAGCCTGGGCCGTCAGGATTCGGGCTTGCATTCCTCAAATGAAGTATTGCCAAGTTTTATTTTCTGTATTTGTTCCTCTTGAGAAGAGTGATTTTGATTTAATAGTTTTCTGATTAGGATTTGATTTTCAGTTTAAAATCTTTCATAACCATTTGATTTCCTCCTTGTGGAGCACTTTTTGTTGTACCTTTTGTATATACTTAGTGTAGATAATTTTCATAGCCTGTGTGCTGTCCTCTTCGGAGTGTTTTTGTTTCATTTAAATTTTCATCGTACTTACATCTCTCATCAGACGGTGAAGGCCCAGCCGAGACATTACTTCCTCAGAAAGCTAAAGCACGCTCACCTCCCTCAACAACTGCTGACCAACTTCTATCAGTCAGTGACAGAAAGCCTCCTGACCTGCTGCTGCACAGTGTTTCTCCAGCTGCACAACACGGGACAGGAAGGACCTGCAGAGGGTGGTGAGGACAAGCAGAGCGTGTCATCGGGACGACACCCCCTCTCAGAGACATTTACACCCCTGCCCTCTGGGAAGAGATATAGATCTATCAGATCTGAAACAAACAGACTGAAGAACAGTTTCTTCTCCCAACGCCGCATTTATATCTCGTCAACAGTTGAACTGTAAATAGTTTTATTAATTGCACATTATCAGGCCCGGTGCCACTGTCCTTTATTAGCTCTAACAGGTAGTTACCTTTACATCTAAAGGGGTCTTGAGGGTGAACTCATGATTGTCGACCCATCTGTGGATGATCACTGTGTAATGTTCATCCAAACTATACAAATAGTTCACTGCAACATGACAATATCAGCTGCCTTCATTTCCCTGAGTCACCTCAGACATCATCACAACAGTTGCCCCCCTGAGAGATTTGGCAGGAGCTGCCACTGGAGCTGGTGGAGCTGTCAGAGTCAGGAAAACAAGAGGTTACAGAACCACAGCCACAGGAGACTGATTCAGCACAGGAACTGGAGACAGCTGCAGCTCAGCTCAGACAGGTTGCTGCAGAACAGGAACAGAGGACTGCTGCAAGGCAGAGCAGGAGGCCGGCAGCTGGAGGTCTGGACGGGGATCAGGAAAGACCGCCGGTCCGGCTCTGGAGCCAGTCTGCTGACCTGCAGACAAGGAAGCAGGAACAGGTGTCGACTGGGCCGCAAACTGAGGACCAGGAACTGGTGGACCTGCTGGTGGAGCTAGATAACAAGTCAGAATCAACCAAGTCAATGAATGAAGTTCATCCTCTGGGGACCAAGAATGTCTGTAGAAAATGTCATGTCAGTCCATCCATCCATCCTTTGGTCCAGGTCCAATCCATGTGGACTAAAGTAGTGGAGCGACAGACATCAGCATCCACAGAGCAACACTGCTAGTGTGTCTAAAAAGACAATAAAAGAAGAGACAGTCATGTTGATATGAACATTAGAGAAACACATCATGGAGCTGAAACATGATCCTGCTTCATCATTTGGACTCGTTCACCTCAGCCGACACGTTCAACAGCACACAGGTTTTTGTATTACTCTGTCTCACTGTGGGAGGAGGTGTACACCTGATCTTTGGCTCTGGAACTAAACTGGTTGTAACAGGTAAGAATAAAGCTTCATTTTCCTTCAGTTGTTTTATTGAACAAGTGTAAAATGTGTTTTTAATGAGTTTCTGCTGCTTCAGGCTTTACATGTTAGTTTGTTGATAATTAGTAGAGAATTCTTGCGGCCGTGCAGCTATTGTTCCATAAAAAGGTTCATAACTCCTGAAAAGATGTTTAAATCTCACTGCACAGCTGAAGTTCTTCTTTATTTCTGCAGGAGATCAAACTGATTCATAGAGAAAAAGTTTGATGTTGACAATGTTACAAATATACAGTATTTGATCCTCTCAGTAATTCAGCACCATCTCTTGTTTTTATAAAACATCATCATATATGATATTAAACATCATTTAATATATGTCAGTAAATATATTTGAAAAACATACAATTTTAAATAGGTTGTATAGGATCATTAATAATTCATTAATAAATGGTCAAATGTGTTTCATATGATGGTACAAATGTCTTTTAGTGTGAAATATATTTATACATGAAGACAAAAACATACTGAACATGATGTTACAATAAATATAATATATGCACATAAATTTATATATTTCAAGATGTGATATCAGATGTTATATAATGTTACACACATATATGTGTTTCCTTGTTAATCTGATGTTAATGTAAATATAACAATTAATAGTAAATGAAGCTTAGCACAATTTAAAAGTAAATATATTGTGTAAACGTATGATGGTAAATATTGTGTATATGACACTGCACATATTATAATTCAACTGAGACGCGTTATATATTCATTTTATATTATATTATATATCATATTATGTTACAAGAATTACATTTTAAATTACATTTCTGATTTTAAATCTCAAACTGCATCAAGACATTGTATTTTATATGATGGTACAAATGTCTTTAACTGTAAAATATATTTATACATGAAGACAAACACTGAAGATGGCATCACAATAAATATATAATAAAGAAATTATACTACAATATAAAAAAAACATTATATTTTGAAAAAAAAACTTTACAGTATGATGAACAATGGCACTTGAAACTATGTATTTTCTATGTTGATAGACTTTTAAATATTTTAAACATAATAATGAATATATTGACTCATAATTTAACATATCATTTAAACAATGAAAAATAATAATTCCAAACCTAATTTCAAATAAGTATCCAAATAAGTACATGTATGCAGCACATGATGGTAAATATTGTGTACAACATACTGTTTTTTAAAAAAAAAACGTATATCATGTTATTCGATATTGTATTTTAATTTATAATATAATATTATGACATTTGATCACTAAATGTGATGATCAATAAATTATCACCTGTCTTCATGTTATATTACAGATAATTTATTATTCAAATTGAACTGAACATTTCATTGTAATTGTGTATACATTTTAAAATACTGAAATACAAATTAGTGATATTGTTGATAAACTGTTTTTCTTTAGCAGCTGGACTAAAGTACAGGATGTTAAATCTGTAATATGTTAGACATGTTGTAATCAACTAAAAAGTATTTTATGTCAATGTAAAAATATATTTCATTATAAGATATATATTAACATAATATTTAGAGAAGGTCTTAAATTTTGCGACGATCATTATCACAATTATATCATGTTTCATATAATTAAATCAAGTTTTACCTTCTCTTATATTAAATAATGTCTTTATTCACACTAGTCATGTGAAAACATGTATTTGTAATTTAGTGAATTTAAGACAACATGAAATTCAAGATGCATTTTTAAAAATATGTATAATATGTGGTGGATAATGTAAACATTAAAATGTCAGCGTGTATTAAACTTGAGGGTAAATATGTCCTTTATTATAATCTGTCTTTTATCATGATACAGATGAAGATTTTCCATTGTATGAAAATATGATGTTATATTATTATTAGTAAGAGTCATAATAATGATGAATGTGCAGATTGAAAGAAAGAAGTGCTGAACACATGATGTTGTTTGTCCCCATATAACATATGATGACATGACATGATGAGTGTGTTTGATGTGCAGGTGAATCCAGTCTATGTGTTGAACTTTGTGCTGTATTGATGAGTAGTTTAGTGATCAGAGTCCATGTAGTTTCCAGGATCACACTGAATGCAGTGCAGTGCTGGAAGCTGCTGTTGACTGTGTCAATGTGTGTCTGTGCTGCTTGTTGCTGCTGTCAAACTTCAGATGAGCAGGTAGTGAAGCCCGTGGTGAGCGTGTACCCAGCAGCATCCAGAGCCCACCTGGAGGGGAGGAGCTCCCTGCTGTGTGTGGCCTCAGCCATGTTTCCTCCTCTGGTCCGCTTCTCCTGGAAAAGACGAAAGGAGGATCAGGAGCAGTGGCTCCCTGCTGAGGGAGAGCAGCTGGAGCTCAGAGAGTCGGAACGCGCCGCCGCCATCTTGCTGGTTGAAGGGAACGCCACCTCCACGTATAAATACCACTGCTCCGTCCAGCACGAGTGGGGCACAGTGGAGGTCCCAACAGAACAAGGTGATGAAGGCTTGGTGACTGTGTTCAGCAGTGATTCAGCTTCATGTGGAGACGCTGTCAAAGACGGCAGAGGAGCAGAGGACTGACATTTCTTTTGGCCTCTTTTCTGTTTCAGAGGTTCCAGCAGCTCCAGCAGCCTCCTGTCCTCCAGAGAGAGAGCCAGCAGACCTGCCAGCTCTGCAGCAAGCTGACTGTAAGATCACCTGCTGCCTCTCTGCATGGACAGCTCCAATGTTCTGCTGCAGTTAGGGCTGCAGATCAGTCTGTTCACTTTCTGCTCATCACTGAAGGAGTTAAACAGACACTCCCTGATTCTGTTAGAGTGTCCAACAGCACAACTAATACCAGTGACAGAGCTTTCACTCCACACTCTGACAGATAACACGTTTTAAGGCAACTATACTATATTTTGGCCTTTGAGGCAGCTATAGAAACTTTGAGGATTATATCTTAAAGCTCCACTATAAATATTTCTATATGGAGAATGAATCTAATGACTGTGTGTGCAGTGAAATGTGAAACTAACACTGTCTGTGTGTGTGTGTGTGTGTGTGTGTGTGTGTGTCAGTGTCCTTCCAGTCTCAGTGCAGGGTGAAGCTGCTCTGTGTGCTCTACACAGTGCTGATAGTGAAGAGTCTGGTGTACTGCTGTGGACTCTCTCTGCTGAGGATCCTCTGAAACAAGGGACCGTCCACCAGCTGCTCACATGCTGACTGACTGTTTCCTGCTCGCCTTTTCTCACCATCAGATCTCATCAGTTCGTCTCATTGATCACTTTGATCAGCAGTCACAAATGTCAATGTTCATGTTTTGTGGTTGGTTGTAAAATGAATCTTTTGATGCACAGGTTAGATTCAGTCATCCTACATATATAAATACGTATATACACATATATATCTGCAGTGACTGAGTATAAATTCCGTGGTATAGTGTTATTTTCATCCTCTAGTTTATTTCCACTTTGAATTGTGACTTGTATAATAATAGAACATGAAGCTGAATCATTAGCTGTCTGCTAGATATTTGATTGTTTTAATATTTTTCTCTTCTTGTCTTTCTTTTTAATACATTATGCAGAGTGTGGCAGCTTTGTTCAATTCTTTCACTGTAACATTCTCAATAAAGTGAAAAATCACAGTGTGTGTGTTAGAAACAGTTTGTTTTTATGGATTTCAGTTTGTCGTCAGAGCAAATCATCAGAAACAGAATCAACTTCATGGACCATGTATGGTGACGCCTACAAGTCATTTGACTCTGGTTGGAATTAGCTCTCAATATACTTTCACACAGCAGCAAGAACAAATGTAGAGGAAGATGTGAATATTAGCATACAGCTAAACAAGGACAACAAAGCTAAAGAAAGAGAAGCAAACAGAAACATAGTGCTATTATATACAAGTCAGTAGGTGTGGCTGTGCCACCAGGTTCAGTGCTGAGCCCCTTTTATAATTGTGTCAGTGTGGATGTCAAACTCTACGCTGATGACACTGTTGTTTCCACACATGAACAAACAGCAGAGCGAGCTGCTTTCAAGCTACAACTGCTATAAAATGATCACACAGCAGCTTCATCAGTGGCCTTCCAAGTTGGTGTCAGGCTGCAGAAACTGTCAGTAAACTGTCACCTTTACAGAATCAATCAAACAGAATCAACAGATCTTTTATTTGAGCTTCTCAGCTCCCAGGTTTGTCTCCCAGGTGAATAAGACAGATGGAAGCTGAGACAGTGAGTACTGAGCGCTGTAACTGTTGTAACTGTCGTTGTGTTGTTGAAGCTGCAGAGCAGAAACCCACACAGCCCGTCTGCTGCAGGAAAGGAAGTGCTGGTTGGCTCTCAACAGTTTTTTCTGAGTCCTAATAACCACTGAGAACAGATTCATATCTGCTGCTGTACACACTCATCAACTCCTCTCCCTCTCTGGACTGGTTTGTCTTTTCTCTTGTTGTCTGGAAGCCTTTTTTCCACTGAGCCCTCCACCCACACAAAGTTAGACTGAGCCCAGAGACCAACAGTGACCCCCCACCTGGAGCTCACGTCCATGAATATAATGAAGAACTACTTGTATTAGTATTTATTTTCCTTTAGCTCTTTTCATTCAGAATCTCAGACAAACAGCTGTGTCTTTATTTAATGTTTTCTGTAAAAGTTATTTTCAGATGAAGCTCCAATGAAAGTTCAGTGAAGCTCATCACAGACCAACAAAAAAAAAAAATTGTTCCCATCTCTGTTCATAGTTCAGTGTTATTTTACCTGTTCGGCTATTTTTTTTCCATGTCAGGCTTTATTTTTCATTTCACCGTTTAAATCATCTTTGTCTCAATGTGTAGATTTCATTCCTGCTCAGTCAGTCAGCATTCTTTGGGGGAAATTTGGGCTGTTTTCCATTTATTTGTTGGATTTTTGACCTCTACCTGGAGGAAGTAGAGAGCAGAACCCTGAGCTCCTTCCAGGGAACAGAACCAGATTCAGTGAAATGACAGAAATGTAAGGAGACGTTTAAGGCTTCAAATCACAGTCGAGGAGTTTTGTGGATTTGTCCTTTTGTCTTTTCATCACAGCTGTTCAACAACAGATAACAGTCTGTGCTACTAAATTCACCACCAGCCTGAATGTGTTGCTGCTCACATGAATGTGTGTTTCTATTTCTATCACACTGCAGCTTCAGCCGAGCCGTCAATCGGCAGCGGTGGCCTCATCTGTGAGCCGCAGGGGCTGATGGGAGCTCTGAGGACCTGTTAGAAACCACGTGGCCCTCGTCTGATCTGGCAGCTCGTCCTGGTTTGCCCTCAGCTGCGTCAGAGCGCCACTTCTCCCCAGGTTCACCAGAGGAAACACCACTGCACAAAATGCTTTTCCTCCCAGCTGCTGCTCTGTGCTGTCTGTGTTCAGGTGAGTGTTTCCAGCCAATCAGGAGCCAACAAAGTCCACCTGGAACAAACACTGTCACACTCACCTTCATCTATCTGTCTGCTTCTCTACAGCGCTGGTTGCCATGGCAGCACAGCTGATTCAGGACGATTTAACATTGACCAGGAGAGTTGATGGAGACGTCTCCTTCAGCTGTCGAGTAACTGACCAGTGTGACAATGATAAATTTCATCCAGAGTGGTACCAGAAGAAAGACAATGAAACATTCAAAAGGATTTTGTATTATGACAGGAACACTTGTGACATAAAGCACAAGGACGATCATCCTCAGAAGGATGATTTCTCAGTTGTCAATATTCAGAACGGTTGTGTGTTGAAGATCCAGAAAGTTAAACTCCTTCATTCAGCCACCTACTACTGCCTCTGTTCGAAGAAAGATCCCACAGTGAGAAATGATCCGAGCAGCCTGAACAAAAACCAACAGATGAACAGACGTCAAACAGTGTTTGTGACAGGAAGAGAGCAGTAAACCACAGCCCAGGTTCACATGTTTCACCTCCATCTCAGCCACAGTCAGTAAAACAACAAACATCCTTCAGAATATTTCAATAAAATGATATCAAACAGAATCAAATATTTACAGCCCAACGTCCTGCTGCTGAATAAAGTCCATCCGTCCCTCACAACACTAATGTGCTCTGAATGAAAACACTTCCAGCAGCACTTGTTGTTTAACACCTTTCAGCACATTTCACCACATCATTTCACTTCAGGACATTTTAAAAGACAAATCTTGGACACACAGTAAGTAAGTAAGTTTTGATTTAAAGGCAGTTTTTTCAAGACAAAGTTTGCAAAGTGCTGTACAGGGAAACGTAAAGATAAAACATAATTGAAAATATTGTTAAACAACATAAATGTGGACAAAATAAGTTAGATAAGATAAAATAAACCAAACATGCATGTACAGATATCTGCAAAAAATAATTACAGTTGTATTGTAGGGAATGCAAGAAGGTAGAGATGAGTATTGAGAAGGTCTTTAAACATATTTAGTGATTCAGCTGCTCTGACAGAAGAGGGCAGACTGTTCCAGAGGGATGGGGCCCTGACGGCAGAAGCATTGTTACCCTTAGATTTGAGGAAGCAGCGGGTACAGATAGGAGGCCGAGGTCAGGAGATCTGAGTGGTCTAGAGGTGCAGTAAGGGTGCAAGAGTTCAGAAATGTAGGGAGGGACAAGACCATGAAGGGCCTTGTATGTGAGGAGTAGTGTCTTGAAGTCTATTCTGTATTTTACTGGGGGCCATTGAAGGGATGCAAGAACTGGTGTGATGCGGGATCTGCGATTGGTTTTGGTTTGTAGTCTGGCTGCAGCGTTTTGTACGAGCTGCAGGCGAGACAGGGCTGCACGGCTGAGACAGGTGAAGAGAGCATTGCATTAGTCAAGGTGAGAGAAAATCAGGGTGTGGATTAGAAGTTCAAGATGGCTGGTTGTTAGCATCGAATTGATTTTGGAGATGTTCCGGAGTTGGAAAAAGCAGGATTGTACAAGTTTGTTTATGTGTGCTGATTAGAGGCCTGCAGCAGCCACAGATACTGGATTTATTCTCTGTTATCTGTCAGAGTGTTTGATTTATTGATTGCTGTCGGGATGTTCACAGATTTTCTATAAATAAAACAAAAAAATGCTTCTAGAATAACTGACCGACCCGAGTTTGAACAGAAAGCATTCAGAATTCTGTCAAAGTGACAAAATGGCAGGATTCAGAGGAACAATGGTCCAGAGAGAGTCAGAGAAAACTTCTTCATCGAAGCTCCAGAAGATCATTTGTAACCTGCGTTACAGCAACAATATTTACATATTTGTATTTTGTGTGATTTGCCAACAAAACTGTGTAAATACAAATTCCAGGTTTCTATAACAATTTGTCAGATGTAATGAAACATTAAGTTTTAACTACAAACTAAACTCTCAGGACTCTTTTTTCTGTGTGGCTCTGTGCTTCTATAAATTCAGAGTCAGATTGCAGAGCTAAGTCAGTTTCTATCAGTCGGTCGGTTTCTATTTCTATCACACGGCAGCTTCAGCCGAGCCGTCGATCGGCAGCGGCGGCCTTATCTGTGAGCCGCAGGGGCTGATGGGAGCTCTGAGGACCTGTTAGAAACCACGTGGCCCTCGTCTGATCTGGCAGCTCGTCCTGGTTTGGCCTCAGCTGCGTCAGAGCGCCACTTCTCCCCAGGTTCACCAGAGGAAACACCACTGCACAAAATGCTTTTCCTCCCAGCTGCTGCTCTGTGCTGTCTGTGTTCAGGTGAGTGTTTCCAGCCAATCAGGAGCCAACAAAGTCCACCTGGAACAAACACTGTCACACTCACCTTCATCTATCTGTCTGCTTCTCTACAGCGCTGGTTGCCATGGCAGCACAGGTGATTCAGGACGATTTAACATTGACCAGGAGAGTTGATGGAGACGTCTCCTTCAGCTGTCGAACTTACCAGTGTGACTACACCGATGTGTTCTGGTTCCAAAAGAAAGACACATTCACAAGGATTATACTTATTGAAATGACCGATTGTAGTGTAAAGTCTAGGTTCAATCATCCTCAGAAAAATGATTTCTCAGCTGTGAAAAATCAGAACGGCTGTGAGTTGGAGATCAAGAAAGTTAAACTCATTCATTCAGCCACCTACTACTGCTCCTGTTATAAGAGTGATCCCACAGTGAGAAATGATCTGAGCAGCCTGAACAAAAACCAACAGATGAACAGACGTCAAACAGTGTTTGTGACAGGAAGAGAGCAGTAAACCACAGCCCAGGTTCACATGTTTCACCTCCATCTCAGCCACAGTCACAAACACACTGAACTGAGGGATTTATTTCATATTCTATTTATTTATATGTTGATCAGATATTCCAGCAGGTTTATTGTTGTTTCACACAGAGAGGAAAAAGGAGACAAACACAAACACAATGAGAAAATAAAGAGGAAAATAATTCAATTACAAACTCAAACATAATCCAGATGAATCAGTAAAACAACAAACATACTTCAGAATATTTCAATAAAATGATATCAAACAGAATCAAATATTTACAGCCCAACGTCCTGCTGCTGAATAAAGTCCATCCGTCCCTCACAACACTAATGTGCTCTGAATGAAAACACTTCCAGCAGCACTTGTTGTTTAACACCTTTCAGCACATTTCACCACATCATTTCACTTCAGGACATTTTAAAAGACAAATATTGGATACATGTCAGCTCAGGACTTTGTCTTTCTCGCAGCAGCTCATTAGGATGCTCATCTTGTTGGACACATTTCCATCAGTTTCCTGTGGATGTCTCTGCTTCCCAGAGGATGTGTTATGTTTGGTTACAAGAGTGTACACCCAAAGCAGACACTGAGGCAGGAGTTGAGCACAGGGTAATTTATTGACTTCACGTGGAACTAGCAGGTGATAATGTGGAAAGTCCCAGACTAAGTCCCTGTCTTGTGTCAGCAGCTCTGGCGAGCGGCAAGCTCCGCCCAGCTTCTCAGGCACCTCTGCAGTTCACTGAAAGACAGGGGCCTGAGCTACGAGACATGACATATAGCGGTAAGGTAAGGTAAGGTATACAGGTAAGGATGCGGGCATCTTGAATGGGGTTGATTATTCTATCTACCTCAAATCGGCAAACAAAGTGTTCTCCCCATGCAGCTGATTTCTCAGCTCCATACTGGGAGGAAAACAACACCTTTTGTCCCAGATGGTACTGGGGAGCAGGGACATGGTGATGATCTGCCAGCTGCTGACTGTGCCAGGTGGAATGGGTGATGAAATCACAGGCTGACCTCCAAACCAAACTGATTGATATTATCTTGGACAGAAGAAACAGTGATCTTGAGGTTTCTGGACGGCAACACATTCTGGCCTTTAATTCAACTAAGTTTAAATATAACCTGTTCCTCCTCCTTGTGTGAGGTAGGGAATGCAGACAATACGGGGCTCACAGCTCCAAGAGACCTTGGAGCCAGCATTCAGCTGTGTGTGGGTCAAAGGTTAGCAGGGGACAAGGCCACTATAGGGACTAAAATGGAGCCTGACTCCTGTGTCAGATGGAGAATGATATCTAAACACATACATCTCCAGAAAAGGATAGAGGGCTCATTTAGATAATTTAGGAGTACAAGACTGAAGGAGTGACAGTAACAGATTTAGTCATTTATGGGAGATAGACCACCTCCTTTTCTAGTTGATTGGATAGATGGACATTCAACCCACCAGAGTGACCAATTAGGAGTAAGCAGGTACCGCCCAAGGGACTTTAAGAAGGATCCCATGAGTAGAGACTGGGGGTGGCATTTTGGTAGATCTCCTGAGATCGAAGGCGGTAGGAGTTCTGATAGGGCAGAGGGCAAAGCGTTTGGCATTACTTTGCCCTAGATTGGAGAACACCAGATGTGTGGCCACACTCTGTTTGGATGCTAGGCTATCTGAAGTCTGTTTTAATAAAGATTGCTCTATCATTCCACCCAGCCTTGCCTCCGCAGAATTCTTTTATCAACCTACTACACGCCGACACCTTTGAGGAAGACAGCCCAGAAACTACAATCTCACCCTCCTGGACGGAGAGAAGATGCAGTTCATAGGTGGGAGTTTCTTTTTTTAAGTATTTATTTTGGCCTTTTATGGCTTTATTTGATAGTTCAGCTAAAGAGGTGACAGGAAATAGGATGAGAGAGAGGTACGTGGGACGCCCACTCTACCAACTGAGCTAAACGGCGCCCTGCGGACGGAAGTTTGACCAAGGGGATGTAGCAAACCATCTTGGAGAAACAGTCCACAATGGTGAGAATGACGGTGTGTCCATCTGAGAGAGAAAGACCAGTGACAAAATCCTTTGTGGGACCTGGGACAACTGGGAACAGGCAGAGGCCTGAGGAGACCAGTGGGGGAGTGATGGGATGACTTGCTCTGGGCATACACAACACAGGCTGCCCCAAACTCAACCATGTCCTGAGCTTGGCCAGGCCACCAGAAGTGCTGGTGAAGGAATTACAGTGACCGCTGGGCTCCAGGTGAACCTGGATGTATGGCACCACTGTAACACCTGGGACCTCCCCTAGTATGAAGAGGCGATTCGATGTACCTATACCAGGGTCAGGGTGACTGTGTTGGACCTCTTGGACTGTGCTCTTGATTTCCCAGGTGGCTGCTCTAGCGTTTCAGGGGAAAGGCACGATGGGCTTGGGGTCACGCGCATTGTCAGATGTAATGAAATGTATATAAAGTTACACACAATTGAATCAGGCCTTTGAAGCAGTTTTAAGCACTTCCCACCATTCAAAACATTAACAGTTGAATAAGCTAACATGACCTGAACTAGAGACGACAACACCTGGCTGTAACCTGTCACAGTCGTCCATTTTCTGTGTTGGGTTTGTGCTGCGCTGTTTTTGTTTTTTTCTGTGCTTGTTGTCCTTTCAGAGGTGCTCTGAGAGGCTCGTGGGGTTTTCCCCTCAGCGGAGCTGCTGACACACACACACCTGCATCAGGTTGGCAATCAGCACCAGCTGATAAGCTCTGGTCTACACTCTACTGTTACGACCTGGCTCGTGGGGAATAGGCTGATTTGGTTTACCTGCAAGTTGGCACACATGACAGCCACGGCAGAACTTAGCTACATCTGATTTCAATCCGGGCCAAAAGAAATGTTTTAGAATTGTCACTCCTAAATGTCCAGACCATTGGCTTTCATGTGCTATGGTCAAAACATGAAATAAATAGAAATAAAAGACATCATTTTCACTCTTCCTCACACGAGCACGTGTGATGGCACAGGTGGGAAACACAGTGGACGGTAGCTGAGCTACTGGAGATGATTCATCACCCATCGGTGAATCTAACACTTCCAGTGCAGGGTTGACTTTACCTCTGGCAATGTCGTTACCCATCAATAGAACGTTCGACTGGATTGGCAACTCGAAACAGACAGCGTCAGGAGAAAGTCCAGTAACTAATTTAGATTGGATGTGGACACTATGTGCTGCTCGAGGAAGATATCCCATTTCAATGCCGCGTAATATTGAGCCATGACCGCTGGCTGATTGTTCAGAAAATGGAAGCACTGTGGCCAGAATAACGGACTGAGAGCAACCTGTGTCTCTCACGACATGCTTAGAGTGCTGGTCAGCAGGCTCCTCTGTGAGAGAAATAAGTGTGTTGAAAACAACGTCAATATCTCACTGCTTGTCACACTCAGAGATTACACAAGACTCAGCTTTAATCAACCCTACACCTTTAGGCTGGGAAACACGAGCAGATTGCTCCTTGTTTTTAAGGACCAAACAGATAGAGATTATATGATCTGTCTGGTGACAGTAGAAGCACTTCCGCTCTGCACTCTGGGCAGACTAGGAAATGAAGGAGCAGAAACAGGGTTACAGGGTGTGTTATGAGGAGGGGTGTTACGGCGTGACCCCTCAACGGGACCTGAGGAGAAAGTAGCCTAGTGTGTTGACACATACTCATCCGCTAAGACTGCCACTTCAGACAAGGCACTTGCTTTCTGCTCATTGAGATACACTACAATGTGCTCGGGCAAACATTTCTTAAAATCCTCTACCAGAATTAACTCCCTCACTGAGTTAAAGTCATTAACTTTACAAATAGTGCTCCATTTATCAAAAAAGTACTCCCTTCTTTCTAGCAAACTCAACATAAGTTTGACTCTGAGCTTTCCTCTGACCTCTAAATTTCTGCCTATACGCTTCAGGGACTAACTCGTAAGCATGAAGAATTGCAGTCTTCACAGCACCATAACTCAAACTGTCTCCTAAGGAGAGGGCAGCAATGGCATCTTGGGCTTTTCCATGAATTTTACGCTTAAGTTATAGTGACCACACCTCAGCCGGCCACTGCAATGTAGCCGAAATACACTCAAAAACACCAAAATAGGAGTCCACTTCAGTCTCACGAAACACAGGTGCTAAAGCAATATGCTTACTAAAATCAAATGCTGTTTTACCAACATAAGTGGAGATGGTGGAAAAAGGTATCATACCTGAACCAGCAGGTGCGCCTCGAGTCTCAAGCTCAAGCTTCCGCAGCCTCACAGCTTTGTCAGCCTCAATCTCCAGCTTTTTTACTTCCAGCTGAAGATGGAACTGTGCCTGCCTTTCACGATCCTTTTCCTGGGTTTCCAACTGGAGATGGGCAAGGTGGACCTTCAGTCAGGCCTCGTCTCCAGAGCCAGTACTGATCGCAAGGGATGGATCATAGCGAGGAAGTGTGAATGGTGTTTCATCCACCCACCTGCCTCGACTTCCACCCTGGAGGCTGTTTGTGTCTCACGGCTTTGGTCCTCCTCAGCTGGAGCTGGGATGCCAACAACAATGGCAGCAGATTCAGTTTGCTCAGGTCCTACAATCACTCCTTGTTCCACCAACTTATCAATTACTAGAGCTTTGTGCTCCCTTTTCAATGGGTGTTTAGTGAAAGTGATTCCGAAGTGGATTGCAATTTGGCCTAACTCATCCTTCCGACAGCTATCTATATGATTCAAGGTAGGATTGGCTACAAAGTACTTCAAATCAAATCGCTCAGCCACAGTGCACACTTACCCAGCTGCACTCCCTTACAAATTGTCAAACAATCAATCAACCAATGGAAATGCTCTGCCAACAAATAACTTGCACTGGGACCTCAATTAAGAGTGATCCCGGATGAGCCCCCATTTTTTTTTTCATGGGGAAAAAGTAAGAAACATGAACCAGAATGTTTCTGGTAAAATTGCAAGTTATTTATTTGCAGGGTGTACAAAAGGAACATGCTTTTGGATGCTGCTTAACTCAAGAAATAGATTGGTTGGTGTCAGTTAACCCCACTAAGATCCGTGCCCAATTTCCTTACCACAGTCCACAGATTAAGGTAACACAAGAAACACAAAGATTTCACACTTGTGGATTACTAACTAAAGCTCCTACAGAAGTAAACACATTTACCACAGGGGAGCACAACACATGCAAGGCCAGTTGATCAAAGGGCCAAATCATAACTGAGAGCAGCTATTTAAACAGAGTGATGGTCTGGAGGGCGGTTGATGGTTGGGGGAGATTACCAGACGCCGTACCGATCAGATACACATACCCAGATAACGGAGGAGGCCGTATCACCTGCTTAGAGATGATTTTGTCAGTACTGAGAAGTACATGGCCCCTGCTTGTGCTAATCTCTTTAAGAGTTTTCCCATGTTGTTTTTTGTGCCCGTCTCAAAGAGATCTAACTCACTTTTGCTTTTTGCCCTCAGTAATCTACCTTGTTTCCATCTACCAGTGGCTCTGATTCCAGTTACCAGGCCTTCAGCATCTCTGAAGCCAACAGCCTTGTCCTGAGCCCAGGAGAAAATGTTACTGCTCAAAGCTTGCTCCTTTAGGGCTATGGAGCCGTAAAGGAGCTCAATGAGAGTTCTCATTTGAGTCTCGTTTTAGTCTTTTTTGGTCTCAAACATTTCTCATTTGTTCCTCCTAAAATTCCTTAGGAGCAATAGGTGGGAGTCAGTGATATGGTGCTGGGCTGCTGTAAAGAGTTCCACAAGGCAAGGCAAGTTTATTTGTATAGCACAATTCAGACACAAAGCAACTCACAGTGCTTTACTGGAGCACACAAATTACATTAAAAGACTGTAAAAATGTTTTTTGAAGACATTAAAATTGCATTCAATAACAAGTAAGAATACATCAAGAAACACACATTAAAACAAGTAGGCTAAAATAGAAAAGGTTTAAAAGAGACAAGAATAAATGTCACAATGCAGTTCAAAGAATTGAAATTGTTTCAGTTAAAAGCAGCGGCAAACAGAAAGGTCTTCAGTCTTTATTTAAAAGAGGTGAGAGTCGGAGCAGACCTGCAGTTCTCAGGGAATATGTTCCAGATATGTGGTTCATAATAACTGAATGCTGCTTCTCCAGTGTAAATGTCTAAGAACTGGAGTGATGTGATCTACTTTTTTGGTTTCTTGTTCAGATGCGAGCAGCAGCATTCTGAATCAGCTGCAGCTGTCTGATGGAGTTTTGGGAGAGTCCTGCAAAAACACTGTTAGAGTATTCGAGTCTGCTGAAGATAAATGCATGGACACGTTTCTCCAAATCCTGCAGAGACTGAAGTCCTTTTATCATGGATATATTCTTAAGTCTTAGTGTGGCTGCTGAGATTTAGGTCTGAGTCTATGATTACACTGAGGTTTGTGTCTTGGTTTGTAGTTTTATACACTACAGATTGAAGCAGAGATGGACAAAACACACCTCCTGCACCTGGTGCGGTGGCACTGACCGCTTGTCTAATTTTCTGAATTTTGGCAATGAAGAAGGATGCAAATTCATAACAGGCTTTGTTAGATAGAAGTTCAGAGGCTACTGGTACAGGAAGTTATGTTAGCCTGTTGACAGTAGCAAACAGGGCACAAGCATCATTATTGTTTTTGGTGATAATGTCTGAGAAGCGGGACTTCCTGGACCTTTTCAGTTCTTAAATTTGACATTCCTTTTTTCCATTCTGATGTTGCAGAGAAGAGACAGAAACATCCATAAACCACCCGCTTGCAT
Organism: Acanthopagrus latus; assembly: GCF_904848185.1. NCBI lineage: Eukaryota > Metazoa > Chordata > Actinopteri > Spariformes > Sparidae > Acanthopagrus > Acanthopagrus latus. Next base: position 26,305,503 of record NC_051059.1, read on the forward strand.
TTGAGTAAGTCATTAAACCAATACTAACACCTCTTCCTTTTTTATGCATTCTAGTTTCACTTATGAAAGAGAAGTTTGGAGGGTGAAGTTTGTTATCCTGGTCAACAAAGTTTCAGTTTAAAACATGAACATGTTTTAATATGGCTAAACCAACTGTGCATTTTTTTTAAACAACAGTTTGCAATAAATGTAACAGATTGGAAGATTTAGTTAGACATTCATGCTTCTCAGCAAATTCACCACTTTATGCACTGTTGGCTAGTTTATCTACACCAATGCATCATATTCTATAAGAGTTTATTCAGCTGAAGAAGAAGAATGAGAATTTAGTCAACACATGAAGGAACACTTCATCCTTCAGTTTATCACAAACGTTCAACATCAACACATCTGGAGATTCATGGTTTTCACTGGACAGGAAGGTGATGAAAATCTGTAATCTGAAAGGTTAAAAGTAACTAAAGCTGTCAGACAAATGTGATCGAGTAAAAGGTCAAGTATTTGCCTCTGGGTAGAAGCATAAAGTAGCATCAAATGGAACTATTCAAGTAAAGTGAATCAGTGAGTCAGTGAGTCAGTGAATTTAAATTGAACATTACAACACTGCATTTATATCTCCTCAACGGTTGAACTGTAAATAGTTTTATTAATTGCACATTATCAGGCCCAGAGCCACTGTCCTTTAAAGCTCTAACATGTCGTTACCTTTACATCTAAAGGGGTCTTGAGGCTGAACTCATGAATATCAGCTGCCTTCATTTCCCTGAGTCACCTCAGACATCATCACAACAGTTGCCCCCCTGAGAGATTTGGCAGGAGCTGCCACTGGAGCTGGTGGAGCTGTCAGAGTCAGGAAAACAAGAGGTTACAGAACCACAGCCACAGGAGACTGATTCAGCACAGGAACTGGAGACAGCTGCAGCTCAGCTCAGACAGGTTGCTGCAGAACAGGAACAGAGGACTGCTGCAAGGCAGAGCAGGAGGCCGGCAGCTGGAGGTCTGGACGGGGATCAGGAAAGACCGCCGGTCCGGCTCTGGAGCCAGTCTGCTGACCTGCAGACAAGGAAGCAGGAACAGGTGTCGACTGGGCCGCAAACTGAGGACCAGGAACTGGTGGACCTGCTGGTGGAGCTAGATAACAAGTCAGAATCAACCAAGTCAATGAATGAAGTTCATCCTCTGGGGACCAAGAATGTCTGTAGAAAATGTCATGTCAGTCCATCCATCCATCCTTTGGTCCAGGTCCAATCCATGTGGACTAAAGTAGTGGAGCGACAGACATCAGCATCCACAGAGCAACACTGCTAGTGTGTCTAAAAAGACAATAAAAGAAGAGACAGTCATGTTGATATGAACATTAGAGAAACACATCATGGAGCTGAAACATGATCCTGCTTCATCATTTGGACTCGTTCACCTCAGCCGACACGTTCAACAGCACACAGGTTTTTGTATTACTCTGTCTCACTGTGGGGGAACACGTGGTATGGATACCTGATCTTTGGCTCTGGAACTAAACTGGTTGTAACAGGTAAGAATAAAGCTTCATTTTCCTTCAGTTGTTTTATTGAACAAGTGTAAAATGTGTTTTTAATGAGTTTCTGCTGCTTCAGGCTTTACATGTTAGTTTGTTGATAATTAGTAGAGAATTCTTGCAGCCGTGCAGCTATTGTTCCATAAAAAGGTTCATAACTCCTGAAAAGATGTTTAAATCTCACTGCACAGCTGAAGTTCTTCTTTATTTCTGCAGGAGATCAAACTGATTCATAGAGAAAAAGTTTGATATTGACAATGTTACAAATATACAGTATTTGATCCTCTCAGTAATTCAGCACCATCTCTTGTTTTAATGAAACATCATCATATATGATATTAAACATCATTTAATATATGTCAGTAAATATATTTGAAAAACATACAATTTTAAATAGGTTGTATAGGATCATTAATAATTCATTAATAAATGGTCAAATGTGTTTCATATAATGGTACAAATGTCTTTTAGTGTGAAATATATTTATACATGAAGACAAACACATACTGAACATGATGTTACAATAAATTTGATAAATGCACATAAATTTATATATTTCAAGATGTGATATCAGATGTTATATAATGTTACACGTATATGTGTTTCATGTTAATCTGATTTTAATGTAAATTAATTAATTAACAGTAAATAGTAGTAGTTAATAGTAAATGAAGCCTTGCACAATTTAAAAGTAAATATATTGTGTAAATGTATGATGGTAAATATTGTGTATATGACACTGCAGATATTATAATTCAACTGAGATGTGTTATATATTCATTTAATATTATATATCATGTTATGTTACAATAATTACATTTCTGATTTTAAATGTCAAACTGCATCAAGACATTGTATTTTATTTGATGGTACAAATGTCTTTAATTGTAAAATATATTTATACATGAAGACAAACACTGAAGATGGCATCACAATAAATATATAATAAAGAAACCATACTACAATATAAAAAAAACATTATATTTGATTAAAAAAAAACCCATTACAATAAGACATACAGTGGCACCTGAAACTATGTATTTTCTATGCTGATAGACTTTTAAATATTTTAAATATAATGATAAATATATTCACTAATAATTTAACATATCATTTAAACAATGAAAAATAATAATTCCAAACCTAATTTCAAATAAGTATCCAAATAAGTAAATGTATGCAGCACATGATGGTAAATATCGTGTACAACATACTGTTTTTAAAAAAACTTATCTCATCTTATGTTATTCGATATTGTATTCTAATTTATAACATAATATTAATTATGACATTTAATCACTAAATGTGATGATCAATAAATGATTACCTGTCTTCATCTTATATTACAGAGCATTTATTATTCAAATTGAACTTACCTGAACATTTCATTGTAATTGTGTATAAATGTTAAAATACTGAAAAACAAATTATTGATATTGTTGATAAACTGTTTTTCTTTAGCAGCTGGACTAAAGTACAGGATGTTAAATCTGTAATATGTTAGACATGTTGTAATCAACTAAAAAGTATTTTATGTGAATGTAAAAATAGATTTTATTATAAGATATATATTAGCATAATATTTAGAGAAGGTCTTAAATTTTGCAACAATCATTATCACAATTATATCATGTTTCATATAATTAAATCAACAAAGTTTTACCTTCTCTTATATTGAATAATGTCTTTATTCACACTAGTCATGTGAAAACATTTATTTGTAATTTAGGAAATTTAAGAACAACATGAAATTCAAGATGCATTTTTTAAAAATATTTATAATATGTGGTGGATGATGTAAACATTAAAATGTGAAAATGAAAATATGATGTTATATTATTATCAGTAAGAGTCATAATAATGATGAATGTGCAGATTGAAAGAAAGAAGTGCTGAACACATAATGTTGTTTGTCCCCATATAACATATGATGACATGACATGATGAGTGTGTTTGATGTGCAGGTGAATCCAGTCTATGTGTTGAACTTTGTGCTGTATTGATGAGTAGTTTAGTGATCAGAGTTCATGTAGTTTCCAGGATCACACTGAATGCAGTGCAGTGCTGGAAGCTGCTGTTGACTGTGTCAATGTGTGTCTGTGCTGCTTGTTGCTGCTGTCAAACTTCAGATGAGCAGGTAGTGAAGCCCGTGGTGAGCGTGTACCCAGCAGCATCCAGAGCCCACCTGGAGGGGAGGAGCTCCCTGCTGTGTGTGGCCTCAGCCATGTTTCCTCCTCTGGTCCGCTTCTCCTGGAAAAGACGAAAGGAGGATCAGGAGCAGTGGCTCCCTGCTGAGGGAGAGCAGCTGGAGCTCAGAGCGTCGGAACGCACCGCCGCCATCTTGCTGGTTGACGGGAACGCCACCTCCACGTATAAATACCACTGCTCCGTCCAGCACGAGTGGGGCACAGTGGAGGCCCCAACAGAACAAGGTGATGAAGGCTTGGTGACTGTGTTCAGCAGTGATTCAGCTTCATGTGGAGACGCTGTCAAAGAGAGCAGAGGAGCAGAGGACTGACATTTCTTTTGGCCTCTTTTCTGTTTCAGAGGTTCCAGCAGCTCCAGCAGCCTCCTGTCCTCCAGAGAGAGAGCCAGCAGACCTGCCAGCTCTGCAGCAAGCTGACTGTAAGATCACCTGCTGCCTCTCTGCATGGACAGCTCCAATGTTCTGCTGCAGTTAGGGCTGCAGATCAGTCTGTTCACTTTCTGCTCATCATTGAAGGAGTTAAACAGACACTCCCTGATTCTGTTAGAGTGTCCAACAGCACAACTAATCCCAGTGACAGAGCTTTCACTCCACACTCTGACAAATCACATGTTTTAGGGCCACTATATTACATTTTGGCCTTTGAGGCTGCTATAGAAACTTTGAGGATTATATCTTAAAGCTCCACTATAAATATTTCTATATGAAGAATGAATCTAATGACTGTGTGTGCAGTGAAAGGTGAAACTAACACTGTCTGTGTGTGTGTGTGTGTGTGTGTGTGTGTGTGTGTGTGTGTGTGTGTGTGTGTGTCAGTGTCCTTCCAGTCTCAGTGCAGGGTGAAGCTGCTCTGTGTGCTCTACACAGTGCTGATAGTGAAGAGTCTGGTGTACTGCTGTGGACTCTCTCTGCTGAGGATCCTCTGAAACAAGGGACCGTCCACCAGCTGCTCACATGCTGACTGACTGTTTCCTGCTCGCCTTTTCTCACCATCAGATCTCATCAGTTCGTCTCATTGATCACTTTGATCAGCAGTCACAAATGTCAATGTTCATGTTTTGTGGTTGGTTGTAAAATGAATCTTTTGATGCACAGGTTAGATTCAGTCATCCTACATATATAAATACATATATACACATATATATCTGCAGTGACTGAGTATAAATTCTGTGGTATAGTGTTATTTTCATTCTCTAGTTTATTTCCACTTTGAATTGTGACTTGTATAATAATAGAACATGAAGCTGAATCATTAGCTGTCTGCTAGATATTTGATTGTTTTAGTATTTTTCTCTTCTTGTCTTTCTTTTTAATACATTATGCAGAGTGTGGCAGCTTTGTTCAATTCTTTCACTGTAACATTCTCAATAAAGTGAAAAATCACAGTGTGTGTTTTAGAAACAGTTTGTTTTTATGGATTTCAGTTTGTCTTCAGAGCAAATCATCAGAAACTGAATCAACTTCATGGACCATGTATGTTGACGCCTACAAGTCATTTGACTCTGGTTGGAATTAGCTCTCAATATACTTTCACACCGCAGCAAGAACAAATGTAGAGGAAGGTGTGAATATTAGCATACAGCTAAACAAGGACAACAAAGCTAAAGAAAGAGAAGCAAACAGAAACATAGTGCTATTATATACAAGTCAGTAGGTGTGGCTGTGCCACCAGGTTCAGTGCTGAGCCCCTTTTATAATTGTGTCAGTGTGGATGTCAAACTCTACGCTGATGACACTGTTGTTTCCACACATGAACAAACAGCAGAGCGAGCTGCTTTCAAGCTACAACTGCTATAAAATGATCACACAGCAGCTTCATCAGTTGCCTTCCAAGTTGGTGTCAGGCTGCAGAAACTGTCAGTAAACTGTCACCTTTACAGAATCAATCAAACAGAATCAACAGATCTTTTATTTCAGCTTCTCAGCTCCCAGGTTTGTCTCCCAGGTGAATAAGACAGATGGAAGCTGAGACAGTGAGTACTGAGCGCTGTAACTGTTGTAACTGTCGTTGTGTTGTTCATGTGAAAAAGTGCAGCTAACGGTGAGGAGGCTGCAGAGCAGAAACCCACACAGCCCGTCTGCTGCAGGAAAGGAAGTGCTGGTTGGCTCTCAACAGTTTTTTTCTGAGTCCTAATAACCACTGAGAACAGATTCATATCTGCTGCTGTACACACTCATCAACTCCTCTCCCTCTCTGGACTGGTTTGTCTTTTCTCTTGTTGTCTGGAAGCCTTTTTTCCACTGAGCCCTCCACCCACACAAAGTTGAACTGAGCCCAGAAACCAACAGTGACCCCCCACCTGGAGCTCACGTCCATGAATATAATGAAGAACTACCTGTATTAGTATTTATTTTCCTTTAGCTTTATTCATTCAGAATATCAGACAAACAGCTGCGTCTTTATTTAATGTTTTCTGTAAAAGTTCTTTTCAGATGAAGCTCCAGTGAAAGTTCAGTGAAGCTCATCGCAGACCAACAAAAAAATGTTTCCTGTCTCCGTTCATAGTTTAATGTTATTTTTATCAGTTAAGCTATTTTTTTCCATGTCAGGCTTTATTTTTCATTTCCTCACATATTAAATCATCTTTGTCTCAATGTGTAGATTTCATTCCTTTTCAGTCAGTCAGCATTCTTTGGGGGAAACTTTGGGCTGTTTTCATTTATTTGTTGGATTTTGGACCTCTACATGGAGGAAGTAGAGAGCAGAACTCTGCGCTCCGTCCAGGGAACAGAACCAGATTCAGTGAAACGACAGAAATATAAGGGGACGTTTAAGGCTTCAGATCACAGTCGAGGAGTTTTGTGGATTTGTCCTTTTGTCTTTTCATCACAGCTGTTCAACAACAGATAACAGTCTGTGCTACTAAATTCACCACCAACCTGAATGTGTTGCTGCTCACATGAATGTGTGTTTCTATTTCTATCACATGGCAGCTTCAGCCGAGCCGTCGATCGGCAGCGGCGGCCTTATCTGTGAGCCGCAGGGGCTGATGGGAGCTCTGAGGATCTGTTAGAAACCACGTGGCCCTCGTCTGATCTGGCAGCTCGTCCTGGTTTGGCCTCAGCTGCGTCAGAGCGCCACTTCTCCCCAGGTTCACCAGAGGAAACACCACTGCACAAAATGCTTTTCCTCCCAGCTGCTGCTCTGTGCTGTCTGTGTTCAGGTGAGTGTTTCCAGCCAATCAGGAGCTAACAAAGTCCACCTGGAACAAACACTGTCACACTCACCTTCATCTATCTGTCTGCTTCTCTACAGCGCTGGTTGCCATGGCAGCACAGCTGATTCAAGACGATTTAACATTGACCAGGAGAGTTGATGGAGACGTCTCCTTCAGCTGTCGAGGAACTGAACAGTGTAACAGTGACTGGGTATACTGGTACCAGAAGAAAGACACAGAAACGTTCACAAGGATTCTCCGTATTGAAAGGAATAGTGGTAACATATATGATGAGTACAATCATCCTCAGAAAGAGGATTTCTCAGCTGTCTATAATCAGAGCGTCTGTGTGTTGAAGATCCAGAGAGTTAAACTCCTTCATTCAGCCACCTACTACTGCTCCTGTTGGAAGGCTGATCCCACAGTGAGAAATGATCCGAGCAGCCTGAACAAAAACCAACAGATGAACAGACGTCAAACAGTGTTTGTGACAGGAAGAGAGCAGTAAACCACAGCCCAGGTTCACATGTTTCACCTCCATCTCAGCCACAGTCACAAACACACTGAACTGAGGGATTTATTTCATATTCTATTTATTTATATGTTGATCAGATATTCCAGCAGGTTTATTGTTGTTTCACACAAAGAGGAAAAAGGAGACAAACACAATGAGAAAATAAAGAGGAAAATAATTCAGTTACAAACTCAAACATAATCCAGATGAATCAGTAAAACAACAAACATACTTCAGAATATTTCAATAAAATGATATCAAACAGAATCAAATATTTACAGCCCAACGTCCTGCTGCTGAATAAAGTCCATCCGTCCCTCACAACACTAATGTGCTCTGAATGAAAACACTTCCAGCAGCACTTGTTGTTTAACACCTTTCAGCACATTTCACCACATCATTTCACTTCAGGACATTTTAAAAGACAAATCTTGGACACACAACAGTCCGTGTACTTTGCGGCCATTCGATTTCTGATTTGAAATTGAAAAACGGAAACGGTCATCAGAATCGCTACTTTTAAAACACAAAGAAGGTTCGACACAACATGAAATTTTGCTCATGGTATCACCAGGGTCTCTACACATGAAGTGGATCATTGAGAACATTGTTTGTGTACACATGGTTTACTAAAAAGAACATTTTTGAACAACTCATGTTAACAGTTGCTTGTTCCACTCGCTGCCGTCGTGCAAGTTGATAAGTCTTGATTTCCAAGTCTGACTTAACATGGAAATGAATTTCTCACAAACATCCAGTGGTCACATATTTCGCTCTTCTATCTTAAGATGCACTTTTAAAATGTTTCATCACCAGGCCAGAGACACAGCATCAGGTGCTCCTGTCCCTCTACCTCAGCACAGCAGAGTGACACAGCATCAGGACTAAAGGCTGCACCAAAAGACCTGCTGACTGGACATCTCTTCTGACTGACTACGTAAGAAGAGAGTTAGTTCACAGAGGACCAATTTCATCCAAATCCAAACACACAGAGCTCTCTGGCCTCTACATGCATGGGGAGGAGGTAGAGAGGGTAGAGAGCTGTAAGTTCTTTGGGGTTCTCGGCTGACCTCACCTGGAGTACTTACATCTCTCATCAGGTGGTGAAGGGCCAAGAGAGGCTTTACTTCCTCGGGAAGCTAAAGCACGCTCACCTCCCTCAACACCTGCTGACCAGCTTCTATCAGTCAGTGACAGAAAGCCTCCTGACCTCCTGCTGCACAGTGTTTCTCCAGCTGCACAACACAGGACAGGAAGGACCTGCAGAGGGTGGTGAGGACAAGCAGAGCGTGTCATCGGGACGACACCACCCCCTCTCAGAGACATTTACACTGGCTGACTGCAAAAGAAGGCCAGCTGTATTAGTAGGACCCCACTCACCCTGGACATTAGCTGTTCTCCCCCCTCTCCTCTGGGAAGAGATGGCCCTCCAGACCGAGACCTCAGTGAACTTTCCCCCAGAAAACAGCTTCTGTCCCCATGTGTAAGAAAGTCAGACAGCGTTCAGTTTACTGATGGCGATCATGAGATTATATAATTTAGAGTGAAAAATGTAACTTTGTCACTTTCCAGGATGTTTGGTGGGTCAGGATGTCAGTCAATACAGAGCATTCAGAAAGGGGGACACCTGGGAAACACCTTGAGAAAAGTCTATTCTTCTAAAGTTTGCATTTATATCTCCTCAACAGTTGAACTGTAAATCGTTTTATTAATTGCACATTATCAGGCCCAGTGCCACTGTCCTTTATTAGCTCTAACATGTAGTTACCTTTACATCTAAAGGGGTCTTGAGGGTGAACTCATGAATGTCGACCCATCTGTTGATGATCACTGTGTAATGTTCATCCAAACTGTACAAATAGTTCACTGCAACATGACAATATCAGCTGCCTTCATTTCCCTGAGTCACCTCAGACATCATCACAACAGTTGCCCCCCTGAGAGATTTGGCAGGAGCTGCCACTGGAGCTGGTGGAGCTGTCAGAGTCAGGAAAACAAGAGGTTACAGAACCACAGCCACAGGAGACTGATTCAGCACAGGAACTGGAGACAGCTGCAGCTCAGCTCAGACAGGTTGCTGCAGAACAGGAACAGAGGACTGCTGCAAGGCAGAGCAGGAGGCCGGCAGCTGGAGGTCTGGACGGGGATCAGGAAAGACCGCCGGTCCGGCTCTGGAGCCAGTCTGCTGACCTGCAGACAAGGAAGCAGGAACAGGTGTCGACTGGGCCGCAAACTGAGGACCAGGAACTGGTGGACCTGCTGGTGGAGCTAGATAACAAGTCAGAATCAACCAAGTCAATGAATGAAGTTCATCCTCTGGGGACCAAGAATGTCTGTAGAAAATGTCATGTCAGTCCATCCATCCATCCTTTGGTCCAGGTCCAATCCATGTGGACTAAAGTAGTGGAGCGACAGACATCAGCATCCACAGAGCAACACTGCTAGTGTGTCTAAAAAGACAATAAAAGAAGAGACAGTCATGTTGATATGAACATTAGAGAAACACATCATGGAGCTGAAACATGATCCTGCTTCATCATTTGGACTCGTTCACCTCAGCCGACACGTTCAACAGCACACAGGTTTTTGTATTACTCTGTCTCACTGTGGGAGGAGGTGGATACTACATGTTTGGTTCTGGAACTAAACTGTTTGTAACAGGTAAGAATAAAGCTTCATTTTCCTTCAGTTGTTTTACTGAACAAGTGTAAAATGTGTTTTTAATGAGTTTCTGCTGCTTCAGGCTTTACATGTTAGTTTGTTGATAATTAGTAGAGAATTCTTGCAGCCGTGCAGCTATTGTTCCATAAAAAGGTTCATAACTCCTGAAAAGATGTTTAAATCTCACTGCACAGCTGAAGTTCTTCTTTATTTCTGCAGCAGATCAAACTGATTCATAGAGAAAAAGTTTGATATTGACAATGTTACAAATATACAGTATTTGATCCTCTCAGTAATTCAGCACCATCTCTTGTTTTTATAAAACATCATAATATATGATATTAAACATCATTTAATATATGTCATTAAATGTCTTTGAAAAACATATCATTTTAAATATGTTGCATACGATCAACAATAATTGATTAATGAATGACCAAATGTATTCTATTTGATGGTACAAATGTATTTTAGTGTGAAATATATTTATACATGAAGAAGAACGTGTATTGAATAAAATGTTACAATAAATATAAAACATACAAATTACAGTAAAATATAAAAAAACATATACAAATATATTGTATTATTTACAACGGCACATGAAAATGTGTCTTTTTTATGTTTGACTTACAATAATTTATATATTATGTTAAATATATTCATATATATTTTATAATTTAAACAAAAAAAATATTCCAAACCTAATTTAAAATACTTAAAAGTAAATTGATTGGCAGCGTGTGATTGTAAATATTGTGTACAACATACTGTTTTCAGAAAGACATATAATATCATATTATATCATATTATTTCATGTTATGTTGTGTTATATTATCACATTTTTTTGATCACATGTGAAGTTCCTGTAATGGATCAACAAATTCTCACCTTTCTTCATATTATATTACAAAGTAATTATAACTCATATTTGACGTATCCGAACATTTCATTGTAATTGTCAATTAATGTAAAAATACTAAGAAAACAATTATAATATTATTGATGAACTGATTTGTTTTTCTTTAGCAGCTGGACTAAAGTACATGGTCACAAATCTTTAATATGTTAGACATGTTGTAATAACTTTAAAAAGTATTTCATGTGAACATAAATATTTATTTCATTGTAAAATTTATTTCAACATAATGTTTAAATAAAGTTCTGATACATTTTCATAATCATATTAAAGTACATCTTTTTACATATTAGTCATAAGAAAACATGTATTTGTTATTTTAAATTAACTGTAAATACTTTTGAAAACATGAAATTCAAGATGCATTTTTCATAAATATTTATAATATGTGGTGGATAATGTAAACATTAAAATGTCAGCGTGTATTAAACTTGAGGGTAAATATGTCCTTTATTATAATCTGTCTTTTATCATGATACAGATGAAGATTTTCCATTGTATGAAAATATGATGTTATATTATTATTAGTAAGAGTCATAATAATGATGAATGTGCAGATTGAAAGAAAGAAGTGCTGAACACATGATGTTGTTTGTCCCCATATAACATATGATGACATGACATGATGAGTGTGTTTGATGTGCAGGTGAATCCAGTCTATGTGTTGAACTTTGTGCTGTATTGATGAGTAGTTTAGTGATCAGAGTCCATGTAGTTTCCAGGATCACACTGAATGCAGTGCAGTGCTGGAAGCTGCTGTTGACTGTGTCAATGTGTGTCTGTGCTGCTTGTTGCTGCTGTCAAGCTTCAGATGAGCAGGTAGTGAAGCCCGTGGTGAGCGTGTACCCAGCAGCATCCAGAGCCCACCTGGAGGGGAGGAGCTCCCTGCTGTGTGTGGCCTCAGCCATGTTTCCTCCTCTGGTCCGCTTCTCCTGGAAAAGACGAAGGCAAGATCAGGTGGAGCAGCTCCCTGCTGAGGGAGAGCAGCTGGAGCTCACAGAGTCGGGATGCACCGCCACCATCTTGTCTCTTGATCGGGACGCTCTCGACACGTATAAATACCGCTGCACCGTCCAGCACGAGGGGGGCACAGTGGAGGGCCAAACAGAACAAGGTAATGAGTGTGTTGTGCTGAAGAAAGAAAGAAAGAAAGAATCATCTGACCTGGCCATGACTCTGGTCTGCACTTGGGTTGTCGTCTCATATGAGCACTGACTGTGCTGCACATTGAAAGTGGAGGACGGTTACTGATGTGGATCTCAGGTCAGAGAGAGAGTGACAGGCCTGATAATGAAGCTTTGTTAGCTGCTCAGGATGTTTATGAATCATCTGAATGTCGAGCCTGTTAACTTATCTGCTCACCTGCTGCTGTTGCTGCTGTTCAGTGTTCCTCCTCATACCTAGACTGTTTCACATTGTGCTGAAATTCACTGATCAATAATTGGACACATTGCCGGGCATGTGTAACTATTTAATTGAAGCTCAACCTCTTGTACTTTCCTACTGCATGTAGGTACAAGTAGGTAATAATGTGTCATGTTGAGTCACTGCTGTAAGTAGCAGTGTGCAGGCTGCAGCAGCTGTTTGTCCTCCTCTGTCTGCTGCAGCTACATGTTTTTGTTGTACTATAATAATCAGGCTAATTGACTCTATTCTGCCATATACACAACTCTCTGAAGCATCACAGAATTTAGAATAATGTGGCCACTGATACACTGCTGTGTTATTATTATTCAGACTGTTGTTGGTTTTATTATTACTGAATGTTACAGTTAAACCTTGTTACTAATTAAAAACAGTCTTAGTCAGATCAAATGAAGCTTATTTGTACAGTGTCCACTTTATATAAAGTAGAATGACACAACAGACTTCATGCAGTGGTGTAACAGTATGGATGTACTGTATGTTTGAATACAGCAGCAGTTCAGACAACAAGCAGAAGCATCACCACCACATCCAGCGCACCACCGACCTCCATCGTAACGCAGCCTGAAGCAGGTGAGTTCTGTTAGTTATATGTTACTGTGGGCTTTGTCTCCATTACATAAAACAATTAAAAGATTCACAGCATGTAAATAAATCTCTGTACACACGGGAAAAGGAAAAAAGTAATGATGGAGGGCCGTGATGTTCAGGCCTCACACTGCATTAAAAACAGTTACAATTCTGTGGTGGAAATCATTACGTCTCTGATCCACCGCTATGTTGTCGTTATTATTATTATTATTATTAGTAGCAGTAGTAGTAGTTTTGCTTAATGTTACAGTTAAACCTTGTTACTAATCAAAAGCTTATTTGTACAGTGTCTACTTTATATGAAGTAGAATGACACAACAGACTTCATGCAGTGGTGTAACAGTGTGGATGTACTGTATGTTTGAATACAGCTGCAGGTGAGACAACAAACATCAGCAACACCACATCCAGCAAATTGCCCAAGTCCATCGTAACGCAGCGTCAAGCAGGTGAGTTCTTCACGTACAAAGACAATCACTGACCAGAGAACCATTCTGAAGAAACTAACACTGTCTGTGTGTGTGTGTGTGTGTCAGTGTCCTTCCAGTCTCAGTGCAGGGTGAAGCTGCTCTGTGTGCTCTACACAGTGCTGATAGTGAAGAGTCTGGTGTACTGCTGTGGACTCTCTCTGCTGAGGATCCTCTGAAACAAGGGACCGTCCACCAGCTGCTCACATGCTGACTGACTGTTTCCTGCTCGCCTTTTCTCACCATCAGATCTCATCAGTTCGTCTCACTGATCACTTTGATCAGCAGTCACAAATGTCAATGTTCATGTTTTGTGGTTGGTTGTAAAATGAATCTTTTGATGCACAGGTTAGATTCAGTCATCCTACATATATAAATACATATATACACATATATATCTGCAGTGACTGAGTATAAATTCTGTGGTATAGTGTTATTTTCATCCTCTAGTTTATTTCCACTTTGAATTGTGACTTGTATAATAATAGAACATGAAGCTGAATCATTAGCTGTCTGCTAGATATTTGATTGTTTTAGTATTTTTCTCTTCTTGTCTTTCTTTTTAATACATTATGCAGAGTGTGGCAGCTTTGTTCAATTCTTTCACTGTAACATGCTCAATAAAGTGAAAAATCCCAGTGTGTGTTTTAGAAACAGTTTGTTTTTATGGATTTCAGTTTGTCTTCAGAGCAAATCATCAGAAACAGAATCAACTTCATGGACCATGTATGTTGACGCCTGCAAGTCATTTGACTCTGGTTGTAATTAGCTCTCGATATACTTTCACACAGCAGCCAGAACAAATGTAAAGGAAGATGTGAATATTAGCATACAGCTAAACAAGGACAACAAAGCTAAAGAAAGAGAAGCAAACAGAAACATAGAGCTATTATATACAAGTCAGTAGGTGTGGCTGTGCCACCAGGTTCAGTGCTGAGCCCCTTTTATAATTGTGTCAGTGTGGATGTCAAACTCTACGCTGATGACACTGTTGTTTCCACACATGAACAAACAGCAGAGCGAGCTGCTTTCAAGCTACAACTGCTATAAAATGATCACACAGCAGCTTCATCAGTCGCCTTCCAAGTTGGTGTCAGGCTGCAGAAACTGTCAGTAAACTGTCACCTTTACAGAATCAATCAAACAGAATCAACAGATCTTTTATTTCAGCTTCTCAGCTCCCAGGTTTGTCTCCCAGGTGAATAAGACAGATGGAAGCTGAGACAGTGAGTACTGAGCACTGTAACTGTTGTAACTGTCATTGTGTTGTTCATGTGAAAAAGTGCAGCTAACGGTGAGGAGGCTGCAGAGCAGAAACCCACACAGCCCGTCTGCTGCAGGAAAGGAAGTGCTGGTTGGCTCTCAACAGTTTTTTCTGAGTCCTAATAACCACTGAGAACAGATTCATATCTGCTGCTGTACACACTCATCAACTCCTCTCTGTGTGGACAGCCACGTGATGCTGATGACGGTCGCCATGACGACACGATGACGCTCCGCCCTCTTATTTTACTGGTGACAAACCCACAGTGACATCTAGTGGATAAAAAAACCATACAGCAGTAAATGAGGAGTATTACTGGCATTATTGTTGGTACTACTTCTAAAAATACTTCAAATCCTTTTTCTACTGCAACTATATTATGAACTATATTATTACTATATTATTCTGCTGCTGCCTGTTACAGTAGATGGAGTCATATTACTCTGACATGTACTATACTAACTATAACTATAGAAGTCTAACTGATCACAGCACTGTGTCACTTCACTTGAGACAGTACTGCAGTATTAGTTGAAGTACATCTCTGCTGGTGGGTACTGTGTGTATTTGTACTGGAAAAGGTTTGATGTGTCATAGAAATGAAATGATTCAGTGAAATGACAGAAATGTAAGGAGACGTTTAAGGCTTCAAATCACAGTCGAGGAGTTTTGTGGATTTGTCCTTTTGTCTTTTCATCACAGCTGTTCAACAACTGATAACAGTCTGTGCTACTAAATTCACCACCAACCTGAATGTGTTGCTGCTCACATGAATGTGTGTTTCTATTTCTATCACACGGCAGCTTCAGCCGAGCCGTCGATCGGCAGCGGCGGCCTTGTCTGTGAGCCGCAGGGGCTGATGGGAGCTCTGAGGACCTGTTAGAAACCATGTGGCCCTCGTCTGATCTGGCAGCTCGTCCTGGTTTGGCCTCAGCTGCGTCAGAGCGCCACTTCTCCCCAGGTTCACCAGAGGAAACACCACTGCACAAAATGCTTTTCCTCCCAGCTGCTGCTCTGTGCTGTCTGTGTTCAGGTGAGTGTTTCCAGCCAATCAGGAGCTAACAAAGTCCACCTGGAACAAACACTGTCACACTCACCTTCATCTATCTGTCTGCTTCTCTACAGCGCTGGTTGCCATGGCAGCACAGCTGATTCAGGACGATTTAACATTGACCAGGAGAGTTGATGGAGACGTCTCCTTCAGCTGTCGAGGAACTGAACAGTGTGACAGCGACTATGTATGGTGGTACCAGAAGAAAGACACAGAAACATTCACAAGGATTCTTGATATTGACAGGAGGAATGGTCAGTTAGATTACAGGTACAATCATCCTCAGAAAAATGATTTCTCGGCTGTGAATATTCAGAACGGCTGTGAGTTGAAGATCCAGAGAGTTAAACTCCTTCATTCAGCCACCTACTACTGCTCCTGTTATAAGAGTGATCCCACAGTGAGAAATGATCCGATCAGCCTGAACAAAAACCAACAGATGAACAGACGTCAAACAGTGTTTGTGACAGGAAGAGAGCAGTAAACCACAGCCCAGGTTCACATGTTTCACCTCCATCTCAGCCACAGTCACAAACACACTGAACTGAGGGATTTATTTCATATTCTATTTATTTATATGTTGATCAGATATTCCAGCAGGTTTATTGTTGTTTCACACAGAGAGGAAAAAGGAGACAAACACAAACACAATGAGAAAATAAAGAGGAAAATAATTCAGTTACAAACTCAAACATAATCCAGATGAATCAGTAAAACAACAAACATGCTTCAGAATATTTCAATAAAATGATATCAGACAGAATCAAATATTTACAGCCCAACGTCCTGCTGCTGAATAAAGTCCATCCGTCCCTCACAACACTAATGTGCTCTGAATGAAAACACTTCCAGCAGCACTTGTTGTTTAACACCTTTCAGCACATTTCACCACATCATTTCACTTCAGGACATTTTAAAAGACAAATCTTGGACACACAGTAAGTAAGTAAGTTTTTATTTAAAAGCACGTTTTTCAAAACAACGTTTGCAAAGTGCTGTACAGGGAACCGTAAAGATAAAACATAATTAAAATTATCATTAAAAAACATAAATGTAAACAAATTAAAATAGATAAGATAAAATAAACCAAACATACATGTACAGATATGTGCAAAGAATAATTACAGTTGTATTGTAGGGAATGCAAGAAGGTAGAGATGGGTTTTGAGAAGTTTTTTGAATATATTTAGTGATTCAGCTGCTCTGACAGAAGAGGGCAGACTGTTCCAGAGGGATGGGGCCCTGACGGCAGAAGCATTGTTACCCTTAGATTTGAGGAAGCAGCGGGTACAGATAGGAGGCCGAGGTCAGAAGATCTGAGTGGTCTAGAGGTGCAGTAAGGGTGCAAGAGTTCAGAAATGTAGGGAGGGGCAAGACCATGAAGGGCCTTGTATGTGAGGAGTAGTGTCTTGAAGTCTATTCTGTATTTTACTGGGAGCCATTGAAGGGATGCAAGAACTGGTGTGATGTGGGATCTGCGATTGGTTTTGGTTTGTAGTCTGGCTGCAGCGTTTTGTACGAGCTGCAGACGAGACAGGGCTGCACGGCTGAGACAGGTGAAGAGAGCATTGCATTAGTCAAGGTGAGAGAAAATCAGGTGTGGATGAGAAGTTCAAGATCGCTGGTTGTTAGCATCAATTTGATTTTTGAGATGTTCCGGAGTTGGAAAAAGCAGGATTGTACAAGTTTGTTTATGTGTGCTGATTAGAGGCCTGCAGCAGCCACAGATACTGGATTTATTCTCTGTTATCTGTCAGAGTGTTTGATTTATTGATTGCTGTCGGGATTTTCACAGATTTTCTATAAATCAAACAAAAAGCTTCTAGAATATCTGACCGACCCGAGTTTGAACAGAAAGCATTCAGAATCCTGTCAGACTGACAGAATGGCAGGATTCAGAGGAACAATGGTCCAGAGAGAGTCAGAGAAAACTTCTTCATCAAAGCTCCAGAAGATCATTTGTAACCTGCGTTACAGCAACAATATTTACACATTTGTATTTTGTGTGATTTGCCAACAAAACTGTATAAAAACAAATTCCAGGTTTCTGTAACAATTTGTCAGATGTAATGAAACATTAAGTTTTAACTACAAACTAAACTCTCAGGACTCTTTTTTCTGTGTGGCTCTGTGCTTCTATAAATTCAGAGTCAGATTGCAGAGCTAAGTCAGTTTCTATCAGTCAGTCGGTTTCTATTTCTATCACACGGCAGCTTCAGCCGAACCGTCGATCGGCAGCGGCGGCCTTATCTGTGAGCCGCAGGGGCTGATGGGAGCTCTGAGGACCTGTTAGAAACCACGTGGCCCTCGTCTGATCTGGCAGCTCGTCCTGGTTTGGCCTCAGCTGCGTCAGAGCGCCACTTCTCCCCAGGTTCACCAGAGGAAACACCACTGCACAAAATGCTTTTCCTCCCAGCTGCTGCTCTGTGCTGTCTGTGTTCAGGTGAGTGTTTCCAGCCAATCAGGAGCCAACAAAGTCCACCTGGAACAAACACTGTCACACTCACCTTCATCTATCTGTCTGCTTCTCTACAGCGCTGGTTGCCATGGCAGCACAGCTGATTCAGGACGATTTAACATTGACCAGGAGAGTTGATGGAGACGTCTCCTTCAGCTGTCGATATGACCAGTGTCAATACAGAGAACTATTCTGGTACCAGAAGAAAGACACAGAAACATTCATTAGGATTATGTATCTTAACAGGTGGAATTGTAACATAGAGCACAGGTTTGATCATCCTCAGAAAAATGATTTCTCAGTTGTGAATAATCAGAACCGTTGTGAGTTGAAGATCCAGAAAGTTAAACTCCTTCATTCAGCCACCTACTACTGCTCCTGTTGGGAGAAAGATCCCCACAGTGAGAAATGATCCGAGCAGCCTGAACAAAAACCAACAGATGAACAGACGTCAAACAGTGTTTGTGACAGGAAGAGAGCAGTAAACCACAGCCCAGGTTCACATGTTTCACCTCCATCTCAGCCACAGTCACAAACACACTGAACTGAGGGATTTATTTCATATTCTATTTATTTATATGTTGATCAGATATTCCAGCAGGTTTATTGTTGTTTCACACAGAGAGGAAAAAGGAGACAAACACAAACACAATGAGAAAATTAAAGCTGCAAGCAGTGTTGAATGGGCCCGTCAGGGCTTCTACACGCAACCCCTTGCGATGAGTAGCTGTTCCTTCATATTTTGGTTGCCTGCTCCCGCTAATATTAAATAATGTATGCTGAAGTCAGAAAAAGTGCATGTACTGCTGCATGATTCCCCAGACAAAGACTGAGTTGATGGTCCGCTTCTTGAGCTGGCTGAAGAAAATGTCCACACAAGGCATAATTCAATGAAATAGTTTAAGGAAGAAGCTCAATGTATCATCATCCAGTAGCCGCACAAACCCTCAAGTTTCCCGCAGAGTGGTCGGCTAAAACTCCCCTGATGAATTCAAGACGCTGGATGATGTCACACTCGTGCTCAAACACAGTGTTCTGGCACAGAGATGGAAGTTCCATCTTACTGTGCTTGCTCTTGGGAGTCTGTGTGCCACCACTCTATCAATCACACTGGTTCTCTTGGGAGAGAATCCAGCCAAATCAGAGAAGAACTGATTAACTAATGGGGAACAGTTTCGAAAAAAATGTCATGGTTATCACCACAATATTTATATATTGAGTACAGGAGACACTGCAGAAATCTGTGATGTCATTTTTTATATCTGGAGAGTGAAAAATGACAGCGGCAGAGCGAGAGAGATAAAGCAAGAGATAAAACAATCCTGTCTGCTCTCCTCCAGAAACCTAGGCTCAAAATTAACATTGCGGTTTATGGGGGAGCTGCTGGAGTGCTTGTCGGTCTAGGACTTCTACAGCCAAAAGTGTAAGTCCTACATCTGAAATAGGACCATCAGCTGAAAGTCAACAAGATGTCCTACATTTCTATGTATATAGTATCTATGTGAAGTAAAAGACGTGGGATCCAAATCAAGATCCAGTTCGTCCAGCTGCTCTACACTCTAGCGATGATGTCACGCCCTCTAGCTCACGCGATACACACCCATTACAAAATCAGAAGCAGGCCTAAAAATCCTTAAAACTAAAACGGTGATGATTTGGAAACCGTAAAAGATTTTTAAAAACTGTCTTCTGACTCTTTCAAAGGTGGAATGGTATCTGTAGCTCAAAGCATGATGCAGAAGAAGAGGTTGAAAGTCGATGAGTTTTGAAGAGGATTTTAAGATTTTCCCCATTTACTTTCCATTCAAACTAATTAGACTGCGACCAGATCGCCACCTATTGGCCAATTTGCACCAAATTTTACACAAAGCCTCATCAGTCCATGGAACACAATTATGAACATTTACTTGATAATCAGACAGTGTTTTGTTTAGATGTGCAAGATTGTCTGCTTTCAACACAATATGCAGTAAGTTGTTGTTTTAAATTTCAGGCGTTTTATGGACTATCAAAATTCTTATGATAGCTCTTTGTCAGGAGGGTCCATAGATGCTTTACGCAAAGTTTAATTGCAAATTGGTCAAATTGCCAAGGAGGAGTTCGAAAAAGTAGGTTTTGCATTTGTTGCAATTTTGCGAATGGAAAGTTAGCTCGAAAGTGGGCGGGGCCTACACCAAATAATTCAGCTGAATTGAGGGAACATGTAGATATAAGGTTTAACAATGTCTGACACAATATGTGTGAGTTATGGGCCAAAAACTCTTTCACATGGAAAATAGCGCCACCTGCTGGTCATGTTTGGCGTGTAAGTTGCAGGGGCTAGTCTATACCACCCCTATGAATTTCATTTCTATAAGTGTTAAGGTGTGGGCACAGGGCCAAATCTAAAATTAAACTGGCACCAGAGCGCCACCTAGTGGCCGATTAATAAGTCCTTTGTCAGATATCCTCAAGAGGGCAGTGGCAATCATTATACCAAGTTTGGTGTCAATCCGCCCAACCGATGTGGAGATATAAAGTATTTGAATTTAAAGAGCGCCACCTTGTGGTCATCGCCTAAACTTTTGGACACATCCTCAGGAACTCATGTCAAAGTATTATCTTAAGTTTCATGTCATTTGGACACACCATTGTAGAGATATCCAACACTTCCTGTTTGGAAGGAAATCTGCAGGAAGTTGTTATTTAATAACTTGAGTATTGTTTGGCCTATTGAAATTCTTTTAATAACTTTTTGTCAGGAGGGAAAACAGATGCGGTGTGCCATGTTTCGTGCAAATCAGTGAAATCGCCTGGGAGGAGTTCGAAAAAGTAGGTTTTCAACATTTTATGACATAGCGAAAAAAAACGGAGGCGGAAATGGGCGTGGCCTATACCAAGAGACTCAGCACAATTCACTGAATGCGTGGATATAAGGTTTTTGAATGTGCAACAAAGTATATGAGAGTTATTAGCCAAAACGCACTTTCCACCTAATGGTGGAAATTCAGGACAACAATAGATTCTAACATTTTTCACCAGGTGTGACTTATATTCCAAGTTTGGTGAGTTGTGGGGTATGTTCAGGCAGTGAAAAATGCAATCATTTTGTCCGAAGAAAAAAAACAAAAAAAACAAAAATAAAGTATCCTTTCAAAAACAATAGGGTCCTTGCAGGTTCCCTGCTCGGGCCCTAATAAAGCGGAAAATAATTCAAGTACAAACTCAGACATAATCCAGATGAATCAGTAAAACAACAAACACGCTTCAGAATATTTCAATAAAATGATATCAGACAGAATCAAATATTTACAGCCCAACGTCCTGCTGCTGAATAAAGTCCATCCGTCCCTCACAACACTAATGTGCTCTGAATGAAAACACTTCCAGCAGCACTTGTTGTTTAACACGTTTCAGCACATTTCACCACATCATTTCACTTCAGGACATTTTAAAAGACAAATCTTGGACACATGTCAGCTCAGGACTTTGTCCTTCTAGCAGCAGCTCATTAGGACGCTCATCTTGCTGGACGCATTTCCATCAGTTTCCTGTGGATGTTTCTGCTCCCCAGAGGATGAACCCTAACATTTATGGTGACCATCTGAACTTTCCTCTAGCGCCACCATCAGGACAAAAGGTATTTTCCCAGGTATTTTACCAGTGAGTGCTCTGTTGATAACAGCAGCATGTTCTCAACAACATACTTGCCGATCATTGCATTCAGTTCAGTCTGTGTCACAAGTCTGTGTGAAGCTGGAGCAGAAAAATCCAGCTGTAGCTGCTTGGACAGCTCAGTGTCCTTCTTTGTTAGCAGAGCTCACGTTAGCTGCACCTGGCCTGCTGTCATCATCAACAGTCAACAACAGTGTTTTTGGCCACTAACGTTGTAGAAGCGTGTGGCGCTGAGAGATACTTTATTAGATTAGAGTTGCTTACAAATGACGTGGAGATTAAAGTAGTGTCTGTATTTCCACTTTGAAAACTTTCCCTCCAGACTCGACATTTCTGCAGCTCACCTCTACTAGTGTGTGTGTGTGTGTGTGTGTGTGTGTGTGTGTGTGTGTGTGTGTGCGAGGCAGCTGTGCGCATGTGTGTGTAACGAGACGGAATTGATTTTGATTTTATTAAAGCGTGCTTT
Organism: Acanthopagrus latus; assembly: GCF_904848185.1. Classification (NCBI taxonomy): domain Eukaryota; kingdom Metazoa; phylum Chordata; class Actinopteri; order Spariformes; family Sparidae; genus Acanthopagrus; species Acanthopagrus latus. Next base: position 26,327,871 of record NC_051059.1, read on the forward strand.
TATTTGACCCTGTTTTTACTATTTGCTGTGTTTTAATTTTATTTTATTGCATGCTTTTATTTTGAAATATGTTTGTTTTTACCTCCGCCATCGTGTAATTAAGAGCAAAGGCATCAACATCAGCTGGGAGTAAATCGAGGACCACCCACGGAGGGGAAACAAACACCGGTCGCTAGCCGGTGCTCCAGATGTGACTGACTAACCACTGCATATGGCTGCTCCTCCCACCTGTCACTCAGTTTACCCACCGTCGACTTCTCTGGTCCAGAACTAAAACTTCTTCGCCAGGTGGAAGGGGGACCTCTCTTGCAGTCCGGTCATATAGTCTTTTGCTCTTGTCCACTGCTTTTTGTAGGCTGTCAGAACTTTTTATGTAAGCATAGTGTAACTGTTCCTGATGTCTACTCACCCAGTCCACAGTACTGGCAGGTGTAGTGGGTCCATGAGTTCCAGACAACATATCAGCAGGGATCCGCAAGTGTTGGCCAAACATGAGGAAGGCTGGTGCATACCCTGTTCAGACATGAACAGTGTTATTATATGCTTGAACTAGCTCAGATAAGTACTCCGCCCACCTGTTTTGTTTCTGAGATTCCATGGTGCAAAGGAGGCTCAGGAAAGTCTCATTGGATGATAGGGAGTGGTCCAACTTTTATGATGCCCATAGATTTAACACATTTCTTTGATCAACCTCGACTCGTAGTTAGGGCCTTGGTCCGAGCGGACCACTTCAGGACAGCCAAATGGCTGGATAACACGAGTCCATGGAGCCCAGGCTGTTGTTAGAGCTGTTTGGTCAAGAATGGGGACAGCCTAGGCCTCCCACAGTGATTTGGCCTGGGCAGAAGGGGTGACAATCTGCTGTTAAGTCTCAATAGTCTGTGAATCCCGTACATTTCTGCACACAACACCTTCCCCTAAACTGTTTCCAATGACTCAATAGTCTTTTGACAGGCAAAGCCAGTGATTGCCTCTCTGTAACATTAGGTAGCCTACCTCGTTCCAGGTATTCTTTCACCTTAGAGAGAGTAGGGTCCTCAGTTTGCCTGTGGAGAAGGTAGGGTTTCAACAACGCTCACGTTTCCCTGCCTCTGGCTTCTTCCCAACTCTCTGACAAGCGCCTGTGGAGACAGTCTGGAGCCTAGAGAGAACATCAGCATTAATGTTGTCCTTTCCAGGGCGGTATTCAATGATGTAATTCAATTCTTCTTAATTCCTTTATGCCTTGCTAATCAGAGCACTTTTATTTATTTATTTACTAATTCATTAATTAATTAATTTATTCATTTAAATCATTTTTATTTTATTTTATTTATTTATTTTTTCTTTTACTGTTTTAATCTCTCATATTTTAACCTTTAGTCCCTCGTGCATTTAGCCTTTATACTTTTATGTTTTAGTCCCTTGTGTTTTCAGCTTCTATGCTTTTTGCTTTATTTTACTGTTTTAGTCTGTCAGTTTTTAATCTCCAGTGTTTCCTCATGGGGGCCTGCCAGGCTGGGAGTTCTCTCTGGTCTGGCCGCGGGGGGGTGCTGTACGGCTCTGGCCCGGGTGACCAGAGGGCTCTGCACCTTGGTGTGGGGCCTCCTGTCTGCCCGGGGTGGGGTGGTCTCTGTGGCGGTGCTCCCTGCGGCCTTGGCCCGAGATCTCTTCCGGTGTGGTTGGCTCACCAAAGGTAGCTTCCTCCATGCACCAGGTCTCGCTGCCCAGCCGTGTCTCTTTAGTGACAGCTACTGTATGGGTGTGTATGAGTGTGTGTGTCTGCGTGCATATGTGTGAGTGTGTGTATGAGTGTGTATGTCTCTGTCCATGTCTGAGGGGGTGGGAGGGTTTGGGTTCTTTTAATTTTCTTCTCCTAACTTTATTTTGCTGTTTCTATTTTTCTGCTGTTGTTTGTTTATTTCTGTGAGGCACTTTGAGGTACTTTTTTTCTGTATGAAAAGTGCCATATAAATAAAGATTGATTGATTGACTGGCCAATTGTGCAACCCATCTTTGCTCCATAGCCCCCAGCTTTGCAGTTTGTAGGTGAACCAAGGGGTTGTTATCTGTGACTACAGTAACCTTTGCCCCCCACAGATAGTCTTTAAACTCTACTATTGCCCACTTCATAGGGAGAAACTCAAATATGAATGAACTGTAGTTGGCATCATTATGTTCAGGTGGGTGAAGGCTACTGCTGGCATATGCAATGACTTGTCCAAAGCCATCTTGTTCCTGAGCCAGGACAGCCCACTGTTACTGGTATCAGTGTAGACAATAAATGGCAGTGTGTAATCAGCATACCTAAAATGGGTGCTTGGAGAAGCTCTTGCTTAAGCTGCTGAAAAGCCACTTTGCATTGCTCAGTCCACTGAATAGAAGGTGAACGTCGCCCTCGGCTGCGACCATAACCAGCTAAGAGTTCATTGAGGGGCTTAGCAATCTGCCAACTGCCAATCTGCAACAGCAGCTACTTCTCAGGATTAGGTGAATTTCCCTGGCTGCTAACCACATGTCCCAAGAACTTCACTTATTTTTGGAAGAGCTGGCACTTTTCCAGGCAGAGCTTGAGACTGTGGTGTCCCAGGGCCTGGAACACTGACTACAAATGGTCCAGGTGATCTGCAAAATTTCTGTAAAACACAATCCCCGCTAGCTTGGAGAGGTGGCAGGTGCATTGCACAGGCCGAACAGCATTCTTTGAAACTCAAATAAGCTGAATGGTGTTTTGAATGCAGTCTTTTCTTTATCACCTTCCTCCACTTCAACCTGCCAAAAGCCACAGGCTGGGTCGAATATGGGTTACCACTCTACTCCACTTTGTTCAGGTTTGTCAAAGAGTCCTCGATAGTGCAGGGGGAAGGCGTCATTCTGGGTGATGTTATTAAGTTTGCGATAGTCTACACAAAACCGCCAAGCCCCACATTTCTTCCACACCAAGGCGATAGGAGCAGCCCAAGGGCTACTACTGTCCTGAATGACCCTACCCTCTATCATGCTCTTCTTCCTCGTTTCTGATGGCTTGACTTCTTACATTGCTTTCGGAGCTCCATCAGTATGTTTGCTGGGACTTTGCCAGCTGTAGGAGTCTGTAAGGACAGGAGAATCTCCCTGCTGAGAGCAGCTCTCCTGCTGCCATGTCCATTGCTGAGGTTTCAATAACACGTCGACAGAGGTTTCTATTAAAATATTGCTGTATGGTTGGAGGCTCATTTCTATGATTATTCTGACACCACTGTCAAGTCAACATGGCTAACATTACCACGACTCAGGAGGAAATCCATCGTGTTGTTCAGAGAGATACGGCTCAGTCGTCATAGTTATCAGGTTGAACTGACAATCAATTAGAAACACCAGAGCAAGTTTAACCATCAGGAAGTTTCTACTGAGGGAGGGAAGTCGTGTCACCATGAAAGTGTTCTCCTCCTATATCTTAAGTTTTTGGATTAATATTGCAGCTGCATGAATTTGTATGTGCCATTTTAGTGCCGGTTGAGCTCACTGTAACTACTTTATGCACTGTTGGCTTGTTTAATCTACAGCAATGCATCATATTCTGTAAGAGTTTATTCAGCTGAAGAAAGAGGTGAATTTAGTCAACACATAAAGGAACACTTCCTCCTTCAGTTTATAACAAACGCTCAACATCAACACATCTGGAGATTCATGTTTTTTTTTTAACTGGACAGGAAGGTGAAAAACTGTAATTTTAAAATTTAAAAGTAACTAAAGCTGTCAGACAAATGTAGTGGAGTAAAAGGTCAAGTATTTGCCTCGGGGTAGAAGCATGAAGCATCAAATGGAAATATTCAAGTAAACTCAGTCAGCTGAATTTAAATTGACCATTGCAAACACTGCATTTATATCTCGTCAACAGCTGAACTGTCAACAGTTTTATTAATTGCACATGATCAGGCCCAGTGCCACGGTCCTTTATTAGCTCTAACGTGTAGTTACCTTTACATCTAAAGGGGTCTTGAGGGTGAACTCATGAATGTCGACCCATCTGTTGATGATCACTGTGTAATGTTCATCCAGACTGTAACAAATAGTTCACTGCAACATGACAATATCAGCTGCCTTTATTTCCCTGAGTCACCTCAGACATCATCACAACAGTTGCCCCCCCTGAGAGATTTGGCAGGAGCTGCCACTGGAGCTGGTGGAGCTGTCAGAGTCAGGAAAACAAGAGGTTACAGAACCACAGCCACAGGAGACTGATTCAGCACAGGAACTGGAGACAGCTGCAGCTCAGCTCAGACAGGTTGCTGCAGAACAGGAACAGAGGACTGCTGCAAGGCAGAGCAGGAGGCCGGCAGCTGGAGGTCTGGACGGGGATCAGGAAAGACCGCCGGTCCGGCTCTGGAGCCAGTCTGCTGACCTGCAGACAAGGAAGCAGGAACAGGTGTCGACTGGGCCGCAAACTGAGGACCAGGAACTGGTGGACCTGCTGGTGGAGCTAACAAGTCAGAATCAACCAAGTCAATGAATGAAGTTCATCCTCTGGGGACCAAGAATGTCTGTAGAAAATGTCATGTCAGTCCATCCATCCATCCTTTGGTCCAGGTCCAATCCATGTGGACTAACGTAGTGGAGCGACAGACATTAGCATCCACAGAGCAACACTGCTAGTGTGTCTAAAAAGACAATAAAAGAAGAGACAGTCATGTTGATATGAACATTAGAGAAACACATCATGGAGCTGAAACATGATCCTGCTTCATCATTTGGACTCGTTCACCTCAGCCGACACGTTCAACAGCACACAGGTTTTTGTATTACTCTGTCTCACTGTGGGAGGCTGGTATCACCTGATCTTTGGCTCTGGAACTAAACTGGTTGTAACAGGTAAGAATAAAGCTTCATTTTCCTTCAGTTGTTTTATTGAACAAGTGTAAAATGTGTTTTAATGAGTTTCTGCTGCTTCAGGCTTTACATGTTAGTTTGTTGATAATTAGTAGAGAATTCTTGCAGCCGTGCAGCTATTGTTCCATAAAAAGGTTCATAACTCCTGAAAAGATGTTTAAATCTCACTGCACAGCTGAAGTTCTTCTTTATTTCTGCAGGAGATCAAACTGATTCATAGAGAAAAAGTTTGATATTGACAATGTTACAAATATACAGTATTTGATCCTCTCAGTAATTCAGCACCATCTCTTGTTTTAATGAAACATCATCATATATGATATTAAACATCATTTAATATATGTCAGTAAATGTATTTGAAAAACATATAACTTTAAATATGTTGTATAGGATAATTAATAATTCATTATTACTTTTTTCAAATGTATTTTACATGATGGTACAAATGTCTTTTAGTGTTAGATATATTTATACATGACACTTAATATGATCACAATAACAATTATAGAATATAGTCATTAAACTAAAATATGAAAAACATTATATTATATTATATTATATTATATTATATTATATTATATTATATCATTTAATTTAATCATATGTGAAGTTCCTGAAAAGGATCAATAAATTCTCACCGTTCTTCAAATTATATTACAAAGCAGTTATTATTCATATTTAACATATCTGAACATTTCATTGTAATTGTGCAAATGTAAAAGTACTGTGACAAAAATATATAATATAATAATTATAACATCAATAATATTATTGATGAACTGATTCATTTACTTTTTGTTCTTCTGAACTAAAGTACACGCTGGTAAATCTGTAATATGTTAGACATGTGTAAATAACTTAAGTATTTTATGTGAAGGTAAATAGATATTTTATCATAAAATATATTTTAACATACTATTTATTGGAATTTTGGAAAAAGCACATTTTCATAATTATATCATATTTTATGTCACAAACCAACAACGTTTTACCTTCTTTTGTATTAAATTACATATTTTTTCACATCAGTCATATGAAAACATGTATTTGTAATTGTGTATTAAGTGTGAATATTTTTCAAAAACATGAAATTCAAGATGCATGTTCTTTTAAATATTTATATTATGTGGTGGATAATGTAAACATTAAAATGTCAGCGTGTATTAAACTTGAGGGTAAATATGTCCTTTATTATAATCTGTCTTTTATCATGATACAGATGAAGATTTTCCATTGTATGAAAATATGATGTTATATTATTATTAGTAAGAGTCATAATAATGATGAATGTGCAGATTGAAAGAAAGAAGTGCTGAACACATAATGTTGTTTGTCCCCATATAACATATGATGACATGACATGATGAGTGTGTTTGATGTGCAGGTGAATCCAGTCTATGTGTTGAACTTTGTGCTGTATTGATGAGTAGTTTAGTGATCAGAGTCCATGTAGTTTCCAGGATCACACTGAATGCAGTGCAGTGCTGGAAGCTGCTGTTGACTGTGTCAATGTGTGTCTGTGCTGCTTGTTGCTGCTGTCAAACTTCAGATGAGCAGGTAGTGAAGCCCGTGGTGAGCGTGTACCCAGCAGCATCCAGAGCCCACCTGGAGGGGAGGAGCTCCCTGCTGTGTGTGGCCTCAGCCATGTTTCCTCCTCTGGTCCGCTTCTCCTGGAAAAGACGAAGGCAAGATCAGGTGGAGCAGCTCCCTGCTGAGGGAGAGCAGCTGGAGCTCAGAGAGTCAGGACGCAATGTCGCCATCTTGCTGGTTAACAGGGACGATCGCCATACGTATAAATACTGCTGCTCTGTCCAGCACGAGGGGGGCACAGTGGAGGCCCCAACAGAACAAGGTAATGAAGGCTTGGTGACTGTGTTCAGCAGTGATCCAGCTTCATGTGGAGACGCTGTCAAAGAGAGCAGAGGAGCAGAGGACTGACATTTGTTTTGGCCTCTTTTCTGTTTCAGAGGTTCCAGCTCTTGGACCATGTCAGCACCAGGTGAAGCTGCTCTGTGTGCTCTACACAGTGCTGATAGTGAAGAGTCTGGTGTACTGCTGTGGACTCTCTCTGCTGAGGATCCTCTGAAACAAGGGACCGTCCACCAGCTGCTCACATGCTGACTGACTGTTTCCTGCTCGCCTTTTCTCACCATCAGATCTCATCAGTTCATCTCATTAGCCCTTCTTAGATAGGAAAGACGGCACATTTACTCCAAGGTCAGGGCGGCAATGTGTTGGCCTGTCTTTCTAAAACCGAGGCGTAATATTCCCCCTTTTCCAAAAGCCGCCTCTGAGGAAGGCGTAAACATGTGACGTGACGTGAAGCTCAAGTTGGGCTGTGAACAGTGACCTAGAATTTGTCTTCAAATTAAGAGCTTTACATTGCACCCCATATGAGTTTAGATCTGGGTTATTAGCTGGGAGGCTTTTAATTTGAAAGTAGCGACCATCCTTAGCTTGCCGACAGCTGTGATCTGCTGTGTTTTGGTTTTAATACTCCCAGGCTGTGGGTCGCACAACAGTGCTGGTCATTTACACCTCCACCCATCTCACGCAGATGCCGGGACATTTCCACCTCGTTTTTAGATAACAAGGAGGCAGAAATAAGTGTACCCTCAGAGGTGGACCAAAACAGACCCCCAATTTGCCGCCCTCTGTCTAAAACCGCGGACGGAGCTGCCAGAAGGATGACAAATTGGTGGCTTGGTGCTCTGTCTAAAAACGGCCAGTGATCACTTTGATCAGCAGCCATCTGCAGTGACTGAGTATAAATTCTGTGGTATAGTGTTATTTTCATCCTCTAGTTTATTTCCACTTTGAATTGTGACTTGTATAATAATAGAACATGAAGCTGAATCATTAGCTGTCTGCTAGATATTTGATTGCTTTAGTATTTTTCTCTTCTTGTCTTTCTTTTTGATACATTATGCAGAGTGTGGCAGCTTTGTTCAATTCTTTCACTGTAACATTCTCAATAAATTGAAAAATCACAGTGTGTGTTTTAGAAACAGTTTGTTTTTATGGATTTCAGTTTGTCTTCAGAGCAAATCATCAGAGACAGAATCAACTTCATGGACCATGTATGTTGACGCCTATTCATTTGACTCTGGTTGTAATTAGCTCTCGATATACTTTCACACAGCAGCAAGAACAAATGTAGAGGAAGATGTGAATATTAGCATACAGCTAAACAAGGACAACTAAGCTAAAGAAAGAGAAGCAAACAGAAACATAGAGCTATTATATACAAGTCAGTAGGTGTGGCTGTGCCACCAGGTTCAGTGCTGAGCCCCTTTTATAATTGTGTCAGTGTGGATGTCAAACTCTACGCTGATGACACTGTTGTTTCCACACATGAACAAACAGCAGAGCGAGCTGCTTTCAAGCTACAACTGCTATAAAATGATCACACAGCAGCTTCATCAGTCGCCTTCCAAGTTGGTGTCAGGCTGCAGAAAGTGTCAGTAAACTGTCACTTTTACAGAATCAAACAGAATCAACAGATCTTTTATTTCAGCTTCTCAGCTCCCAGGTTTGTCTCCCAGGTGAATAAGACAGATGGAAGCTGAGACAGTGAGTACTGAGCGCTGTAACTGTTGTAACTGTCGTTGTGTTGTTCATGTGAAAAAGTGCAGCTAACGGTGAGGAGGCTGCAGAGCAGAAACCCACACAGCCCGTCTGCTGCAGGAAAGGAAGTGCTGGTTGGCTCTCAACAGTTTTTTCTGAGTCCTAATAACCACTGAGAACAGATTCATATCTGCTGCTGTACACACTCATCAACTCCTCTCCCTCTCTGGACTGGTTTGTCTTTTCTCTTGTTGTCTGGAAGCCTTTTTTCCACTGAGCCCTCCACCCACACAAAGTTGAACTGAGCCCAGAGACCAACAGTGACCCCCCCCCCCCCCCCCGGCAGCTCACGTCCATGAATATAATGAAGAACTACCTGTATTAGTATTTATTTTCCTTTAACTCTTCTCATTCAGAATATCAGACAAACAGCTGCATCTTTATTTAATCATTTCAGATGAAGCTCCAGTGAAAATTCGGTGAAGCTCAATGCAGACCAACAAAAAAAAAAGTTAGTCACTGTTATTTTACCAGTTCAGCTATTTTTTTCCATGTCAGGTTTTATTTTTCATTTCACCGTTTAAATCATCTTTGTCTCAATGTGTGAATTTCAATTCCTGCTCATTCAGTCAGCATTCTTTGGGGGAAACTTTGGGCTGTTTTCCATTTATTTGTTGGATTTTTGACCTCTGCCTGGAGGAAGTAGAGAGCAGAACCCTGAGCTCCTTCCAGGGAACAGAACCAGATTCAGTGAAATGACAGAAATGTAAGGGGACGTTTAAGGCTTCAAATCACAGTCGAGGAGTTTTGTGGATTTGTCCTTTTGTCTTTTCATCACAGCTGTTCAACAACAGATAACAGTCTTTGCTACTAAATTCACCACCAACCTGAATGTGTTGCTGCTCACATGAATGTGTGTTTCTATTTCTATCACACGGCAGCTTCAGCCGAGCCGTCGATCGGCAGCGGCGGCCTCATCTGTGAGCCGCAGGGGCTGATGGGAGCTCTGAGGACCTGTTAGAAACCACGTGGCCCTCGTCTGATCTGGCAGCTCGTCCTGGTTTGGCCTCAGCTGCGTCAGAGCGCCACTTCTCCCCAGGTTCACCAGAGGAAACACCACTGCACAAAATGCTTTTCCTCCCAGCTGCTGCTCTGTGCTGTCTGTGTTCAGGTGAGTGTTTCCAGCCAATCAGGAGCCAACAAAGTCCACCTGGAACAAACACTGTCACACTCACCTTCATCTATCTGTCTGCTTCTCTACAGCGCTGGTTGCCATGGCAGCACAGCTGATTCAGGACGATTTAACACTGACCAGGAGAGTTGATGGAGACGTCTCCTTCAGCTGTCGAGGAACTGACCAGTGTGCCAGCTGGTCAGATGTATTCTGGTACCAGAAGAAAGACACAGAAACATTCACAAGGATTCTTGATATTAACAGGAATAGTGGTAACATATATAACGGGTACAATCATCCTCAGAAAAACGATTTTTCAGCTGTGAATGATCAAATCGGCTGTGAGTTGAAGATCCAGACGGTTAAACTCCTTCATTCAGCCACCTACTACTGCTCCTGTTGGAAGGAAGATCCCACAGTGAGAAATGATCCGAGCAGCCTGAACAAAAACCAACAGATGAACAGACGTCAAACAGTGTTTGTGACAGGAAGAGAGCAGTAAACCACAGCCCAGGTTCACATGTTTCACCTCCATCTCAGCCACAGTCACAAACACACTGAACTGAGGGATTTATTTCATATTCTATTTATTTATATGTTGATCAGATATTCCAGCAGGTTTATTGTTGTTTCACACAGAGAGGAAAAAGGAGACAAACACAAACACAATGAGAAAATAAAGAGGAAAATAATTCAACTACAAACTCAAACATAATCCAGATGAATCAGTAAAACAACAAACATGCTTCAGAATATTTCAATAAAATGATATCAAACAGAATCAAATATTTACAGCCCAACGTCCTGCTGCTGAATAAAGTCCATCCGTCCCTCACAACACTAATGTGCTCTGAATGAAAACACTTCCAGCAGCACTTGTTGTTTAACACCTTTCAGCACATTTCACCACATCATTTCACTTCAGGACATTTTAAAAGACAAATCTTGGACACATGTTGATCCGTGTACTTTGCGGCCCTTTGATTTCCATTTTGAAGTCGAAAAATGGAAAACGGCTCTGTAGCCCTTTCCAGCTAACCGTGAGTTCTGCTCGTAAAGACCAAGCACATTGCTGGGTTTAAGCTTCTTTTATTCACTCAAGCCCACAAACACACTGAAGCAGACCCAGGAATCGAACACGGCTTGTGCGTCTTGTGCGTCTCGTATGTCTCGTACTGCTCTCCTGCTCCCATCCTGCTCTCGTCCTCCTGTCCGGGCATCTCTCATGCCTCTGCCATCTGAGGTCGAGCACACTACTGCATTTAAAGGGACTGAATGATGAGTAACTGGGTGCCAGCTCTGTCAATCAGTCACCTGGCTCTGCTCTCATGAGCGTTCTCCATCTCTCTCTCTCCTGCAGTCGTGCCCCGACCACCCTCACCTCCACAGAGGAGGACGACCCTGAAGGCCCGTGGAGCTCAAGAGGACGGGTGGGACCGCTGGTAAAGGAAGATCTTGTAGTATCTGGGCTTCCTTCATCAAAGGTGTTGGTGTGTAGTATGTTAAAATAATTCTGCGGAGGCAGGGCATGGTGGAACGATAGAGCAATCTTTATTCAAACAGACCTGACTGCCCACATCCGAACCAGGTGGCCACTGTCATGACTCCTGTTTTTGTTTGTTCTTGTATCTGGTTTTTGGTTTCTTGTATTTGATTTACGTTATTGTATCATGTCTTGTGTTATGTTTTGTTTTTCCATGTCTTGTGTCTCATGTTTTGATTTTTCCATGCCCTCATGTGTCCTTTAAGTTTCTCCTATGTTCTCCCCTCTGGCTCCCTCTGTCTGTTGTCTTGTTCCCTCCTGGTCTGTTCCTCTGTGCTCCTCCCCCTCATTATCTCACCTGGCTTCCTTCCTCCTCTCTCTCCTCACCTGTTCCTCGTCATGTCATTAGTGTCTGTGTATTTAGTCTCTGTGTTCCCCTCACTCCTTGTCTGGTCAATGTTTTCTGTTTCCTGTTTGCTCCTGCTCCTGTTTGGTAGGTTTGGATTTTTTATGTTTGTCTGCTTTTGGTTTTTTGTAAACAGCTTTTAAATAAAGCTCGCCTTTTGTTTCCCTGATCTTGCCTCCGGTAACTGCGTTTGGGTCCACCTTCCCTTTCCATAGTTTTCCCCTTTTTACCCTGACCTGACAGCCACTACCTGGGGTTCTCAAATGTATGACAAAGTTCTGCCCAGTGCTTTGTCCTCTGCTCGATCAGATTCGATCGCGGACGTCTACAAAATACCATCCCCTTCTCTACTTCTGCGAGCCCTTTTTAAAGTCTCTTCACTTGCATCTTCCCACTTCTTCTAATTGGTCACTTTGAGAGTCCATCTATCCAATAGCTGAGAGAGAAGTTAACCTGCCTCCTTCTGTACATTATCTAACTTTGCTGATGTCACCGCCTGGAGATTACAGCCTAAAAGTGACAGGATTATCTCTTCATGCTTATATGGAAATGTATACCTTAAGTCAGCTCTGAACAACAGTTTAAGTGCTCCACACAGGCCTGTCCTCCAGCTAAACTTTACCACACACAGAGCTGTTTAATTGCTCCGGGGCCCCTAGATATGTAAACATCACATCGGTCACACAAACTATCTCTATTAAAGCTAAGCTCTGAATGTGAAACTGTGCAGACACCTCAATCTCTACAGAGGCGGCTGGCTTATCATCATCTGGAGGATCAACTTCTGGAGATTCATGGTTTTCACTGAACAGGAAGGTGATGAAAAACTGAACAGTTAAAAGTAACTAAAGCTGTCAGTCAAATGTAGTGGAGTAAAGAGTTAAATATCTGCCTCTGAGTAGAAGCATGAAGTAGCATCAAATGGAAATATTCAAGTAGCAGGTGGACAGAGGATGCTGTCAGCACAGCCCTTACACACCTGGACCAGCCCAACACATATGTAAGAGTGCTGTTTGTGGACTTCAGCTCAGCATTCAACATGGTCACCCCCCACAAACTAACCCACAAACTGAGCAACCTGGGTCTAGACAGTTCACTGTGTACATGGATACTGGACTTACTTAGCAACAGACCACAAAACGTCAGGATGGGAGGCCGCACATCATCCACTCTCATCCTGAACACTGGCACACCACAGGGATGTGTCCTCAGCCCCCTCCTCACACATTACTGCTCCCCCATCCACCCCACCAACACCATCATCAATTTTGCTAATGGCACGACCATAGTAGGACTGATAACAAATAACGAGTCAGCCTAGAGGGAAGAGATTCAACATCTGACAGAGTTCAGACAATAATCTGGACTTAAACACATTAAAAAACCAAGGAACTGTAGAGCTCTCTGCCCTCTACACGCACAGAGAGGAGGTAGAGAGCTTTAAGATCGTTGGGGTTCACATCTCTGCAGACCTCACCTGGACCACACACATCTCTCATCAGGTGTACAAGGCCCAACAGAGACTTTACTTCCTCAGGAAGCTAAAGCACGCTCACCTCCCTCAACACCTGGTGACCAACTTTTATCGGTCAGCGTTAAACAGCCTCCTGAACTACTGGTTTACAGTGTTTCTCCAGCTACACAACACGGGACGAGAAGGACCTGCAGCGGGTGGTGAAGGAAGTGGAGTGTGTCATCATGACGACACCACCCCCTTCCTCCAGCTCTTCTGGGAGGATCCCAAGGCGTTCCCAGGCCAGCTGGGTGACATAGTCACTCCAGCGTGTCCTGGGTCTTCCCCGGGGTCTCCTCCCAGTGGGACATGCCAGGAACACCTCCCAAGGAAGGCGTCCCGGGGGCATCCGATACAGATACCCGAGCCACCCCAACTGGCTCCTCTCGATGTGGAGGAGCAGCGGCTCTACTCCGAGCTCCTCCCGGGTGACAGAGCTCCTCACCCTATCTCTAAGGGAGCGCCCTGCCACCCTGCGGAGGAAACTCATTTCAGCCGCTTGTATCCGGGATCTTTCGGTCATGACCCAAAGTTCATGACCATAGGTGAGGGTAGGAACGTAGATTGACCGGTAAATCAAGAGCTTCGCCTTTTGACTCAGCTCTCTCTTCACCACGACAGACCAGTACAACGACCGCATTACTGCGGCCGCCGCACCGATCCGCCTGTCAATCTCACACTCCATCCTTCCCTCACTCGTGAACAAGACCCCAAGATACTTAAACTCCTCCACCTGAGGCATTAGCTCTCCCCCAACCCGGAGGGGACAAGCCACCCTTTTCCGGTCGAGAACCATGGCCTTGGATTTGGAGGTGCTGATTCTCATCCCAGCCGCTTCACACTCGGCTGCAAACCGCAGCAGGACATGCTGGATGTCCCGGCTCGAAGGAGCCAACAAGACCACATCATCCGCGAAAAGCAGAGATGAAATCCTGTGGCTCCCGAACCAGATCCCCTCCGGCCCGTGGCTGTGCCTAGAAATTCTGTCCACGAAAATAATGAACAGAACCGGTGACAAAGGGCAGCCCTGATGGAGTCCAACATGCACCGGGAACAGGTCTGATTTACTGCCGGCAATGCGAACCAAGCTCCTGCTCCGCTCGTACAGGGACCGTACGGCCCTTAACAGAGGGCCTCCAACCCCGTACTCTTGGAGCACCTCCCACATAATGCCACGAGGGACACGGTCGAATGCCTTCTCCAAGTCCACAAAACACATGTGGACTGGTTGGGCAAACTCCCATGAACCCTCGAGCACCCTGCGGAGGGTATGGAGCTGGTCCAGTGTTCCGCGGCTCAGACGAAAACCGCATTGTTCCTCCTGTCTCGTCAACAGTTGAACTGTAAATAGTTTTATTAATTGCACATTATCAGGCCTGGTGCCACTGTCCTTTATGAGCTCTAACATGTAGTTACCTTTACATCTAAAGGGGTCTTGAGGGGGAATTCATGAATGTCGACCCATCTGCTGATGATCACTGTATAATGTTCATCCAAACTGTACAAATAGGTCACTGCAACATGACAATATCAGCTGCCTTCATTTCCCTGAGTCACCTCAGACATCATCACAACAGTTGCCCCCCTGAGAGATTTGGCAGGAGCTGCCACTGGAGCTGGTGGAGCTGTCAGAGTCAGGAAAACAAGAGGTTACAGAACCACAGCCACAGGAGACTGATTCAGCACAGGAACTGGAGACAGCTGCAGCTCAGCTCAGACAGGTTGCTGCAGAACAGGAACAGAGGACTGCTGCAAGGCAGAGCAGGAGGCCGGCAGCTGGAGGTCTGGACGGGGATCAGGAAAGACCGCCGGTCCGGCTCTGGAGCCAGTCTGCTGACCTGCAGACAAGGAAGCAGGAACAGGTGTCGACTGGGCCGCAAACTGAGGACCAGGAACTGGTGGACCTGCTGGTGGAGCTAGATAACAAGTCAGAATCAACCAAGTCAATGAATGAAGTTCATCCTCTGGGGACCAAGAATGTCTGTAGAAAATGTCATGTTAGTCCATCCATCCATCCTTTGGTCCAGGTCCAATCCATGTGGACTAAAGTAGTGGAGCGACAGACATCAGCATCCACAGAGCAACACTGCTAGTGTGTCTAAAGAGACAATAAAAGAAGAGACAGTCATGTTGATATGAACATTAGAGAAACACATCATGGAGCTGAAACATGATCCTGCTTCATCATTTGGACTCGTTCACCTCAGCCGACACGTTCAACAGCACACAGGTTTTTGTATTACTCTGTCTCACTGTGGGAGGAGGATATCACCTGATCTTTGGCTCTGGAACTAAACTGGTTGTAACAGGTAAGAATAAAGCTTCATTTTCCTTCAGTCGTTTCATTGAACAAGTGTAAAATGTGTTTTTAATGAGTTTCTGCTGCTTCAGGCTTTACATGTTAGTTTGTTGATAATTAGTAGAGAATTCTTGCAGCCGTGCAGCTATTGTTCCATAAAAAGGTTCATAACTCCTGAAAAGATGTTTAAATCTCACTGCACAGCTGAAGTTCTTCTTTATTTCTGCAGGAGATCAAACTGATTCATAGAGAAAAAGTTTGATATTGACAATGTTACAAATATTCAGTATTTGATCCTCTCAGTAATTCAGCACCATCTCTTGTTTTTATAAAACATCATCATATATGATATTAAACATCATTTAATATATGTCGGTAAATGTCTTTGAAAAACATATAATATTAAATATGTTGTATTGGATCGTTAATAATTCATTAATAAATGGTCAAATGTGTTTCATATGATGGTACAAATGTCTTTTAGTGTGAGATATATTTATACATGAAGAAGAACGTATACTGAATAAAATGTTACAATAAATATAAAGCATACAAATTACAGTAAAATATAAAAAAAACATACAAAAATACAAATATATAGTATGATTTACACCTACATATGAAAATGTGTCTTTTTTATGTTTGACTAAATAATGTATATATAACAATGAATATATTCATTAATGATTTTTCATATAATTTAACCAAAACAAAAAAAAAAAAATTCCACGCCTAATTTGAAATACTTAAAAGTAAATTGATTGGTAGCGTGCGATTGTAAATATTGTGTACAACATACTGTTTGCAAAAAGACATATGACATCATATTATGCTATATTATTTCATATTATATTGTGTTATATTATCACATTTAATTTTACCACATGTGAAGTTCTTGTAAAGGATCAATAAATTCTCACCTTTCTTCATATTATATTACAAAGTAATTATAACAGATATTCAACAAATCCGAACATTTCATTTTAATTGTCAATTAATGTAAAAATACTAAGAAAACAATTATAATATTATTGATGAACTGATTTATTTTTCTTTAGCAGCTGGACTAAAGTACACGGTCACAAATCTTTAATATGTTAGACATGTTGTAATAACTTTAAAAAGTATTTAATGTGAACATAAATATTTATTTCATTGTAAAATTTATTTCAACATGATGTTTAAATAAAATTTTGAAACATTTTCATAATTATATTAAATTACATCTTTTTACATATTAGTCATGAGAAAACATGTATTTGTTATTTTATATTAACCGTAAATATTTATGAAAATTATTAAATTCAAGATGCATTTTTCATAAATATTTATGATATGTGGTGGATAATGTAAACATTAAAATGTCAGCGTGTATTAAACTCGAGGGTAAATATGTCCTTTATTATAATCTGTCTTTTATCATGATACAGATGAAGATTTTCCATTGTATGAAAATATGATGTTATATTATTATTAGTAAGAGTCATAATAATGATGAATGTGCAGATTGAAAGAAAGAAGTGCTGAACACATAATGTTGTTTGTCCCCATATAACATATGATGACATGACATGATGAGTGTGTTTGATGTGCAGGTGAATCCAGTCTATGTGTTGAACTTTGTGCTGTATTGATGAGTAGTTTAGTGATCAGAGTCCATGTAGTTTCCAGGATCACACTGAATGCAGTGCAGTGCTGGAAGCTGCTGTTGACTGTGTCAATGTGTGTCTGTGCTGCTTGTTGCTGCTGTCAAACTTCAGATGAGCAGGTAGTGAAGCCCGTGGTGAGCGTGTACCCAGCAGCATCCAGAGCCCACCTGGAGGGGAGGAGCTCCCTGCTGTGTGTGGCCTCAGCCATGTTTCCTCCTCTGGTCCGCTTCTCCTGGAAAAGACGAAAGGAGGATCAGGAGCAGTGGCTCCCTGCTGAGGGAGAGCAGCTGGAGCTCACAGAGTCGGGATGCACCGCCACCATCTTGCCGCTTGATCGGGACGCTCTCGACACGTATAAATATCACTGTTCCGTCCAGCACGAGGGGGGCACAGTGGAGGGCCAAACAGAACAAGGTAATGAGTGTGTTGTGCGGAAGAAAGAAAGAAAGAATCATTTGACCTGGCCATGACTCTGGTCTGCACTTGGGTTGTCGTGTCATATGAGCACTGACTGTGCTGCACATTGAAAGTGGAGGACGGTTACTGATGTGGATCTCAGGTCAGAGAGAGAGTGACAGGCCTGATAATGAAGCTTTGTTAGCTGCTCAGGATGTTTATGAATCATCTGAATGTCGAGCCTGTTAACTTATCTGGTCACCTGCTGCTGTTGCTGCTGTTCAGTGTTCCTCCTCATACCTAGACTGTTTCACATTGTGCCGAAATTCACTGATCAATAATTAGACACATTGCCGGGCATGTTTAACTATTTAATTGAAGCTCAACCTCTTTTACTTTCCTACTGCATAATCACAAGTAGGTAATAATGTGTCATGTTGACTCACTGCTGTAAGTAGTAGTGTGCAGGCTGCAGCAGCTGTTTGTCCTTCTCTGTCTGCTGCAGCTACATGTTTTTGTTGTACTATAATAATCAGGCTAATAGACTCTAATCTGCCATATACACAACTCTCTGAAGCATCAGAGAATTTAGAATAATGTGGCCACTGATACACTGCTGTGTTATTATTATTCAGACTGTCGTTGGTTTTATTATTACTGAATGTTACAGTTAAACCATGTTACTAATTAAAAACAGTCTTAGTCAGATTAAATGAAGCTTATTTGTACAGTGTCCACTTTATATGCAGTAGAATGACACAACAGACTTCATGCAGTGGTGTAACAGTATGGATGTACTGTATGTTTGAATACAGCTGCAGTTCAAACAACAAGCAGAAGCATCACCACCACATCCAGCGCACCACCGACCTCCATCGTAACGCAGCCTGAAGCAGGTGAGTTCTGTTAGTTATATGTTACTGTGGGCTTTGTCTCCATTACATGAAACAATTAAAAGATTCACAGAATATAAATAAATCTCTGTATGCAAGGGAAAGGGAAGAAAAGTAATACTGGAGGGCCGTGATGTTCAGGCCTCAGACTGCATTAAAACCGTTACAATTCTGTGGTGGAAATCATTACGTCTCTGATCCACCATTATGTTGTCATTATTATTATTATTATTATTATTATTATTATTATTATTATTATTATTAGTAGTAGTAGTAGTAGTAGTATTATGATTATTATTATTAGTTTTGCTTAATGTTACAGTTAAACCTTGTTACTAATTAAAAACAGGTCTTAGTCAGATTAAATGAAGCTTATTTGCACAGTGTCTACTTTATATGAAGTAGACTGACACAACAGACTTCATGCAGTGGTGTAACAGTATGGATGTACTGTATGTTTGAATACAGCTGCAGTTCAGACAACAAACATCAGCAACACCACATCGAGCAAATTGCCCAAGTCCATCGTAACGCAGCGTCAAGCAGGTGAGTTCTTCACGTAGAAAGACAATCACTGACCAGAGAACCATTCTGAAGAAACTAACACTGTCTGTGTGTGTCTGTGTGTGTGTGTGTGTGTGTGTGTGTGTGTGTGTGTGTGTGTGTGTGTGTGTCAGTGTCCTTCCAGTCTCAGTGCAGGGTGAAGCTGCTCTGTGTGCTCTACACAGTGCTGATAGTGAAGAGTCTGGTGTACTGCTGTGGACTCTCTCTGCTGAGGATCCTCTGAAACAAGGGACCGTCCACCAGCTGCTCACATGCTGACTGACTGTTTCCTGCTCGCCTTTTCTCACCATCAGATCTCATCAGTTCGTCTCATTGATCACTTTGATCAGCAGTCACAAATGTTAATGTTTGTGTTTTGTGGTTGGTTGTAAAATGTATCTTTTGATGCACAGGTTAGATTCAGTCATCCTACATATATAAATACGTATATACACATATATATCTGCAGTGACTGAGTATAAATTCTGTGGTATAGTGTTAATTTCATCCTCTAGTTTATTTCCACTTTGAATTGTGACTTGTATAATAATAGAACATGAAGCTGAATCATTAGCTGTCTGCTAGATATTTGATTGTTTTAGTATTTTTCTCTTCTTTTCTTTCTTTTTAATACATTATGCAGAGTGTGGCAGCTTTGTTCAATTCTTTCACTGTAACATTCTCAATAAAGTGAAAAATCACAGTGTGTGTTTTAGAAACAGTTTGTTTTTATGGATTTCAGTTTGTCTTCAGAGCAAATCATCAGAAACAGAATCAACTTCATGGACCATGTATGTTGACGCCTACAAGTCATTTGACTCTGGTTGTAATTAGCTCTCGATATACTTTCACACAGCAGCAAGAACAAATGTAGAGGAAGATGTGAATATTAGCATACAGCTAAACAAGGACAACAAAGCTAAAGAAAGAGAAGCAAACAGAAACATAGAGCTATTATATACAAGTCAGTAGGTGTGGCTGTGCCACCAGGTTCAGTGCTGAGCCCCTTTTATAATTGTGTCAGTGTGGATGTCAAACTCTACGCTGATGACACTGTTGTTTCCACACATGAACAAACAGCAGAGCGAGCTGCTTTCAAGCTACAACTGCTATAAAATGATCACACAGCAGCTTCATCAGTCGCCTTCCAAGTTGGTGTCAGGCTGCAGAAACTGTCAGTAAACTGTCACCTTTACAGAATCAATCAAACAGAATCAACAGATCTTTTATTTCAGCTTCTCAGCTCCCAGGTTTGTCTCCCAGGTGAGTAAGACAGATGGAAGCTGAGACAGTGAGTACTGAGCGCTGTAACTGTTGTAACTGTCGTTGTGTTGTTCATGTGAAAAAGTGCAGCTAACGGTGAGGAGGCTGCAGAGCAGAAACCCACACAGCCCGTCTGCTGCAGGAAAGGAAGTGCTGGTTGGCTCTCAACAGTTTTTTCTGAGTCCTAATAACCACTGAGAACAGATTCACATCTGCTGCTGTACACACTCATAAACTCCTCTCCCTCTCTGGACTGGTTTGTCTTTTCTCTTGTTGTCTGGAAGCCTTTTTTGCACTGAGCCCTCCACCCACACAAAGTTAGACTGAGCCCAGAAACCAACAGTGACCCTCCACCTGGAGCTCACGTCCATGAATATAATGAAGAACTACCTGTATTAGTATTTCCTTTCCTTTAGCTCTATTCCTTCAAAATATCAGACAAACAGCTGCGTCTTTATTTAATGTTTTCTGTAAAAGTTCTTTTCAGATGAAGCTCCAATGAAAGTTCAGTGAAGCTCATCGCAGACCAACAAAAAAAACAAAAAACGTTTGTTCCTGTCTCTGTTCATAATTCAGTGTTATTTTACCAGTTCAGCTATTTTTTTCCATGTCAGGCTTTATTTTTCATTTCACCGTTTAAATCATCTTTGTCTCAATGTGTGGATTTCATTCCTGCTCAGTCAGTCAGCATTCTTTGGGGGAAACTTTGGGCTGTTTTCATTTATTTGTTGGATTTTTTGACCTCTGCCTGGAGGAAGTAGAGAGCAGAACCCTGAGCTCCTTCCAGGGAACAGAACCAGATTCAGTGAAATGATAGAAATGTAAGGAGACGTTTAAGGCTTCAAATCACAGTCGAGGAGTTTTGTGGATTTGTCCTTTTGTCTTTTCATCACAGCTGTTCAACAACAGATAACAGTCTGTGCTACTAAATTCACCACCAACCTGAATGTGTTGCTGCTCACATGAATGTGAGTTTCTATTTCTGTCACACAGCAGCTTCAGCCGAGCCGTCGGTCGGCAGCGGCGGCCTCATCTGTGAGCCGCAGGGGCTGATGGGAGCTCTGAGGACCTGTTAGAAACCACGTGGCCCTCGTCTGATCTGGCAGCTCGTCCTGGTTTGGCCTCAGCTGCGTCAGAGCGCCACTTCTCCCCAGGTTCACCAGAGGAAACACCACTGCACAAAATGCTTTTCCTCCCAGCTGCTGCTCTGTGCTGTCTGTGTTCAGGTGAGTGTTTCCAGCCAATCAGGAGCCAACAAAGTCCACCTGGAACAAACACTGTCACACTCACCTTCATCTATCTGTCTGCTTCTCTACAGCGCTGGTTGCCATGGCAGCACAGCTGATTCAGGACGATTTAACACTGACCAGGAGAGTTGATGGAAACGTCTCCTTCAGCTGTCGAGGAACTGGCCAGTGTTACAGCAACTGGCCAGTCGTCTGGTACCAGAAGAAAGACACAGAAACATTCACAAGGATTCTTCGTATTGACAAGAGCAGATGTAATATAGATTACAGGTTCAGTCATCCTCAAGTAAACGATTTTTCAGCTGTGAATGATCAGAACGGCTGTGGGTTGAAGATCGAGAAAGTTAAACTCCTTCATTCAGCCACCTACTACTGCGCCTGTTGGAAGAGTTCCCCACAGTGAGAAATGATCCGAGCAGCCTGAACAAAAACCAACAGATGAACAGACGTCAAACAGTGTTTGTGACAGGAAGAGAGCAGTAAACCACAGCCCAGGTTCACATGTTTCACCTCCATCTCAGCCACAGTCACAAACACACTGAACTGAGGGATTTATTTCATATTCTATTTATTTATATGTTGATAAGATATTCCAGCAGGTTTATTGTTGTTTCACACAGAGAGAAAAAAGGAGACAAACACAAACACAATGAGAAAATAAAGAGGAAAATAATTCAATTACAAACTCAAACATAATCCAGATGAATCAGTAAAACAACAAACATACTTCAGAATATTTCAATAAAATGATATCAAACAGAATCAAATATTTACAGCCCAACGTCCTGCTGCTGAATAAAGTCCATCCGTCCCTCACAACACTAATGTGCTCTGAATGAAAACACTTCCAGCAGCACTTGTTGTTTAACACCTTTCAGCACATTTCACCACATCATTTCACTTCAGGACATTTTAAAAGACAAATCTTGGACACATATCAGTCTGTGTACTTTGCAGCCATTAGATTTCCTTTTTGAAGTCAAAAATCAAAGAAATAGGAAAGCATTTGTGTCCAGTTTTCGTTTTGAAATTAGAAACCAAAACAA
This sequence comes from Acanthopagrus latus, assembly GCF_904848185.1. Lineage (NCBI taxonomy): Eukaryota > Metazoa > Chordata > Actinopteri > Spariformes > Sparidae > Acanthopagrus > Acanthopagrus latus. The sequence goes on from NC_051059.1 coordinate 26,350,198, forward strand.
TGACAAATTACTCATTGACTGATTGTAGTTTCATAGTTCCATGTCCATGTGTCCTGGTAGATTAACTTGCTGTAGCCTCCTGTTTCTTCTGCACAGCATCGTCCTGTAAATGACAACATCCAGTCTCAGAATATGAAAAAACAGGCTTTTTTTTCCATTTCCGTTTTCTAGTGATTTTATTTTTTGTTATATGAAATAGATTTTCCAAATTTGACTCATCCCTTTTTGACCATGAAAAAGAAAAATGGCTTGTATTTCAATCTCATTTTTTAAATTTAAAACCAAAATGAAATAACCACTAGTTTTTTGTTTTTTAATATCCGTTTCTGAAAAGAAAATCAAATGACCAAAAGATACACAGACCAGGCTGGTAACAACGGATCTGGCACTAAAATGTGTTTGGTGTTCAGATTTGATCAGCATCGTGTTCCACTAGCTCGCTAACAGCTTTAGCAAAACATCACCTGGTCCTGTGGAAGACTCCGGTCATACACAGTGATGCAGAGTGCAAAGGTCAGAGTGAGCAGACAGACAGGTACAGATGTAGACAGACAGGTAGCCTGTCCAATCATTTCATACGGGTCCAATAAAACCATTGGACGGGCTTATTAGAGGCCTGCAGCAGCCACAGATACTGGATTTATTCTCTGTTATCTGTCAGAGTGTTTGATTTATTGATTGCTGTCAGGATGTTCACACATTTTCTGTAAATATAACAAAAAATGCTTCTAGAATAACTGACCGACCCGAGTTTGAACAGAAAGTATTCAGAATCCTGTCAAACTGACAGAATGGCAGGATTCAGAGGAACAATGGTCCAGAGAGAGTCAGAGAAAACTTCTTCATCAAAGCTCCAGTTTTGCTGCTGTGTGTGATAACAGTACGTTGTATTCAGCAGATGATGAGCGAACTTCGATTCGCAACTGGTTGAGGGAGAGATGACCATAGTGCACCGTATGGTCGTTGTGTTATTCTTTGTTGTCTGGTAAGCTCTCGCTTAGCTTCTTTCCTTTTACTAACTCACACATCCGCACACACACCTCCATGCATATATATCCCGGGTAATACACATATGTAATCTTATGAGCGATCTGTTGGAGACCTATAGTCAACAACCCCACTGTAACATACGTGTCTAGCGATTTTCCTTCTTACTGACTGCACAGGCAGACGCCTCTTGGTAACACAACTCCCTTTTTAGGATCTGTGGGTCTAACCCCTCCAAATTCACCTCGGGTGTGATCAAAGTGCAAATGAAGCCAAAGACGACTGTTCAAATTTTACGTATTTGTGCAATGATCATCTTTGGTCAGCACACTTACTCCCGCCATTTTTTAATTCAAGGTATATGATTCAGCAGAATCAGAATCATCACCTCTGAATTCGTGTTTTCACGTGACTTCAACAAGTCATGTTCGGTGTTTCCTGTAGTCTCTCTAACGAGATTTCCCGAGTCACGCCCACCAATTTTGTAGTCCGGAGAATGTGACTTCCCGAGCCCCCACAGTCAAGTCAACATGGCTAACGTAACCACAACTCAGAGCTACAAATTCATTGTGCTGTTCAGAGAAATACAGCTCAGTATTCAGGATGACCTGACAATTAAAAAATTAGACACACCAGAGCAAGTTTAACTATCAGGAAGTTTCTACTGAGGGAGGGAAGTCGTATCACCGTGAATCTTTGCAGTAACATGGTCAGAGCTCTCCTCTTATATATGATGTTTCTGGATTAATATTGCAGCTGCATTAATGTGATGTGCCATTTTACTGCAGGTTGAGCTCACTGTAACTACTTTATGCACTGTTGGCTAGTTTAATCTGCTGCAATGCATCATATTCTATAAGAGTTTATTCAGCTGAAGAAGGAAGAGAAAAGGAAGAGAAAAGGAAGAGAGAAGTCAACACATAAAGGAACACTTCCTCCTTCAGTTTATCACAAACGTTCAACAGCAACACATCTGGAGATTCATGGTTTTCACTGGACAGGAAGGTGATGAAAATCTGTAATCTGAAAAGTTAAAAGTAACTAAAGTTGTCAGACAAATGTAGTGGAGTAGAGTTAAATATCTGCCTCTGGGTAGAAACATAAAGTAACATCAAATAGAAATCTTCAAGTAGCAGGTGGACAGAGGATGCTGTCAGCACAGCCCTTACACACCTGGACCAGCCCAACACATATGTAAGAGTGCTGTTTGTGGACTTCAGCTGAGTATTCAACAGGGTCATCCCCCTCAAAGTGAGCAACCTGGGTCTAGACAGTTCACTGTGCATATGGATACTGGACTGTCTTAGCAACAGACCACAAAACGTCAGGATGGGAGGCCGCACATCATCCACTCTCATCCTAAACACTGGCACACCACAGCAGTGGCACACCAGTTACCATCCGCCAAGGAGACGGCAGAGGAAATGATGAACCATGTGTTTCGAGTCCACGGATTTCCTAAGGACATCCTTCGACATGGAGCAAACACCTGGTCTGGGTAGAGTATGCTCACAATTCGTTGCCCACCTCTGCTACTGGTCTTTCTCCCTTTCATTGTGCCCTAGGTTAGCACCCCCCGCTGTTTCCAGACAATGAAATGGAAGTGTCGGTTCCCTCCGCCTACGCCATGGGTTCGATGTTGCCGACGCATCTGGGCAGCCGCCCGACAGGTACTGATCTGCCAGGGAGACTAGGTTGAAAGGACGGCAGATCTTAGAAGGCGTCCTGCTCCCAACTATCAGCAGGGTCAGAGAGTATGGCTGTCAGCGAAGGATTTGAACCTCAAAGTCCCATCCAAGAAGTTAGCTCCTCAGTTCGTGGGTCCCTTCCCCATCACTAGGATTATTGGTCCTGCGCCTGTTCGACTGCATCTGCCCCGGTCCCTTCGGGTACACCCAACCTTCCATGTAAGTCAAGTCAAGCCAGTCAAGGAAAGCAAGATGGTGCTGATCACCACGCCCCCACCACCATCCAAGGTCATTGAAGGAGGTCCAGTGTACAAAGTGAAGCGACTGTTGGCAGTTCATAACCAGGGCCAGGGCAGGCAATGGGTACCATCCCGTCACATCATAGACACCAACCTCATGACAGACTTTCATCGGGATCATCCTGATCAGCCTGGGCCGTCAGGATTCGGGCTTGCATTCCTCAAATGAAGTATTGCCAAGTTTTATTTTCTGTATTTGTTCCTCTTGAGAAGAGTGATTTTGATTTAATAGTTTTCTGATTAGGATTTGATTTTCAGTTTAAAATCTTTCATAACCATTTGATTTCCTCCTTGTGGAGCACTTTTTGTTGTACCTTTTGTATATACTTAGTGTAGATAATTTTCATAGCCTGTGTGCTGTCCTCTTCGGAGTGTTTTTGTTTCATTTAAATTTTCATCGTACTTACATCTCTCATCAGACGGTGAAGGCCCAGCCGAGACATTACTTCCTCAGAAAGCTAAAGCACGCTCACCTCCCTCAACAACTGCTGACCAACTTCTATCAGTCAGTGACAGAAAGCCTCCTGACCTGCTGCTGCACAGTGTTTCTCCAGCTGCACAACACGGGACAGGAAGGACCTGCAGAGGGTGGTGAGGACAAGCAGAGCGTGTCATCGGGACGACACCACCCCCTCTCAGAGACATTTACACCCCTGCCCTCTGGGAAGAGATATAGATCTATCAGATCTGAAACAAACAGACTGAAGAACAGTTTCTTCTCCCAACGCTGCATTTATATCTCGTCAACAGTTGAACTGTAAATAGTTTTATTAATTGCACATCATCAGGCCCAGTGCCACTGTCCTTTATTAGCTCTAACATGTAGTTACCTTTACATCTAAAGGGGTCTTGAGGGTGAACTCATGATTGTCGACCCATCTGTTGATGATCACTGTGTAATGTTCATCCAAACTATACAAATAGTTCACTGCAACATGACAATATCAGCTGCCTTCATTTCCCTGAGTCACCTTAGACATCATCACAACAGTTGCCCCCCCGAGAGATTTGGCAGGAGCTGCCACTGGAGCTGGTGGAGCTGTCAGAGTCAGGAAAACAAGAGGTTACAGAACCACAGCCACAGGAGACTGATTCAGCACAGGAACTGGAGACAGCTGCAGCTCAGCTCAGACAGGTTGCTGCAGAACAGGAACAGAGGACTGCTGCAAGGCAGAGCAGGAGGCCGGCAGCTGGAGGTCTGGACGGGGATCAGGAAAGACCGCCGGTCCGGCTCTGGAGCCAGTCTGCTGACCTGCAGACAAGGAAGCAGGAACAGGTGTCGACTGGGCCGCAAACTGAGGACCAGGAACTGGTGGACCTGCTGGTGGAGCTAGATAACAAGTCAGAATCAGTAAAGTCAATGAATGAAGTTCATCCTCTGGGGACCAAGAATGTCTGTAGAAAATGTCATGTCAGTCCATCCATCCATCCTTTGGTCCAGGTCCAATCCATGTGGACTAAAGTAGTGGAGCGACAGACATCAGCATCCACAGAGCAACACTGCTAGTGTGTCTAAAAAGACAATAAAAGAAGAGACAGTCATGTTGATATGAACATTAGAGAAACACATCATGGAGCTGAAACATGATCCTGCTTCATCATTTGGACTCGTTCACCTCAGCCGACACGTTCAACAGCACACAGGTTTTTGTATTACTCTGTCTCACTGTGGGGGGATACTGGTTTTACATCTTTGGCTCTGGAACTAAACTGGTTGTAACAGGTAAGAATAAAGCTTCATTTTCCTTCAGTTGTTTTATTGAACAAGTGTAAAACGTGTTTTTAATGAGTTTCTGCTGCTTCAGGCTTTACATGTTAGTTTGTTGATAATTAGTAGAGAATTCTTGCAGCCGTGCAGCTATTGTTCCATAAAAAGGTTCATAACTCCTGAAAAGATGTTTAAATCTCACTGCACAGCTGAAGTTCTTCTTTATTTCTGCAGGAGATCAAACTGATTCATAGAGAAAAAGTTTGATAGTGACAATGTTACAAATATACAGTATTTGATCCTCTCAGTAATTCAGCACCATCTCTTGTTTTTATAAAACAACATCACATATGATATTAAACATCATTTAATATATGTCAGTAAATGTATTTGATGAACATATAATATTAAATATGTTGTATAGGATCTTTAATAATTCATTAATAAATGGTCAAATGTGTTTCATATGATGGTACAAATGTATTTTAGTGTGAGATATATTCATACATGAAGACAAACACATACTGAACATGATGTTACAATAAATAGAATATATGCACATAAATTTATATAATTCAAGATGTGATATCAGATGTTATATAATGTTACACACATATATGTGTTTCCATGTTATTCTGATTTTAATGTAAATGTAACAATTAATAGTAAATGAAGCCTTGCACAATTTAAAAGTAAATATATTGTGTAAACGTATGATGGTAAATATTGTTAGTAAATGTCTTTGAAAAACATATAATTTTAAATATGTTGCATAGGATCATTAATAATTGATTAATGAATGGCCAAATGTATTCTATATGATGGTGCAAATGTATTTTAGTGTGAAATATATTTATACATGAATAAAATAACATTGAATAAAATGTTACAATAAATATAAAACGTACAAATTACTGTAAAATATAAAAAAAACCATATACAAATATATCGTATTATTTACAACGGCACATGAAAATGTGTCTTTTTTATGTTTGACTTACTGACTTAATTTATATATCATGTTAAATATATTCATATATATTTTACATGTAATTTAAATAAAAAAAAAATTCCAAACCTAATTTAAAATAGTTCAAAGTAAATTGATTGGCAGCGTGTGATTGTAAATGTTGTGTACAACATACTGTTTTCAAAAAGACATATAATATCATATTATATTATATTATTTCATAATATGTTGTGTTATATTATCACATTTTTTTGATCACATGTGAAGTTCCTGTAATGGATCAATAAATTCTCACTTTTCTTCATATTATATTACAAAGTAAGTATAACTCATATTTGACGTATCCGAACATTTCATTGTAATTGTCAATTAATGTAAAAATACTAAGAAAACAATTATAATATTATTGATGAACTGATTTGTTTTTCTTTAGCAGCTGGACTAAAGTACACGGTCACAAATCTGTAACATGTTAGACATGTTGTAATAACTTTAAAAGGTATTTCATGTGCATGTAAATATATATTTCATTGTAAAATATATTTCAACATGATGTTTAAATAAAGTTTTGAAACATTATATTATATCATATTTTATATCATTAAACCTTCTTTTATATTAAATTACATCTTTTTACATATCAGTCATATGAAAACATGTATTTGTTATTTTATATTAACTGTAAACATTTATGAAAATGATTACATTTAAGATGCATTTAAAAGATATATTTATAATATGTGGTGGATAATGTAAACATTAAAATGTCAGCGTGTATTAAACTTGAGGGTAAATATGTCCTTTATTATAATCTGTCTTTTATCATGATACAGATGAAGATTTTCCATTGTATGAAAATATGAAGTTATATTATTATCAGTAAGAGTCATAATAATGATGAATGTGCAGATTGAAAGAAAGAAGTGCTGAACACATGATGTTGTTTGTCCCCATATAACATATGATGACATGACATGATGAGTGTGTTTGATGTGCAGGTGAATCCAGTCTATGTGTTGAACTTTGTGCTGTATTGATGAGTAGTTTAGTGATCAGAGTCCATGTAGTTTCCAGGATCACACTGAATGCAGTGCAGTGCTGGAAGCTGCTGTTGACTGTGTCAATGTGTGTCTGTGCTGCTTGTTGCTGCTGTCAAACTTCAGGTGAGCAGGTAGTGAAGCCCGTGGTGAGCGTGTACCCAGCAGCATCCAGAGCCCACCTGGAGGGGAGGAGCTCCCTGCTGTGTGTGGCCTCAGCCATGTTTCCTCCTCTGGTTCGCTTCTCCTGGAAAAGACGAAAGGAGAATCAGGAGCAGTGGCTCCCTGCTGAGGGAGAGCAGCTGGAGCTCAGAGAGTCGGGACGCACCGCCGCCATCTTGCTGGTTGACAGGGACGCTCGCCACACGTATAAATACCGCTGCTCGGTCCAGCACGAGGGGGGCAGAGATGAGGTCCAAACAGAACAAGGTAATGAAGGCTTGGTGACTGTGTTCAGCAGTGATCCAGCTTCATGTGGAGACGCTGTCAAAGACAGCAGAGGAGCAGAGGACTGACATTTCTTTTGGACTCTTTTCTGTTTCAGAGGTTCCAGCTCTTGGACCATGTCAGCACCAGGTGAAGCTGCTGTGTGTGCTCTACACAGTGCTGATAGTGAAGAGTCTGGTGTACTGCTGTGGACTCTCTCTGCTGAGGATCCTCTGAAACAAGGGACCGTCCACCAGCTGCTCACATGCTGACTGACTGTTTCCTGCTCGCCTTTTCTCACCATCAGATCTCATCAGTTCATCTCATCAGCCCTTTTTAGATAGGAAAGACGGCACATTTGCTCCAAGGTCAGGGCGGCAATGTGTTGGCCTGTCTTTCTAAAACCGAGGCGTAATATTCCTCCTTTTCCAAAAGCCGCCTCTGAGGAAGGCATAAACTTGTGACGTGACGTGAAGCTCAAGTTGGGCTGTGAACAGTGACCTAGAATTTGTCTTCAAAATAAGAGCTTTACATTGCACCCCATATGAGTTTAGATCTGGGTTATTAGCTGGGAGGCTTTTAATTTGAAAGTAGCGACCATCCTTAACTTGCCGACAGCTGTGATCTGCTGTGTTTTGGTTTTAATACTCCCAGGCTGTGGGTCGCACAACAGTGCTGGTCATTTACACCTCCACCCATCTCACGCAGATGCCGGCACATTTCCACCTCGTTTTTAGATAGCAAGGAGGCAGAAATAAGTGTACCCTCAGAGGCGGACCAAAACAGACCCCCAATTTGCCGCCCTCTTTCTAAAACCGCGGACGGAGCTGCCAGAAGGACGACAAATTGGTGGCTTGGTGCTCTGTCTAAAAACGGCCAGTGATCACTTTGATCAGCAGTCATCTGCAGTGACTGAGTATAAATTCTGTGGTATAGTGTTATTTTCATCCTCTAGTTTATTTCCACTTTGAATTGTGACTTGTATAATAATAGAACATGAAGCTGAATCATTAGCTGTCTGCTAGATATTTGATTGTTTTAGTATTTTTCTCTTCTTGTCTTTCTTTTTAATACATTATGCAGAGTGTGGCAGCTTTGTTCAATTCTTTCAGTGTAATATTCTCAATAAAGTGAAAAATCACAGTGTGTGTTTTAGAAACAGTTTGTTTTTATGGATTTAAGTTTGTCTTCAGAGCAAATCATCAGAAACAGAATCAACTTCATGGACCATGTATGTTGACGCCTACAAGTCATTTGACTCTGGTTGGAATTAGCTCTCGATATACTTTAACACAGCAGCCAGAACAAATGTAGAGGAAGATGTGAATATTAGCATACAGCTAAACAAGGACAACAAAGCTAAAGAAAGAGAAGCAAACAGAAACATAGAGCTATTATATACAAGTCAGTAGGTGTGGCTGTGCCACCAGGTTCAGTGCTGAGCCCCTTTTATAATTGTGTCAGTGTGGATGTCAAACTCTACGCTGATGACACTGTTGTTTCCACACATGAACAAACAGCAGAGCGAGCTGCTTTCAAGCTACAACTGCTATAAAATGATCACACAGCAGCTTCATCAGTCGCCTTCCAAGTTGGTGTCAGGCTGCAGAAACTGTCAGTAAACTGTCACCTTTACAGAATCAATCAAACAGAATCAACAGATCTTTTATTTCAGCTTCTCAGCTCCCAGGTTTGTCTCCCAGGTGAATAAGACAGATGGAAGCTGAGACAGTGAGTACTGAGCGCTGTAACTGTTGTAACTGTCGTTGTGTTGTTCATGTGAAAAAGTGCAGCTAACGGTGAGGAGGCTGCAGAGCAGAAACCCACACAGCCCGTCTGCTGCAGGAAAGGAAGTGCTGGTTGGCTCTCAACAGTTTTTTCTGAGTCCTAATAACCACTGAGAACAGATTCATATCTGCTGCTGTACACACTCATCAACTCCTCTCTGTGTGGACATCCACGTGATGCTGATGACGGTCACCATGACGACACGATGACGCTCCGCCCTCTTATTTTACTGGTGAAAAACCCACAGTGACATCTAGTGGATAAAAAACCCACAGCAGTAAATGAGGAGTATTACTGGCATTATTGTTGGTACTACTTCTTAAAATACTTCAAATCCTTTTTCTACTGCAACTATATTATGAACTATATTATTACTATATTATTCTGCTGCTGCTTGTTACAGTAGATGGAGTCATATCACTCTGACATGTACTATACTAACTATAACTATAGAAGTCCAACTGATCACAGCACTGTGTCACTTCACTTGAGACAGTACTGCAGTATCAGTTGAAGTACATCTCTGCTGGTGGGTACTGTGTGTATTTGTATTGGAAACGGTTTGATGTGTCATAGAAATGAAATGATTCAGTGAAATGACAGAAATGTAAGGAGACGTTTAAGGCTTCAAATCACATTTGAGGAGTTTTGTGGATTTGTCCTTTTGTCTTTTCATCACAGCTGTTCAACAACAGATAACAGTCTGTGCTACTAAAGTCACCACCAACCTGAATGTGTTGCTGCTCACATGAATGTGTGTTTCTATTTCTATCACACGACAGCTTCAGCCGAGCCGTCGATCGGCAGCGGCGGCCTTATCTGTGAGCCGCAGGGGCTGATGGGAGCTCTGAGGACCTGTTAGAAACCACGTGGCCCTCGTCTGATCTGGCAGCTCGTCCTGGTTTGGCCTCAGCTGCGTCAGAGCGCCACTTCTCCCCAGGTTCACCAGAGGAAACACCACTGCACAAAATGCTTTTCCTCCCAGCTGCTGCTCTGTGCTGTCTGTGTTCAGGTGAGTGTTTCCAGCCAATCAGGAGCCAACAAAGTCCACCTGGAACAAACGCTGTCACACTCACCTTCATCTATCTGTCTGCTTCTCTACAGCGCTGGTTGCCATGGCAGCACAGCTGATTCAGGACGATTTAACATTGACCAGGAGAGTTGATGGAGACGTCTCCTTCAGCTGTCGAGGAACTGAGCAGTGTGACGACAACTTTGTATACTGGTACCAGAAGAAAGACACAGAAACATTCAGAGTGATTTTTGATATTGACAAGAGTAATGGTAACATAGATAAGTCGTACAGTACTCATCCTCAGATAAATGATTTCTCAGCTGTAAACAATCAGAACGGCTGGGAGTTGGAGATCCAGAGAGTTAAACTCCTTCATTCAGCCACCTACTACTGCTCCTGTTATAAGAGTGATCCCACAGTGAGAAATGATCCGAGCAGCCTCAACAAAAACCAACAGATGAACAGACGTCAAACAGTGTTTGTGACAGGAAGAGAGCAGTAAACCACAGCCCAGGTTCACATGTTTCACCTCCATCTCAGCCACAGTCACAAACACACTGAACTGAGGGATTTATTTCATATTCTATTTATTTATATGTTGATCAGATATTCCAGCAGGTTTATTGTTGTTTCACACAGAGAGGAAAAAGGAGACAAACACAAACACGATGAGAAAATAAAGAGGAAAATAATTCAAGTACAAACTCAAACATAATCCAGATGAATCAGTAAAACAACAAACATGCTTCAGAATATCTAAATAAAATGATATCAGACAGAATCAAATATTTACAGCCCAACGTCCTGCTGCTGAATAAAGTCCATCCGTCCCTCACAACACTAATGTGCTCTGAATGAAAACACTTCCAGCAGCACTTGTTGTTTAACACCTTTCAGCACATTTCACCACATCATTTCACTTCAGGCCATTTAAAAGACAAATCTTGGACACATGTCAGTCTGTGTACTTTGAGGCCATTTGATTTCAGTTTTTAAGTCGAAAACGAAAAAACAACACAAAACGATTCACATCCAGCTTTTTGTTTTAACATCGGAAACGCAGGGAAAAAAACAACAATGTGAAATTACTCCCTGACTGATTGTAGCTGCTGTGCTCATGAATGGTAACTGGGAATAACAACAACAGAGCTATTCTTCATTTCAGATTTTGCCTTGAGTCCCGAAGGAACTTGATCTGATCCTGAGACCAGCGTAGTCGTCCCCATCACATCTACAGAGCTGACTGGTGATCTCTGGGCGGCGTCCCGTTGTGAGGCGATCTCAAAGTTCTTAAGTCTTCATCATGTCTTTATATGAATATTCTGAGTTTATTCCAGCCAGGAGGTTAAGTGAGATGTCCAGTGGTGATATATCCACATCACTGACTGACCACTTTGTTAAGGAGATTTAAAGAGACATGGGGAAAAAACAAGAGTTAAACATTTCTTGTGCACACAAGAAACTTTCTGGTGTGTTCGATCACACTGACTGCTTCATGTGTCCAAAAACAAAAACTTAAATGTTTTTTGTGCTTTCATAAATCATACAATCCATATTCACAGGTGGTGACGATGATCCAGGTGAGCTGACTGGAGAAGGCAGAGTGTGTGTGCAGAGACTGAACTGTCTCCAGTGCTTGGTGTGCGTCTGACAGCACAGTCGTGTCCACTGCAAAGCACCGAACATCAGTCAACGAGTCATTTCCTGTTTTTAGGTTTCTGATTTTGAAACAAAATAGGGGAAATTAGTCGTTGTCCAAAGATGTGATGAATGTTATTGCTGAGATGGTTTCAACAACACGTTGACAGAGGTTTCCACTACAATATTGAAATGATTGAAAATAAAAGTCATTGTGCAGTTCAAAGCTCTAAAATTGCTTCAATTAAAAGCAGCGGCAAACAGAAAGGTCTTCAGTCTTTATTTAAGAGAGGTGAGAGTCGGAGCAGACCTGCAGTTTTCAGGGAGTTTGTTCCGATATGTGGCACATAATAACTGAATGCTGCCTCTCCAGGTTTAGTTCTGACTCGAGGGACTGAAAGCAGACCTGAACCTGAAGATCTCAGAGGTCTAGATGGTTCATGACGTGGCTGCAGATCAGAAATGTATTTTGGCCTGAAACCTTTCATTGCTTTATAAACCAACAGCAGGATTTTGAAATCTATTCTATGACTGACATGAAGTCAGTGTAAACGTCTAAGAACTGGAGTGATGTGATCCACTTCTTTGGTCCTTGTTAGGATTCGAGCAGCAGCGTTCTGAATCAGCTGCAGCTGTCTGATGGATTCAGAGAGTCCTGTAAAGACACTGTTACAATAGTTGAGTCTGCTGAAGATAAATGCATGGACACGTTTCTCCAAATCCTGCTGAGACCGAAGCAGCATTGTTGGAACCAGTGCAGGGGATCCATACAGGTTGTAAAGACTAAACAGGTGAGTGTGTTCCCTACAACATTCTCACCTGATGTAAATTCAGAAGCATTGGCTCGGTACCTGAAAGACAAACTACATCATGATGGAAGCTGTCAAAAAATAGACAGTGCCCAGAGGTGATATAACTCATTAAAAGTCACTGCTGAATGCAATGATGTGGCCGAAATATACGAACCACAACTTTGGCCAGAGGGTGTCTTTGTGCGGCCCTTTTATGAAGTGCACAAACCAGTGGATATCAAAACTGTCACTGCAACAAAGAATGATTGTGTGTCTGACACTGGGGCAACTATTGCTGTGAAGCCTGGACTATTATCTTCATGAAAGTTGTGTCATTTAACACGTGTGGCTTACACCTTGGACAGACGGCCGGGAGAAAGTGCAATGCAATGTTGAAGTGTTTGTGACATTATAGGTCCAAACAAACAGGAGGGTGGAGGCGAGGACTGGGACCCACTGGAGGCCAGGGACGTGGGCTGGGACCCACTAGAGGCTGGAGACGTGGGCTGGGACCCACTAGAGGCTGACGATGTTCTGGTGGCCGGCGACGAAGACGATCGCGCACTGGAGGTCTGTGGCGAGGACGAAGGTGATCCGGAGGTCTGTGGCGAGGACAAAGGCCTCAGACTTGGCATGGGACTTAGCCGTGCCACTGACAGAGGAGCAGGAACAGGGCTTGGTCTTGGCATGGGACTCGACCGGGCCTCCGACCGGGCCTCCGACCGGGCCTCCGACCGGGCCTCCGACAGGGGAGCAGGAACAGGCCTCGGCCGGGCCTCTGACCGAGGAGCAGGAACAGGCCTCGGCCGGGCCTCCGACCGAGGAGGAGGGACTGGCTCCATCTGGACCACCGACTGAGGGCCACTGGCAGGTGTCGGCCGCGCCGCCGACTGGGGGCCGCTGGAAGGTGTCGGCCAGGCCGCCGACTGAGGGCCACTGGCAGGTACTGGGGTTGAGACTGAGGCCTGGGTTGGTAGCCAGGCTGTGGCTGCAGCGTGGGTTTGGGCTGGTAGCTTGGTGACTTGCCACTTGAACAAAGGAAAGGTGACTGGGCAAGACTCACAGAATATGATCTCTGGAAGTGTAACTCCCTGACTGATCGAAGTCTCAGTGATATTCATATACCAATTGATACTATTATGTGTAACAAGATAGATTACAAGAACAATGAGCACCACTCCACTTTACACAGCACACTTATACTGTAGCCATAGTAAAGCAAAGATGAATGAGATTAAGGTGGCATTTAATGTTGCTCTTAGAATCTTGTTAAAGTATCCAAGGTGGGAAAGTGCCAGCAAGATGTTTGTGAACTGTAATTGTAGGAGCCACACATTGTTTTGAGGATTATTTGGGTTTGCATTTGTTTTGTCTGGTTGCCACGGTGATATGTGGTGCTTGGGTCACATGGACACCATAGCAGGTTACAATAGGGGCTGTATCACCTGCACTGGAGGAGGAGAGAGGTGAGTTAGGTAGCCATCAGTTTTGTTGACCGCCTTTGTTGAAATTTGATCGTTTTGATGCATATATGAAAACAATGTACATGTTTTCTAAATATCCAAATGTGCGCGTGTAATCTGAAAGCCGCTGTAGTAGCTCTTCTGTTATTAAATGCCCTGAAGCTTACCGGGACTCAGCGTGCTTCTCTGCATCAGCAGCAGCGTGATCATATAAATACACAGGACCTATTCTCTACCTCTCAAGAGACTTTTAAGGGATTGAAAGCTGCAACAGTAATGTTCCCATTTTTCAGGCATTACTTATGAATTATATGTATAAATTTATGTTGGCTAGAAAAAGATATTCTTCCAGGTTTTGGAAATACTAAAACCAATATTTGCATGTTTTTTTTAACCAATAAGGACATATGTCTGTGTAAACTTATGTTTGTGTCAGGCCTGGGCAGAATAGAGGACTCAGATGCAGAATAAGGGCAATTCAAGCAGGCTTTTATTTTGAAATTCACACCTGAACAAGCTGACAAAGAAATGGCTATGAAACCACACTTATCTAATCTCAAAAGAGACAAAACAGAACCAACAAGGAGGCAAACGACCTTAAAATCAAACCAAAAAATAACACAAAATCACTCCCCAAGGAGGTAAAGAAAAGACTATAACTGAACTACGCTGGCACACTGGGGCTAGAAATAACTTAACAGAAAATCACTCCAAAGGAGGAAAGCAAATGACTATAAACATAAACTGCTCTATCAGCTGGTTATAAAAACTATCAACAAAAAGAGGCACTCCAACAGACGCAAACAAATGACTATGAAATTATCTATGTTTCATTCTGAAAATTTTAACAAACAAAAAGTCACTCATTTAAGAGGATTCAAGTAGAATATACAAACTTGGGATCTTGGCTTGGTAAGGCTGTGAACAAGGCACAAGACAAACGAAGACGCAGACTATTTAACACATGAGGGAGAGAGGAACAGGTGGAAACAATCAGGGATCAGGGATGACTCAGACCGGGGACACAAGAGGAAGTGACCTGAAAGGAGAGGGGAGTTAGACTTTCAAAATAAAACAGGAAGTTCATGAGACAAAAGGCCCAGACACGACAAAACCTCACCACTGTGTGACAGCTTGTCTGTACATTGTGTGTTTCTTTTATATCTGGACCTCGAGTCTGTCAATATAAAGATAATAATAATTTGGCAGGAGCTGCCACTGGAGCTGGTGGAGCTGTCAGAGTCAGGAAAACAAGAGGTTACAGAACCACAGCCACAGGAGACTGATTCAGCACAGGAACTGGAGACAGCTGCAGCTCAGCTCAGACAGGTTGCTGCAGAACAGGAACAGAGGACTGCTGCAAGGCAGAGCAGGAGGCCGGCAGCTGGAGGTCTGGATGGGGATCAGGAAAGACCGCCGGTCCGGCTCTGGAGCCAGTCTGCTGACCTGCAGACAAGGAAGCAGGAACAGGTGTCGACTGGGCCGCAAACTGAGGACCAGGAACTGGTGGACCTGCTGGTGGAGCTAGATAACAAGTCAGAATCAGTAAAGTCAATGAATGAAGTTCATCCTCTGGGGACCAAGAATGTCTGTAGAAAATGTCATGTCAGTCCATCCATCCATCCTTTGGTCCAGGTCCAATCCATGTGGACTAAAGTAGTGGAGCGACAGACATCAGCATCCACAGAGCAACACTGCTAGTGTGTCTAAAAAGACAATAAAAGAAGAGACAGTCATGTTGATATGAACATTAGAGAAACACATCATGGAGCTGAAACATGATCCTGCTTCATCATTTGGACTCGTTCACCTCAGCCGACACGTTCAACAGCACACAGGTTTTTGTATTACTCTGTCTCACTGTGGGAGGACACTGGTTTTACATCTTTGGCTCTGGAACTAAACTGGTTGTAACAGGTAAGAATAAAGCTTCATTTTCCTTCAGTTGTTTTATTGAACAAGTGTAAAATGTGTTTTTAATGAGTTTCTGCTGCTTCAGGCTTTACATGTTAGTTTGTTGATAATTAGTAGAGAATTCTTGCAGCCGTGCAGTGATTGTTCCATAAAAAGGTTCATAACTCCTGAAAAGATGTTTAAATCTCACTGCACAGCTGAAGTTCTTCTTTATTTCTGCAGGAGATCAAACTGATTCATAGAGAAAAAGTTTGATATTGACAATGTTACAAATATACAGTATTTGATCCTCTCAGTAATTCAGCACCATCTCTTGTTTTAATGAAACATCATCATATGTGATACTAAACATCATTTAATATATGTCAGTAAATGTATTTGAAAAACATATAATTTTAAATATGTTGTATACGATCAATAATAATTGATTAATGAATGACCAAATGTATTCTATATGATGGTACAAATGTATTTTAGTGTGAAATATATTTATACATGAAGACAAACATATACTGAATAAAATGTTACAATAAATATAAAACATAGAAATTACAGTAAAATATTTAAAAAAAAACATATACAAATATATTGTATTATTTACAACGGCACATGAAAATGTGCCGTTTTTATGTTTGACTTACAATGATTTATATATCATGTTAAATATATTCGTATATATTTTACATATAATTTAAACAAAAAAAATATTCCAAACCTAATTTAAAATAGTTAAAAGTAAATTGATTGGCAGTGTGTGATTGTAAATATTGTGTACAACATACTGTTTTCAAAAAGACATATAATATCATATTATATTATATTATTTCATATTATGTTGTGTTATATTATCACATTTTTTTGATCACATGTGAAGTTCCTGTAATGGATCAATAAATTCTCCCCTTTCTTCATATTATATTACAAAGTATTTATAACACATATTCAACAAATCCGAACATTTCATTGTAATTGTCAATTAATGTAAAAATACTAAGAAAACAATTATAATATTATTGATGAACTGATTTGTTTTTCTTTAGCAGCTGGACTAAAGTACACGGTCACAAATCTTTAATATGTTAGACATGTTGTAATAACTTTAAAAAGTATTTCATGTGAACCTAAATATTTAATTCATTGGAAAATTTATTTCAACATAATGTTTAAATAAAATTTTGAAACATTTTCATAATTATATTAAATTACATTTTTTTTACATATTAGTCGTGAGAAAACATGTATTTGTTATTTTATATTAACTGTAAATATTTATGAAATCATGAAATTCAAGATGCATTTTTCATAAATATTTATAATATGTGGTGGATAATGTAAACATTAAAATGTCAGCGTGTATTAAACTTGAGGGTAAATATGTCCTTTATTAT
This sequence comes from Acanthopagrus latus, assembly GCF_904848185.1. Taxonomy (NCBI): domain Eukaryota; kingdom Metazoa; phylum Chordata; class Actinopteri; order Spariformes; family Sparidae; genus Acanthopagrus; species Acanthopagrus latus. The sequence goes on from NC_051059.1 coordinate 26,367,310, forward strand.
AATCTGTCTTTTATCATGATACAGATGAAGATTTTCCATTGTATGAAAATATGAAGTTATATTATTATTAGTAAGAGTCATAATAATGATGAATGTGCAGATTGAAAGAAAGAAGTGCTGAACACATAATGTTGTTTGTCCCCATATAACATATGATGACATGACATGATGAGTGTGTTTGATGTGCAGGTGAATCCAGTCTATGTGTTGAACTTTGTGCTGTATTGATGAGTAGTTTAGTGATCAGAGTCCATGTAGTTTCCAGGATCACACTGAATGCAGTGCAGTGCTGGAAGCTGCTGTTGACTGTGTCAATGTGTGTCTGTGCTGCTTGTTGCTGCTGTCAAACTTCAGATGAGCAGGTAGTGAAGCCCGTGGTGAGCGTGTACCCAGCAGCATCCAGAGCCCACCTGGAGGGGAGGAGCTCCCTGCTGTGTGTGGCCTCAGCCATGTTTCCTCCTCTGGTCCGCTTCTCCTGGAAAAGACGAAAGGAGAATCAGGTGGAGCAGCTCCCTGCTGAGGGAGAGCAGCTGGAGCTCACAGATTCGGGATGCACCGCCACCATCTTGTCTCTTGATCGGGACGCTCTCGACACGTATAAATACCGCTGCACCGTCCAGCACGAGGGGGGCACAGTGGAGGGCCAAACAGAACAAGGTAATGAGTGTGTTGTGCTGAAGAAAGAAAGAAAGAATCATTTGACCTGGCCATGACTCTGGTCTGCACTTGGGTTGTCGTGTCATATGAGCACTGACTGTGCTGCACATTGAAAGTGGAGGACGGTTACTGATGTGGATCTCAGGTCAGAGAGAGAGTGACAGGCCTGATAATGAAGCTTTGTTAGCTGCTCAGGATGTTTATGAATCATCTGAATGTCGAGCCTGTTAACTTATCTGGTCACCTGCTGCTGTTGCTGCTGTTCAGTGTTCCTCCTCATACCTAGACTGTTTCACATTGTGCCGAAATTCACTGATCAATAATTAGACACATTGCCCGGCATGTGTGACTATTTAATTGAAGTGCAACCTCTTGTACTTTCCTACTGCATAATCACAAGTAGGTAATAACGTGTCATGTTGACTCACTGCTGTAAGTAGCAGTGTGCAGGCTGCAGCAGCTGTTTGTCCTTCTCTGTCTGCTGCAGCTACATGTTTTTGTTGTACTATAATAATCAGGCTAATTGACTCTGTAACTGTCCAGATGCTCTCAGGAAAGTGTTGCAGAAGCTGCTGGAGAAGAACCTTCTAATCTGCCAATTTGTACAGTTTTTGTTTTCTAATTTGTACAGTGTCTACTTTATATGAAGTAGAATGACACAACAGACTTCATGCAGTGGTGTAACAGTGTGGATGTACTGTATGTTTGAATACAGCTGCAGTTCAAACAACAAGCAGAAGCATCACCACCACATCCAGCGCACCACCGACCTCCATCGTAACGCAGCCTGAAGCAGGTGAGTTCTGTTAGTTATATGTTACTGTGGAGTTTGTCTCCATTACATAAAACAATTAAAAGATTTACAGATTGTAAATGAATCTCTGTATACACGGGAAAAGGAAAAAAAAACAATGTTGGAGGGCCGTGATGTTCAGGCCTCAGACTATTAGTAGTAGTAGTAGTATTATGATTATTATTATTATTATTAGTTTTGCTTAATGTTACAGTTAAACCTTGTTACTAATTAAAAACAGGTCTTAGATTAAATGAAGCTTATTTGTACAGTGTCCACTTTATATGCAGTAGAATGACACAACAGACTTCATGCAGTGGTGTAACAGTGTGGATGTACTGTATGTTTGAATACAGCTGCAGGTGAGACAACAAACATCAGCAACACCACATCCAGCAAATTGCCCAAGTCCATCGTAGCGCAGCGTCAAGCAGGTGAGTTCTTCACGTACAAAGACAATCACTGACCAGAGAACCATTCTGAAGAAACTAACACTGTCTGTGTGTGTGTGTGTGTGTCAGTGTCCTTCCAGTCTCAGTGCAGGGTGAAGCTGCTCTGTGTGCTCTACACAGTGCTGATAGTGAAGAGTCTGGTGTACTGCTGTGGACTCTCTCTGCTGAGGATCCTCTGAAACAAGGGACCGTCCACCAGCTGCTCACATGCTGACTGACTGTTTTCTGCTCGCCTTTTCTCACCATCAGATCTCATCAGTTCGTCTCATTGATCACTTTGATCAGCAGTCACAAATGTCAATGTTCATGTTTTGTGGTTGGTGGTAAAATGAATCTTTTGATGCACAGGTTAGATTCAGTCATCCTACATATATAAATACATATATACACATATATATCTGCAGTGACTGAGTATAAATTCTGTGGTACAGTGTTATTTTCATCCTCTAGTTTATTTCCACTTTGAATTGTGACTTGTATAATAATAGAACATGAAGCTGAATCATTAGCTGTCTGCTAGATATTTGATTGTTTTAGTATTTTTCTCTTCTTGTCTTTCTTTTTAATACATTATGCAGAGTGTGGCAGCTTTGTTCAATTCTTTCACTGTAACATTCTCAATAAAGTGAAAAATCACAGTGTGTTTTAGAAACAGTTTGTTTTTATGGATTTCAGTTTGTCTTCAGAGCAAATCATCAGACACAGAATCAACTTCATGGACCATGTATGTTGACGCCTACAAGTCATTTGACTCTGGTTGTAATTAGCTCTCAATATACTTTCACACAGCAGCAAGAACAAATGGAGAGGAAGATGTGAATATTAGCATACAGCTAAACAAGGACAACAAAGCTAAAGAAAGAGAAGCAAACAGAAACATAGAGCTATTATATACAAGTCAGTAGGTGTGGCTGTGCGACCAGGTTCAGTGCTGAGCCCCTTTTATAATTGTGTCAGTGTGGATGTCAAACTCTACGCTGATGACACTGTTGTTTCCACACATGAACAAACAGCAGAGCGAGCTGCTTTCAAGCTACAACTGCTATAAAATGATCACACAGCAGCTTCATCAGTCGCCTTCCAAGTTGGTGTCAGGCTGCAGAAACTGTCAGTAAACTGTCACCTTTACAGAATCAATCAAACAGAATCAACAGATCTTTTATTTCAGCTTCTCAGCTCCCAGGTTTGTCTCCCAGGTGAATAAGACAGATGGAAGCTGAGACAGTGAGTACTGAGCGCTGTAACTGTTGTAACTGTCGTTGTGTTGTTCATGTGAAAAAGTGCAGCTAACGGTGAGGAAGCTGCAGAGCAGAAACCCACACAGCCCGTCTGCTGCAGGAAAGGAAGTGCTGGTTGGCTCTCAACAGTTTTTTCTGAGTCCTAATAACCACTGAGAACAGATTCATATCTGCTGCTGTACACACTCATCAACTCCTCTCTGTGTGGACATCCACGTGATGCCCATGACGGTCGCCATGACGACACTATGAAGCTCCGCCCTGTTATTTTACACAGCACTGTGTCACTTCACTTGAGACAGTACTGCAGTATTAGTTGAAGTACATCTCTGCTGGTGGGTACTGTGTGTATTTGTACTGGAAAAGGTTTGATGTGTCATAGAAATTAAATGATTCAGTGAAATGACAGAAATGTAAGGAGACGTTTAAGGCTTCAAATCACAGTCGAGGAGTTTTGTGGATTTGTCCTTTTGTCTTTTCATCACAGCTGTTCAACAACAGATAACAGTCTGTGCTACTAAATTCACCACCAGCCTGAACGTGTTGCTGCTCACATGAATGTGTGTTTCTATTTCTATCACACGGCAGCTTCAGTCGAGCCGTCAATCGGCAGCGGTGGCCTCATCTGTGAGCCGCAGGGGCTGATGGGAGCTCTGAGGACCTGTTAGAAACCACGTGGCCCTCGTCTGATCTGGCAGCTCGTCCTGGTTTGGCCTCAGCTGCGTCAGAGCGCCACTTCTCCCCAGGTTCACCAGAGGAAACACCACTGCACAAAATGCTTTTCCTCCCAGCTGCTGCTCTGTGCTGTCTGTGTTCAGGTGAGTGTTTCCAGCCAATCAGGAGCCAACAAAGTCCACCTGGAACAAACACTGTCACACTCACCTTCATCTATCTGTCTGCTTCTCTACAGCGCTGGTTGCCATGGCAGCACAGCTGATTCAGGACGATTTAACATTGACCAGGAGAGTTGATGGAGACGTCTCCTTCAGCTGTCGAGGAACTGAGCAGTGTGACGACAACTATGTAGTCTGGTACCAGAAGAAAGACACAGAAACATTCACAAGGATTCTTGATATTAGCAGGAATAGTGGTTCCGTAGATAAAGGGTACAATCATCCTCAGAAAAATGATTTCTCGGCTGTGAATAATCAGAACGGCTGTGAGTTGAAGATCCAGACAGTTAAACTCCTTCATTCAGCCACCTACTACTGCTCCTGTGTGAAGTATGATCCCCACAGTGAGAAATGATCCGAGCAGCCTGAACAAAAACCAACAGATGAACAGACGTCAAACAGTGTTTGTGACAGGAAGAGAGCAGTAAACCACAGCCCAGGTTCACATGTTTCACCTCCATCTCAGCCACAGTCACAAACACACTGAACTGAGGGATTTATTTCATATTCTATTTATTTATATGTTGATCAGATATTCCAGCAGGTTTATTGTTGTTTCACACAGAGAGGAAAAAGGAGACAAACACAAACACAATGAGAAAATAAAGAGGAAAATAATTCAATTACAAACTCAAACATAATCCAGATGAATCAGTAAAACAACAAACATACTTCAGAATATTTCAATAAAATGATATCAAACAGAATCAGATATTTACAGCCCAACGTCCTGCTGCTGAATAAAGTCCATCCGTCCCTCACAACACTAATGTGCTCTGAATGAAAACACTTCCAGCAGCACTTGTTGTTTAACACCTTTCAGCACATTTCACCACATCATTTCACTTCAGGACATTTTAAAAGACAAATCTTGGACACATAGTAAGTAAGTAAGTTTTTATTTAAAAGCACTTTTCTCAAAACAGCGTTTGCAAAGTGCTGTACAGGGAACCGTAAAGATAAAACATCATTAAAAATATCATTAAAAAAACATAAATGTAAACAAAATGAAATAGATAGGATAAAATGAACCAAACATACATGTACAGATATGTGCAAAGAATAATTACAGTTGTATTGTAGGGAATGCAAGAAGGTAGAGATGGGTTTTGAGAAGTTTTTTGAATATATTTAGTGATTCAGCTGCTCTGACAGAAGAGGGCAGACTGTTCCAGAGGGATGGGGCCCTGACGGCAGAAGCATTGTTACCCTTAGATTTGAGGAAGCAGCGGGTACAGATAGGAGGCCGAGGTCAGGAGATCTGAGTGGTCTAGAGGTGCAGTAAGGGTGCAAGAGTTCAGAAATGTAGGGAGGGGCAAGACCATGAAGGGCCTTGTATGTGAGGAGTAGTGTCTCGAAGTCTATTCTGTATTTTACTGGGAGCCATTGAAGGGATGCAAGAACTGGTGTGATGTGGGATCTGCGATTGGTTTTGGTTTGTAGTCTGGCTGCAGCGTTTTGTACGAGCTGCAGGCGAGACAGGGCTGCACGGCTGAGACAGGTGAAGAGAGCATTGCATTAGTCAAGGTGAGAGAAAATCAGGGTGTGGATTAGAAGTTCAAGATGGCTGGTTGTTAGCATCGATTTGATTTTTGAGATGTTCCGGAGTTGGAAAAAGCAGGATTGTGCAAGTTTGTTTATGTGTGCTGGTTAGAGGCCTGCAGCAGCCACAGATACTGGATTTATTCTCTGTTATCTGTCAGAGTGTTTGATTTATTGATTGCTGTCAGGATGTTCACAGATTTTCTATAAATAAAACAAAAAAATGCTTCTAGAATAACTGACCGACCCGAGTTTGAACAGAAAGCATTCAGAATCCTGTCAGACTGACAGAATGGCAGGATTCAGAGGAACAATGGTCCAGAGAGAGTCAGAGAAAACTTCTTCATCAAAGCTCCTGAAGATCATTTGTAACCTGCGTTACAGCAACAATATTTACACATTTGTATTTTCTGTGGTTTGCCAACAAAACTGTGTAAATACAAATTCCAGGTTTCTGTAACAATTTGTCAGATGTAATGAAAAATTAAGTTTTAACTACAAACTAAACTCTCAGGACTCTTTTTTTCTGTGTGGCTCTGTGCTTCTATAAATTCAGAGTCAGATTGCAGAGCTAAGTCAGTTTCTATCAGTCGGTCGGTTTCTATTTCTATCACACGGCAGCTTCAGCCGAGCCGTCGATCGGCAGCGGCGGCCTTATCTGTGAGCCGCAGGGGCTGATGGGAGCTCTGAGGACCTGTTAGAAACCACGTGGCCCTCGTCTGATCTGGCAGCTCGTCCTGGTTTGGCCTCAGCTGCGTCAGAGCGCCACTTCTCCCCAGGTTCACCAGAGGAAACACCACTGCACAAAATGCTTTTCCTCCCAGCTGCTGCTCTGTGCTGTCTGTGTTCAGGTGAGTGTTTCCAGCCAATCAGGAGCCAACAAAGTCCACCTGGAACAAACGCTGTCACACTCACCTTCATCTATCTGTCTGCTTCTCTACAGCGCTGGTTGCCATGGCAGCACAGCTGATTCAGGACGATTTAACATTGACCAGGAGAGTTGATGGAAATGTCTCCTTCAGCTGTCGAGGAACTGGCCAGTGTGGCTACTATGTATACTGGTACCAGAAGAAAGACACAGAAACATTCACAAGGATTCTTCGTATTAACAAGAACAGTTGTAACATAGATTACAGGTTCGATCATCCTCAGAAAAATGATTTCTCACTTGTGAATAATCAGAACGGCTGTGAGTTGAAGATCCAGACAGTTAAACTCCTTCATTCAGCCACCTACTACTGCTCCTGTGAGAAGTATGATACCCACAGTGAGAAATGATCCGAGCAGCCTGAACAAAAACCAACAGATGAACAGACGTCAAACAGTGTTTGTGACAGGAAGAGAGCAGTAAACCACAGCCCAGGTTCACATGTTTCACCTCCATCTCAGCCACAGTCACAAACACACTGAACTGAGGGATTTATTTCATATTCTATTTATTTATATGTTGATCAGATATTCCAGCAGGTTTATTGTTGTTTCACACAGAGAGGAAAAAGGAGACAAACACAAACACAATGAGAAAATAAAGAGGAAAATGATTCAATTACAAACTCAAACATAATCCAGATGAATCAGTAAAACAACAAACATGCTTCAGAATATTTCAATAAAATGATATCAAACAGAATCAAATATTTACAGCCCAACGTCCTGCTGCTGAATAAAGTCCATCCGTCCCTCACAACACTAATGTGCTCTGAATGAAAACACTTCCAGCAGCACTTGTTGTTTAACACCTTTCAGCACATTTCACCACATCATTTCACTTCAGGACATTTTAAAAGACAAATCTTGGACACACAGTAAGTAAGTAAGTTTTTATTTAAAAGCACGTTTTTCAAAACAACGTTTGCAAAGTGCTGTACAGGGAACCGTAAAGATAAAACATAATTAAAATTATCATTAAAAAACATAAATGTAAACAAATTAAAATAGATAAGATAAAATAAACCAAACATACATGTACAGATATGTGCAAAGAATAATTACAGTTGTATTGTAGGGAATGCAAGAAGGTAGAGATGGGTTTTGAGAAGTTTTTTGAATATATTTAGTGATTCAGCTGCTCTGACAGAAGAGGGCAGACTGTTCCAGAGGGATGGGGCCCTGACGGCAGAAGCATCGTTACCCTTAGATTTGAGGAAGCAGCGGGTACAGATAGGAGGCCGAGGTCAGAAGATCTGAGTGGTCTAGAGGTGCAGTAAGGGTGCAAGAGTTCAGAAATGTAGGGAGGGGCAAGACCATGAAGGGCCTTGTATGTGAGGAGTAGTGTCTTGAAGTCTATTCTGTATTTTACTGGGAGCCATTGAAGGGATGCAAGAACTGGTGTGATGTGGGATCTGCGATTGGTTTTGGTTTGTAGTCTGGCTGCAGCGTTTTGTACGAGCTGCAGACGAGACAGGGCTGCACGGCTGAGACAGGTGAAGAGAGCATTGCATTAGTCAAGGTGAGAGAAAATCAGGTGTGGATGAGAAGTTCAAGATCGCTGGTTGTTAGCATCAATTTGATTTTTGAGATGTTCCGGAGTTGGAAAAAGCAGGATTGTACAAGTTTGTTTATGTGTGCTGATTAGAGGCCTGCAGCAGCCACAGATACTGGATTTATTCTCTGTTATCTGTCAGAGTGTTTGATTTATTGATTGCTGTCGGGATTTTCACAGATTTTCTATAAATCAAACAAAAAGCTTCTAGAATATCTGACCGACCCGAGTTTGAACAGAAAGCATTCAGAATCCTGTCAGACTGACAGAATGGCAGGATTCAGAGGAACAATGGTCCAGAGAGAGTCAGAGAAAACTTCTTCATCAAAGCTCCAGAAGATCATTTGTAACCTGCGTTACAGCAACAATATTTACACATTTGTATTTTGTGTGATTTGCCAACAAAACTGTATAAAAACAAATTCCAGGTTTCTGTAACAATTTGTCAGATGTAATGAAACATTAAGTTTTAACTACAAACTAAACTCTCAGGACTCTTTTTTCTGTGTGGCTCTGTGCTTCTATAAATTCAGAGTCAGATTGCAGAGCTAAGTCAGTTTCTATCAGTCAGTCGGTTTCTATTTCTATCACACGGCAGCTTCAGCCGAACCGTCGATCGGCAGCGGCGGCCTTATCTGTGAGCCGCAGGGGCTGATGGGAGCTCTGAGGACCTGTTAGAAACCACGTGGCCCTCGTCTGATCTGGCAGCTCGTCCTGGTTTGGCCTCAGCTGCGTCAGAGCGCCACTTCTCCCCAGGTTCACCAGAGGAAACACCACTGCACAAAATGCTTTTCCTCCCAGCTGCTGCTCTGTGCTGTCTGTGTTCAGGTGAGTGTTTCCAGCCAATCAGGAGCCAACAAAGTCCACCTGGAACAAACACTGTCACACTCACCTTCATCTATCTGTCTGCTTCTCTACAGCGCTGGTTGCCATGGCAGCACAGGTGATTCAGGATGATTTAACATTGACCAGGAGAGTTGATGGAGACGTCTCCTTCAGCTGTCGAACTTACCAGTGTGACTACAGCGATGTGTTCTGGTTCCAAAAGAAAGACACATTCACAAGGATTATACTTATTGAAATGACCGATTGTAGTGTAAAGTCTAGGTTCAATCATCCTCAGATTAATGATTTCTCAGCTGTGAAAAATCAGAACGGCTGTGAGTTCAAGATCCAGAAAGTTAAACTCCTTCATTCAGCCACCTACTACTGCGCCTGTTGGAAGAGTTCCCCACAGTGAGAAATGATCCGAGCAGCCTGAACAAAAACCAACAGATGAACAGACGTCAAACAGTGTTTGTGACAGGAAGAGAGCAGTAAACCACAGCCCAGGTTCACATGTTTCACCTCCATCTCAGCTACAGTCACAAACACACTCAACTGAGGGATTTATTTCATATTCTATTTATTTATATGTTGATCAGATATTCCAGCAGGTTTATTGTTGTTTCACACAGAGAGGAAAAAGGAGACAAACACAAACACAATGAGAAAATAAAGAGGAAAATAATCCAGTTACAAATTCAAACATAATCCAGACGAATCAGTAAAACAACAAACATGCTTCAGAATATTTCAATAAAATGATATCAAATAGAATCAAATATTTACAGCCCAACGTCCTGCTGCTGTATAAAGTCCATCCGTCCCTCACAACACTAATGTGCTCTGAATGAAAACACTTCCAGCAGCACTTGTTGTTTAACACCTTTCAGCACATTTCACCACATCATTTCACTTCAGGACATTTTAAAAGACAAATATTGGATACATGTCAGCTCAGGACTTTGTCCTTCTCGCAGCAGCTCATTAGGACGCTCATCTTGTTGGACACATTTCCATCAGTTTCTTGTGGATGTCTCTGCTTCCCAGAGGATGTGTTATGTTTGGTTACAAGAGTGTACACCCAAAGCAGACACTGAGGCAGGAGTTGAGCACAGGGTAATTTATTGACTTCACGTGGAACTAGCAGGTGATAATGTGGAAAGTCCCAGACTAAGTCCCTGTCTTGTGTCAGCAGCTCTGGCGAGTGGCAAGCTCCGCCCAGCTTCTCAGGCACCTCTGCAGTTCACTGAAAGACAGGGGCCTGAGCTACGAGACATGACATATAGCGGTAAGGTAAGGTAAGGTATACAGGTAAGGATGCGGGCATCTTGAATGGGGTTGATTATTCTATCTACCTCAAATCGGCAAACAAAGTGTTCTCCCCATGCAGCTGATTTCTCAGCTCCATACTGGGAGGAAAACAACACCTTTTGTCCCAGATGGTACTGGGGAGCAGGGACATGGTGATGATCTGCCAGCTGCTGACTGTGCCAGGTGGAATGGGTGATGAAATCACAGGCTGACCTCCAAACCAAACTGATTGATATTATCTTGGACAGAAGAAACAGTGATCTTGAGGTTTCTGGACGGCAACACATTCTGGCCTTTAATTCAACTAAGTTTAAATCTAACCTGTTCCTCCTCCTTGTGTGACTTAGGGAATGCAGACAATACGGGGCTCACAGCTCCAAGGGACCTTGAAGCCAGCATTCAGCTGTGTGTGGGTCAAAGGTTAGCAGGGGACAAGGCCACTATAGGGACTAAAATGGAGCCTGACTCCTGTGTCAGATGGAGGATGATATATAAAAACACATACATCTCCAGAAAAGGATAGAGGGCTCATTTAGGTAATTTAGGAGTACAAGACTGAAGGAGTGACAGTAACAGATTTAGTCATTTATGGGAGATAGACCACCTCCTTTTCTAGTTGATTGGATAGATGGACATTCAACTCACCACAGTGACCAATTAGGAGTAAGCAGGTACTGCCCAAGGGACTTTAAGAAGGATCCCATGAGTAGAGACTGGGGGTGGCATTTTGGTAGATCTCCTGAGATCGAAGGCGGTAGGAGTTCTGATAGGGCAGAGGGCAAAGCTTTTGGCATTACTTTGCCCTAGATTGGAGAACACCAGATGTGTGGCCACACTCTGTTTGGATGCTAGGCTATCTGAAGTCTGTTTTAATAAAGATTGCTCTATCATTCCACCCAGCCTTGCCTCCGCAGAATTCTTTTATCAACCTACTACACGCTGACACCTTTGAGGAAGACAGCCCAGAAACTACAATCTCACCCTCCTGGACGGAGAGAAGATGCAGTTCATAGGTGGGAGTTTCTTTTTTTAAGTATTTATTTTGGCCTTTTATGGCTTTATTTGATAGTTCAGCTAAAGAGGTGACAGGAAATAGGATGAGAGAGAGGTACGTGGGACGCCCACTCTACCAACTGAGCTAAACGGTGCCCTGCGGACGGGAGTTTGACCAAGGGGATGTAGCAAACCATCTTGGAGAAACAGTCCACAATGGTGAGAATGACGGTGTGTCCATCTGAGAGAGAAAGACCAGTGACAAAATCCTTTGTGGGACCTGGGACAACTGGGAACAGGCAGAGGCCTGAGGAGACCAGTGGGGGAGTGATGGGATGACTTGCTCTGGGCATACACAACACAGGCTGCCCCAAACTCACCCATGTCCTGAGCTTGGCCAGGCCACCAGAAGTGCTGGTGAAGAAAGTACAGTGACCGCTGGGCTCCAGGTGAACCTGGATGAATGGCACCACTGTAACACCTGGGACCTCCCCTAGTATGAAGAGGCGATTCGATGTACCTATACCAGGGTCAGGGTGACTGTGTTGGACCTCTTGGACTGTGCTCTTGATTTCCCAGGTGGCTGCTCTAGCGTTTCAGGGGAAAGGCACGATGGGCTCGGGGTCACACGCATTGTCAGATGTAATGAAATGTATATAAAGTTACACAAAATTGAATCAGGCCTTTGAAGCAGTTTTAAGCACTTCCCACCATTCAAAACATTAACAGTTGAATAAGCTAACATGACCTGAACTAGAGACGACAACACCTGGCTGTAACCTGTCACAGTCGTCCATTTTCTGTGTTGGGTTTGTGCTGCACTGTTTGTTTCTTTCTGTGCTTGTTGTCCTTTCAGAGGTGCTCTGAGAGGCTCGTGGGGTTTTCCCCTCAGCGGAGCTGCTGACACACACACACCTGCATCAGGTTGGCAATCAGCACCAGCTGATAAGCTCTGGTCTACACTCTACTGTTACGACCTGGCTCGTGGGCAATAGGCTGATTTGGTTTACCTGCAAGTTGACACACATGACAGCCACAGCAGAACTTAGCTACATCTGATTTCAATCCGGGCCAAAAGAATTGTTTGAGAATTGTCACTCCTAAATGTCCAGACCATTGGCTTTCATGTGCTATGGTCAAAACATGCTGTCTAGTTTCCAAAGGTACAACTACCTGATAGACAGCATCCCAATCAGAATCAGTAGAAGTTAAATGGGACCACTTACGAACTAGAACCTCCTTATCTAACAGATAAGATCTTACTTTTTCATCGCTTGCTTTACCATTACTCACCACACTTGAGAAGCATTTCTGTAATGTCGGGTCGGCCCTCTGCGCAGCGATCAGGCGCTCTCGGGTGACTGGGAGTGCCCCATCACTGGGTGACGTTGAGCCTGGGCTGGGAAGGCATCCCAGCACAGCAAACTCATCCTGAGATGTAGCAGGATTCACCACCTCTTTCTCCACCTCAGCTTCATCTGAAACAGCTGACATAAACACACTGTCAGTTAACAGGAAATAAAAGACATCATTTTCACTCTTCCTCACACGAGCACGTGTGATGGCACAGGTGGGAAACACAGTGGACGGTAGCTGAGCTACTGGAGATGATTCATCACCCATCGGTGAATCTAACACTTCCAGTGCAGGGTTGACTTTACCTCTGGCAATGTCGTTACCCATCAGTAGAACGATCGCCTGGATTGGCAACTCGGAACAGACAGCGTCAGGAGAAAGTCCAGTAACTAATTTAGATTGGATGTGGACACTATGTGCTGCTCGAGGAAGATATCCCATTTCAATGCCGCGTAATATTGAGCCATGACCGCAGGCTGATTGTTCAGAAAATGGAAGCACTGTGGCCAGAATAACGGACTGAGAGCAACCTGTGTCTCTCACGACAGGCTTAGAGTGCTGGTCAGCAGGCTCCTCTGTGAGAGAAATAAGTGTGTTGAAAACAAACGGCTTAAAACAAACGTCAATATCTCACAGCTTGTCACACTCAGAGATTACACAAGACTCAGCTTTAATCAACCCTACACCTTTAGGCTGGGAAACACGAGCAGATTGCTCCTTGTTTTTAAGGACCAAACAGACAGAGATTATATGATCTGTCTGGTGACAGTAGAAGCACTTCCGCTCTGCACTCTGGGCAGACTAGGAAATGAAGGAGCAGAAACAGGGTTACAGGGTGTGTTATGAGGAGGGGTGTTATGGCGTGACCCCTCAACGGGACCTGAGGAGAAAGTAGCCTAGTGTGTTGACACATACTCATCCGCTAAGACTGCCACTTCAGACAAGGCACTTGCTTTCTGCTCATTGAGATACACTACAATGTGCTCGGGCAAACATTTCTTAAAATCCTCTACCAGAATTAACTCCCTCACTGAGTTAAAGTCATTAACTTTACAAATAGTGCTCCATTTATCAAAAAAGTACTCCCTTCTTTCTAGCAAACTCAACTTAATTTTTACTCTGAGCTTTCCTGTGACCTCTAAATTTCTGCCTATACGCTTCAGGGACTAACTCGTAAGCATGAAGAATTGCAGTCTTCACAGCACCATAACTCAAACTGTCTCCTAAGGAGAGGGTAGCAATGGCATCTTGGGCTTTTCCATGAATTTTACACTTAAGTTATAGTGACCACACCTCAGCCGGCCACTGCAATGTAGCCGAAATACACTCAAAAACACCAAAATAGGAGTCCACTTCAGTCTCACGAAACACAGGTGCTAAAGCAATATGCTTACTAAAATCAAATGCTGTTTTACCAACATAAGTGGAGATGGTGGAAAAAGGTATCATACCTGAACCAGCAGGTGTGCCTCGAGTCTCAAGCTCAAGCTTCCGCAGCCTCACAGCTTTGTCAGCCTCAATCTCCAGCTTTTTTACTTCCAGCTGAAGATGGAACTGTGCCTGCCTTTCACAATCCTTTTCCTGGGTTTCCAACTGGAGATGGGCAAGGTGGACCTTCAGTCAGGCCTCGTCTCCAGAGCCAGTACTGAGGGGATGGATCATAGCGAGGAAGTGTGAATGGTGTTTTCATCCACCCACCTGCCTCGACTTCCACCCTGGAGGCTGTTTGTGCCTCAAGGCTTTGGTCCTCCTCAGCTGGAGCTGGGATGCCAACAACAATGGCAGCAGATTAAGTTTGCTCAGGTCCTACAATCACTCCTTGTTCCACCAACTTATCAATTACTAGAGCTTTGTGCTTCCTTTTCAATGGGTGTTTAGTGAAAGTGATTCCGAAGTGGATTGCAATTTGGCCTAACTCATCCTTCCGAGAGCTATCTATATGATTCAAGGTAGGATTGGCTACAAAGTACCCCAAATCAAATCGCTCAGCCACGGTGCACACTTACCCAGCTGCACTCCCTTACAAATTGTCAAACAATCAATCAACCAATGGAAATGCTCTGCCAACAAATAACTTGCACTGGGACCTCAATTAAGAGTGATCCCGGATGAGCCCCCATTTTTTTTTTCATGGGGAAAAAGTAAGAAACATGAACCAGAATGTTTCTGGTAAAATTGCAAGTTATTTATTTGCAGGGTGTACAAAAGGAACATGCTTTTGGATGCTGCTTAACTCAAGAAATAGATTGGTTGGTGTCAGTTAACCCCACTAAGATCCGTGCCCAATTTCCTTACCACAGTCCACAGATTAAGGTAACACAAGAAACACAAAGATTTCACACTTGTGGATTACTAACTAAAGCTCCTACAGAAGTAAACACATTTACCACAGGGGAGCACAACACATGCAAGGCCAGTTGATCAAAGGGCCAAATCATAACTGAGAGCAGCTATTTAAACAGAGTGATGGTCTGGAGGGCGGTTGATGGTTGGGGGAGATTACCAGACGCCGTACCGATCAGATACACATACCCAGATAACGGAGGAGGCCGTATCACCTGCTTAGAGATGATTTTGTCAGTACTGAGAAGTACATGGCCCCTGCTTGTGCTAATCTCTTTAAGAGTTTTCCCATGTTGTTTTTTGTGCCCGTCTCAAAGAGATCTAACTCTCTTTTGCTTTTTGCCCTCAGTAATCTATCTTGTTTCCATCTACCAGTGGCTCTGATTCCAGTTACCAGGCCTTCAGCATCTCTGAAGCCAACAGCCTTGTCCTGAGCCCAGGGGAAAATGTTACTGCTCAAAGCTTGCTCCTTTAGGGCTATGGAGCCGTAAAGGAGCTCAATGAGAGTTCTCATTTGAGTCTCGTTTTAGTCTTTTTTGGTCTCAAACATTTCTCATTTGTTCCTCCTAAAATTCCTTAGGAGCAATAGGTGGGAGTCAGTGATATGGTGCTGGGCTGCTGTAAAGAGTTCCACAAGGCAAGGCAAGTTTATTTGTATAGCACAATTCAGACACAAAGCAACTCACAGTGCTTTACTGGAGCATACAAATTACATTAAAAGACTGTAAAAATGTTTTTTGAAGACATTAAAATTGCATTCAATAACAAGTAAGAATACATTAAGAAACACACATTAAAACAAGTAGGCTAAAATAGAAAAGGTTTAAAAGAGACAAGAATAAATGTCACAATGCAGTTTAAAGAATTGAAATTGCTTCAGTTAAAAGCAGCGGCAAACAGAAAGGTCTTCAGTCTTGATTAAAAAGAGATGAGAATTGGAGCAGACCTGCAGTTCTCAGGGAATATGTTCCAGATATGTGGTTCATAATAACTGAATGCTGCTTCTCCAGGTTTAGTTCTGACTCGAGGGACTGAAAGCAGACCTGAACCTGAAGATCTCAGAGGTCTGGATGGTTCATGACGTGGCTGCAGATCAGAAATGCATTTTGGCCTGAAAACTTTCAGTGCTTTATAAACCAACAGCAGGATTTTGAAATCTATTATTTGACAGACAGGAAACCAGTGTAAATATCTAAGAACTGGAGTGATGTGATCTACTTTTTTGGTTTCTTGTTCAGATGTGAGCAGCAGCATTCTGAATCAGCTGCAGCTGTCTGATGGAGTTTTGGGAGAGTCCTGCAAAAACACTGTTAGAGTATTCGAGTCTGCTGAAGATAAATGCATGGACACATTTCTCCAAATCCTGCAGAGACTGAAGTCCTTTTATCATGGATATATTCTTAAGTCTTAGTGTGGCTGCTGAGATTTAGGTCTGAGTCTATGATTACACTGAGGTTTGTGTCTTGGTTTGTAGTTTTATACACTACAGATTGAAGCAGAGATGGACAAAACACACCTCCTGCACCTGGTGCGGTGGCACTGACCGCTTGTCTAATTTTCTGAATTTTGGCAATGAAGAAGGATGCAAATTCATAACAGGCTTTGTTAGATAGAAGTTCAGAGGCTACTGGTACAGGAAGTTATGTTAGCCTGTTGACAGTAGCAAACAGGGCACAAGCATCATTATTGTTTTTGGTGATAATGTCTGAGAAGCGGGACTTCCTGGACCTTTTCAGTTCTTAAATTTGACATTCCTTTTTCCATTCTGATGGTGCAGAGAAGAGACAGAAACATCCATAAACCACCCGCTTGCATTTGAGTAAGTCATTAAACCAATACTAACACCTCTTCCTTTTTTATGCATTCTAGTTTCACTTATGAAAGAGAAGTTTGGAGGGTGAAGTTTGTTATCCTGGTCAACCAAGTTTCAGTTTAAAACATAAACATGTTTTAATATGGCTAAACCAACTGTGCATTTTTTTTAAACAACAGTTTGCAATAAATGTAACAGATTGGAAGATTTAGTTAGACATTCATGCTTCTCAGCAAATTCACCACTTTATGCACTGTTGGCTAGTTTATCTACACCAATGCATCATATTCTATAAGAGTTTATTCAGCTGAAGAAGAATGAGAATTTAGTCAACACATGAAGGAACACTTCATCCTTCAGTTTATCACAAACGTTCAACATCAACACATCTTGAGATTCATGGTTTTCACTGGACAGGAAGGTGATGAAAATCTGTAATCTGAAAGGTTAAAAGTAACTAAAGCTGTCAGACAAATGTGATCGAGTAAAAGGTCAAGTATTTGCCTCTGGGTAGAAGCATAAAGTAGCATCAAATGGAACTATTCAAGTACAGTGAATCAGTGAGTCAGTGAATTTAAATTGAACATTACAACACTGCATTTATATCTCCTCAACGGTTGAACTGTAAATAGTTTTATTAATTGCACATTATCAGGCCCAGAGCCACTGTCCTTCAAAGCTCTAACATGTAGTTACCTTTACATCTAAAGGGGTCTTGAGGCTGAACTCATGAATATCAGCTGCCTTCATTTCCCTGAGTCACCTCAGACATCATCACAACAGTTGCCCCCCTGAGAGATTTGGCAGGAGCTGCCACTGGAGCTGGTGGAGCTGTCAGAGTCAGGAAAACAAGAGGTTACAGAACCACAGCCACAGGAGACTGATTCAGCACAGGAACTGGAGACAGCTGCAGCTCAGCTCAGACAGGTTGCTGCAGAACAGGAACAGAGGACTGCTGCAAGGCAGAGCAGGAGGCCGGCAGCTGGAGGTCTGGACGGGGATCAGGAAAGACCGCCGGTCCGGCTCTGGAGCCAGTCTGCTGACCTGCAGACAAGGAAGCAGGAACAGGTGTCCACTGGGCCGCAAACTGAGGACCAGGAACTGGTGGACCTGCTGGTGGAGCTAGATAACAAGTCAGAATCAACCAAGTCAGTGAATGAAGTTCATCCTCTGGGGACCAAGAATGTCTGTAGAAAATGTCATGTCAGTCCATCCATCCATCCTTTGGTCCAGGTCCAATCCATGTGGACTAAAGTAGTGGAGCGACAGACATCAGCATCCACAGAGCAACACTGCTAGTGTGTCTAAAAAGACAATAAAAGAAGAGACAGTCATGTTGATATGAACATTAGAGAAACACATCATGGAGCTGAAACATGATCCTGCTTCATCATTTGGACTCGTTCACCTCAGCCGACACGTTCAACAGCGCACAGGTTTTTGTATTACTCTGTCTCACTGTGGGGGACTACTACATCTTTGGGTCTGGAACTAAACTGGTTGTAACAGGTAAGAATAAAGCTTCATTTTCCTTCAGTTGTTTTATTGAACAAGTGTAAAATGTGTTTTTAATGAGTTTCTGCTGCTTCAGGCTTTACATGTTAGTTTGTTGATAATTAGTAGAGAATTCTTGCAGCCGTGCAGCTATTGTTCCATAAAAAGGTTCATAACTCCTGAAAAGATGTTTAAATCTCACTGCACAGCTGAAGTTCTTCTTTATTTCTGCAGGAGATCAAACTGATTCATAGAGAAAAAGTTTGATATTGACAGTGTGTTACAAATATACAGTATTTGATCCTCTCAGTAATTCAGCACCATCTCTTCTTTTTAAGAAACAACATCATATGTGATATTAAACATCATTTAATATATGTCAGTAAATATATTTGAAAAACATATAACTTTAAATATGTTGTATAGGATCATTAATAATTCATTAATAAATGGTCAAATGTGTTTCATATGATGGTACAAATGTCGTTTAGTGTGAGATATATTCATACATGAAGACAAACACATACTGAACATGATGTTATAATAAATATAATATATGCACATAAATTTATATATTTCAAGATGTGATATCAGATGTTATATAATGTTACACACGTATATGTGTTTCCTTGTTAATCTGATTTTAATGTAAGTATAACAATTAATAGTAAATGAAGCCTTGCACAATTTAAACATAAATATATTGTGTAAACGTATGATGGTAAATATTGTGTATATGACACTGCAGATATTATAATTCAACTGAGACGCGTTATATATTCATTTTATATTATATTATATATCATATTATGTTACAATAATTACATTTTAAATTACATTTCTGATTTTAAATCTCAAACTGCATCAATACATTGTATTTTATATGATGGTACAAATGTCTTTAATTGTAAAATATATTTATACATGAAGACAAACACTGAAGATGGCATCACAATTAATATATAATAAAGAAATTATACTACAATATAAAAAAACATTATATTTTGAAAAAAAACACTTCACAGTATGATATACAATGGCACTTGAAATTATATATTTTCTATGCTGATAGACTTTTAAATATTTTGAATATGATAATAAATATATTCACTAATAATTTAACATATCATTTAAACAATGAAAAATAATAATTCCAAACCTAATTTCAAATAAGTATCCAAATAAGTAAATGTATGCAGCACATGATGGTAAATATCGTGTACAACATACTGTTTTTAAAAAACTTATATCATGTTATGTTATTCGATATTGTATTCTAATTTATAATATAATATAATTATGACATTTGATCACTAAATGTGATGATCAATAAATGATCACCTGTCTTCATCTTATATTACAGAGCATTTATTATTCAAATTTAACTAAACATTTCATTGTGACTGTGTATAAATATTAAAATACTGAAAAACAAATTATTGATATTGTTGATAAACTGTTTTTCTTTAGCAGCTGGACTAAAGTACAGGATGTTAAATCTGTAATATGTTAGACATGTTGTAATCAACTAAAAACTATTTTATGTGAATGTAAAAATATATTTCATTATAAGATATATATTAACATGATATTTAGAGAAGGTCTTAAATTTTGCAACGATCATTATCACAATTATATCATGATTCATATAATTACATCAACAAGTTTTACCTTCTCTAATATTGAATAATGTCTTTATTCAAGCTAGTCATGTGAAAACATGTATTTGTAATTTAGTAAATTTAAGAACAGCATGAAATTTAAGATGCATTTTTAAAAAATATTTATAATATGTGGTGGATAATGTAAATATTAAAATGTCAGTTTGTATCAAACTTTAGGGTAAATATGTCCTTTATTATAATCTGTCTTTTATCATGATACTGATGAAGATTTTCCATTGTATGAAAATATGATGTTATATTATTATTAGTAAGACTCATAATAATGATAAATGTGCAGATTGAAAGAAAGAAGTGCTGAACACATGATGTTGTTTGTCCCCATATAACATATGATGACATGACATGATGAGTGTGTTTGATGTGCAGGTGAATCCAGTCTATGTGTTGAACTTTGTGCTGTATTGATGAGTAGTTTAGTGATCAGAGTCCATGTAGTTTCCAGGATCACACTGAATGCAGTGCAGTGCTGGAAGCTGCTGTTGACTGTGTCAATGTGTGTCTGTGCTGCTTGTTGCTGCTGTCAAACTTCAGATGAGCAGGTAGTGAAGCCCGTGGTGAGCGTGTACCCAGCAGCATCCAGAGCCCACCTGGAGGGGAGGAGCTCCCTGCTGTGTGTGGCCTCAGCCATGTTTCCTCCTCTGGTCCGCTTCTCCTGGAAAAGACGAAGGCAAGATCAGGTGGAGCAGCTCCCTGCTGAGGGAGAGCAGCTGGAGCTCAGAGAGTCAGGACGCAATGTCGCCATCTTGCTGGTTAACAGGGACGATCGCCATACGTATAAATACCGCTGCTCCGTCCAGCACGAGGGGGGCACAGTGGAGGCCCCAACAGAACAAGGTAATGAAGGCTTGGTGACTGTGTTCAGCAGTGATCCAGCTTCATGTGGAGACGCTGTCAAAGAGAGCAGAGGAGCAGTGGACTGACATTTCTTTTGGCCTCTTTTCTGTTTCAGAGGTTCCAGCTCTTGGACCATGTCAGCACCAGGTGAAGCTGCTCTGTGTGCTCTACACAGTGCTGATAGTGAAGAGTCTGGTGTACTGCTGTGGACTCTCTCTGCTGAGGATCCTCTGAAACAAGAGACCGTCCACCAGCTGCTCACATGCTGACTGACTGTTTCCTGCTCGCCTTTTCTCACCATCAGATCTCATCAGTTCATCTCATTAGCCCTTCTTAGATAGGAAAGACGGCACATTTGCTCCAAGGTCAGGGCGGCAATGTGTCGGCCTGTCTTTCTAAAACCGAGGCGTAATATTCCTCCTTTTCCAAAAGCCGCCTCTGAGGAAGGCATAAACTTGTGACGTGACGTGAAGCTCAAGTTGGGCTGTGAACAGTGACCTAGAATTTGTCTTCAAAATAAGAGCTTTACATTGCACCCCATATGAGTTTAGATCTGGGTTATTAGCTGGGAGGCTTTTAATTTGAAAGTAGCGACCATCCTTAGCTTGCCGACAGCTGTGATCTGCTGTGTTTTGGTTTTAATACTCCCAGGCTGTGGGTCGCACAACAGTGCTGGTCATTTACACCTCCACCCATTTCACGCAGATGCCGGCATATTTCCACCTCGTTTTTAGATAGCAAGGAGGCAGAAATAAGTGTACCCTCAGAGGCGGACCAAAACAGACCCCCAATTTGCCGCCCTCTGTCTAAAACCGCGGACCGAGCTGCCAGAAGGACGACAAATTGGCGGCTTGGTGCTCTGTCTAAAAACGGCCAGTGATCACTTTGATCAGCAGTCACAAATGTCAATGTTCATGTTTTGTGGTTGGTTGTAAAATGAATCTTTTGATGCACAGGTTAGATTCAGTCATCCTACATATATAAATACATATATACACATATATATCTGCAGTGACTGAGTATAAATTCTGTGGTATAGTGTTATTTTCATCCTCTAGTTTATTTCCACTTTGAATTGTGACTTGTGTAATAACAGAACATGAAGCTGAATCATTAGCTGTCTGCTAGATATTTGATTGTTTTAGTATTTTTCTCTTCTTGTCTTTCTTTTTAATACATTATGCAGAGTGTGGCAGCTTTGTTCAATTCTTTCACTGTAACATTCTCAATAAAGTGAAAAATCACAGTGTGTGTTTTAGAAACAGTTTGTTTTTATGGATTTCAGTTTGTCTTCAGAGCAAATCATCAGAAACAGAATCAACTTCATGGACCATGTATGTTGACGCCTACAAGTCATTTGACTCAGGTTGTAATTAGCTCTCGATATACTTTCACACAGCAGCCAGAACAAATGTAGAGGAAGATGTGAATATTAGCATACAGCTAAACAAGGACAACAAAGCTAAGAAAGAGAAGCAAACAGAAACATAGAGCTATTATATACAAGTCAGTAGGTGTGGCTGTGCCACCAGGTTCAGTGCTGAGCCCCTTTTATAATTGTGTCAGTGTGGATGTCAAACTCTACGCTGATGACACTGTTGTTTCCACACATGAACAAACAGCAGAGCGAGCTGCTTTCAAGCTACAACTGCTATAAAATGATCACACAGCAGCTTCATCAGTCGCCTTCCAAGTTGGTGTCAGGCTGCAGAAACTGTCAGTAAACTGTCACCTTTACAGAATCAATCAAACAGAATCAACAGATCTTTTATTTCAGCTTCTCAGCTCCCAGGTTTGTCTCCCAGGTGAATAAGACAGATGGAAGCTGAGACAGTGAGTACTGAGCGCTGTAACTGTTGTAACTGTCGTTGTGTTGTTGAAGCTGCAGAGCAGAAACCCACACAGCCCGTCTGCTGCAGGAAAGGAAGTGCTGGTTGGCTCTCAACAGTTTTTTCTGAGTCCTAATAACCACTGAGAACAGATTCATATCTGCTGCTGTACACACTCATCAACTCCTCTCCCTCTCTGGATTCATAGTGTCAAATAAACTAAACTCACATTTCACAGGTGTTAATAAATGAAGCCACAGATTTTCATGAAAATGTTGCTGAGGTGATCATGAAATTAAGCTGATAATAAATAAGTATTCTGACATTTAGTTTAGAAATATAACTTTAGTTGTTTATTAAATGATGTCTAGTGGAGTTCAATGTAACTGCAGTGTCAGATTCCAGCTGGAAGCCTTAAAAGAGAACAGATGTTAACACACAAGCTTGTTTAATCAATTTAATTTTATCTAACTGTATATAACTGTGACACTTTAACTGTTCTCATAGATGATCTCCTGCATGAGCACAGATATTGTACTGTAGCTCCCTCCCCTGGCCAGAAGTGACTGTAACATGTGAATGATGCGGCTGAAATGAACTGAGGACAAAATAAAACATGTTATTGATCAGATCTAAAATAAAGACGCTTTTACATTTTAACTCTACATGAAAACTATGAGACTGTTTATGTTTCATATACTCATTTACCCACATCAGTAGAATAGATCAGATCAGCCTAAAACTTTAAACTGTGTATTTGTTTCACTGTCTTTACATTTTGACTCCTGTCTCTTCAGGAGTAAAAGCAGCTGACAACCCTTCAGGTGTAAACACACGGGTGTGAACCTGTCTGTCAGAAAAGGAGACTCGCAAATTCTGGTAAACACAGTGTCATACCCACCGGAAGCAGTAGATGGCGGTATTGTGCACCGAATGCCGACTGCCTACCGCAAAAAAAACACAAAGAAGAAGAAACCCGGAAGTCACCCTCGTGTGTTGGTGCGGTGGAGTTCCCAGCTGTGAGACTGGAGCACATTTTATCATTAAACACATTAAAAACACGGTTTTTAGAGGACTCTGCTGTCTGAATAAGTAAGTAGACGTTTGACATTGGTCACCTGGTGTAACTTGTTCCTGTCGTCGTCGTGGCTTTTAAGAATATTTGAGCTTTTTAGCTGTTATTTACTGTTGTTTACACTAAAATATGTGGAGTTCAGTTAGCTTCCAACGACGTTAGCATAGTTTGACATGCTGTAGTCAGACATGCGTCGCACCACAGTTTAGATGGAGTAGTTTCGCATAAGTAATTTATTGATCTTAACTTGGTAACGTTGAGTATTTCAGCCTGCTCAGTAGTTACCCGGCGAGTCTAACCGACTGCTAGTTACTGCGCAGCCAGATAAGCTAGCTATGCTAACAACCAGCGTTGATGTTACATACATTTCAAACAGCTTTATTTATATTACACATTTCACACATGTGGTAAATTATAGTGCTTTATAGAGTTATGAATATTATAGTGAGGGTAAAAGATGTATCATGACAAAGTGCCAAAGATCAGACTAAAGGTAAAAGATTTTAGTTTGAGTCAAGTTAAAGGGAGACCAGATTTGTGTGATTAAAAACTGGGGACATTTCCAGTTCAGCTGAGAATATTTCATTAAAACATCCAATATTACTGTCTATGAAAGGTTACCTACTGTAATAAAACTATGGAGGAGCTGTAACTTAAAGTAGGCGACTTAAAGTGTGAAAAGTAGAAGCACTGATGCTTCAGTAAACTGTTTTCATGTCAGTGTTTTACTGTTTATCTGTTGTTTTGTCATTTTACTGCTTTAGATGTTTACGGTTGAGTTCGTTTTAAAGATGAGCTATGTAGTTATCAGGAAAACATTTATTGAGCAGAGAAATGTGTTAATTCATATATTTTTTCTGCCCAAACAAACTAAATAATCAGACTAAATAGACTCAATAATGCACGTTATAGCTTCACCTTCTGGCACCTTAATTTCCTCCAAGAACATCTTGTTTATTCAGTCTTGGCGAAAAGTTTGTATTATTATCTTATTAACAAACATCGCAGCTAAAAGATGATGTCTCTCCTGTTCAACTCTGTTTTCTTTGTCATTTATGAGACTAACTTGAATTCCTCTGGGTTTTAACTCTATGACCGATGAACTAAAGCAACAGGAGGAATCACCTTGGCCTCTGGAAATTTGACGTGCTTCTTTCATTTCATTTTAAAGTTTCAGACCCCAAATTGCATGTTGAGAGTCCTTCGTACACGAGAGGCAAAATCCTTACCCCCTAGGGAACCAAACACAAAAGTGTAGAAAGTGATGAGATAACACGTTAAAAGATTTGCGTTGATACAACTGCAGGTGTGCTGTGAGATTTTGGCTTACCCTCTGGTTAATGTGGACACAAATGGTTTGAAAACCACTTGACTAAAGGGTCGAGTAAATAAGTGTTACACTTCATGATACAAACTGTCGATTTTTAACTGTATGAATGAGATGGACTTTCCCTTCCGACCTTCAGGTTGCCATGGCGTCCTACACCTGTATCAGCTGCCGAGTGGCGTTCACAGACGGCGATGTGCAGCGAGCGCACTACAAAACCGACTGGCACCGCTACAACCTGAAGCGCAAGGTGGCCGACATGCCGCCGGTCACTGCTGAAAACTTTCAGGAGCGCGTCCTGGCACAGCGGGCGGCCGCTGAACAGCAGCTGAGCGACGCGGCGGCCACTGAGGGCTGCGCCGTCTGCAACAAGAAGTTCTCCAGCACCAACGCCTACCAGAACCACCTGCAGTCTCACAAACACCAGCAGGCCGAGAAGCAGGCCGTGCTCGCCGCCCAGAGGAAAGTGGAGAAGATGAACGAGAAGAACCTGGAGAAAGGACTCGGTGAGGAGAAGGTGGATCACGACGCCAGGAACGAGGCCCTGCAGCAGGCCCTGAAAGAGCTGCAGAGGCCGAGCCCGGCCAAGACATCAGAAGCAGTGAAGCGGGAGAGAACGGAGAGGCTGGAGAAACCTCCGCGGATGATGTGGCTGGAGGAGCAAGCCAAGAGGCGAGAGAAAGAAGAGGGAGCCACAGCTGGGGAAGGTAGGGAGGAGAAATCAAGCAGACTTCTTCTTTTGTTATCTATAAATGAACCAAATCTTGATCACATCTTGCAGAGATCGCCTGGAATCTTTGTTTTTCTTACAGTTTCTCAGACTTTCTAGATGCCAGACAACTCTTGGAGATATGGATGAAATCAATGTTATGTAGGATTTATGTTCAGTAGAGCGAACTATGTTCCAATTTACTGTCACAAGAGTTTTGAATTGTTCAGCAAATATCAATAATTGTGCACTTCTCATGGCCGAAACAAGCGAGATAACAGGTAATCTCACATTGTTGTATCCTCCCCCAAGAAAAATCCTAAATTGTAGATAATCAAACCTGAGTGTTGATATTTCAAAGCCCTTCAAACATTCGTTGTGGTAACATACGCAGACATTTTTTGTATCATCTTCCTCTGAAACTTAAAAACTGCCTGTGACGTGTTAAGCTGAACGTTATCAGCTCAGATTTATTAGTAACATGTCAGATTCCAGTGAAAGATGATAATTCAAGTACTTTGATTGTTTCCAGGCTGGACTCTGTTCTCTCCTCTGTTCACTTTGACAAATGATTTCTCAGAGTAATTAAAGTCTGTTGTTGAGCTTTACCTCCCTCAGTAACTGCTGCAAATGTTTTTGTGTAATGAGACGGTTAATTATTGCTTCTTGTTAAAGACTGATTAGAGTAATTAACTCTCATTAGAGCCGAGATGAAGCTAGTCTTAATTTGCTGTTTGAAAAACTGACACCATGTTCCAATAAAAAATCTCCCAGAGGATTGGGAGGACGTTGACGAGGAGGAAGACGATGATGAGATGGAGGATGATGAAGATGAAGAGGAGACCATGGATCAAGAAGGAGACTCTGCATCTCTGTCTGAACCGAACCCTGCGGCCCTGCCGGGCTCCATCCCCGTCACCGACTGCCTGTTCTGCTCCCACCACTCCAAGTCACTCATGAAGAACGTCGCCCACATGACCAAAGTCCACGGCTTCTTCATCCCCGATGTGGAGTTCCTCGTCGACATCAAGGGCCTCGTCCGTTACCTCGGTGAGTTTGAGGTGTGACGCGGCAGGACTTTCACCTGTCGAGGCTCCATGCACTGTATTGTCAATTCACAAATCATCCTTATGTTTTTAGTTTAGGACACATTTTACCCAATCCAGTGAAAAATAATATGGATGACGTTTCGATTAAACACAAAGATGATTGAATTTAGCTCCGAGGGCCAAACTTTTAAAATTCATAACTACATCATTATTATTTACAGCTACAAGACTTCCAGCCTGATCTAATTTTGTTCTGTCTTGTGTTGCAGGAGAGAAAGTCGGAGCTGGAAACGTGTGTTTATGGTGTAACGAGAAGGGAAGATCGTTCTACTCGACAGAAGCGGTGCAGAGTCACATGACAGATAAAAGCCATTGTAAACTCTTCACAGACGGCGACGCTGCGCTGGAGTTTGCAGACTTCTACGACTTCAGGTAATAAAGACTGATGACGAAATGATCCATCGTGCCCTGTACAGATGTAACAGCAGCTAAAGGCACCAGGAGGCATTTGTGCTGCATCTTCATCCTTCTGATTCACAGATTGTTTTGGTTTTTTGGCAACAGGAGCAGCTACCCGGACAGGAAGGAGGGAGAAGACGCTGAAATGGACGACGAGGAGCTGCCTGATGACAAAACTCTGGAGTACGACGATGAGACGCTGGAGCTGACTCTCCCTTCAGGTGACATGAAATGTGTTATTACAATCAGCAAAATTCAAAAGTTGAACATACCGTGAACAAAAGCGCAGAAATTAGGAAGAACAAACAATTCAAACGGATTTTAAAGGTATATATTTATATTTAGAAAAACATTAGCGACACACAGGTTTGCATTCTGAGTTAGACAGGATCTGTTAGAAGTTCAGCAGTTAAAGAAAAAAAGACAACGTAACCAGAATTATTACTCAAAAAGTTATATTGTGTATCTTTTAAAATAAATGAAATAAAAAATAACAGTAATTTGGCAGCTTGTGACTTCCTACATTTAATTTGTTGATAAAAATAAATGTCTGTATTTCTGCGTTATTCCCCATCAGTGTCAAATACTCATAATTAACCTTGAAAATTACAGGTAGTTATTTTAGCTCTAAACGATCTCCTGCAGGCCTCCACTGTGTCAAAGACACTAAGTAATATTAATAATAATGAACTTTTAATTTTATAGCACTTTTCAAAACACGGTTATTAAGTGTTATAAAGGTAAAGATATAAACAACACACATTTAATAAGAAAACAGGAACACATGGAATGGTACAGAACAATCCAGAAATTTACAACATGTCACAAATAAAAACTATAAAACAAAGTGTAAAATAAAGGAACATAAAATACAAGAGGGACACAAACAAGACCAGCAACGGATTCACTATCGTAGAGCTTCCTTATGAAAGGTTTGTTTTGAGGAGAGCTTTAAAAGACGGAGCTGAATCTCTTCAGATATTCAGTTTATTTTTCATAAATATGATGATTTAATAAATTGAATAGTCGGTGAACAAAAATCTACTTCACTGATGTGAAGGTTCGCTGAATTTCTGTATCTCGCATCACTTAAAAATGTAATACTTTCAGGTTTTGGAGCGTCAGTCAGACTAAAACAAGGAATGTAAAGATGTGAGACATTGTGAGATAAACTTTTCACTATATTCTGACATTTAATTAAGTAAACAGTCAGTGGAGAAACACACATCCACAGATCATGACATTAGTTGAAAAGTACAGCTCTGAATTAAATGGTAATCTGTTTGTGAGGTAATTAGGCAGAGCTGGCTGTTCAGGGTTTGACTCTCAGTGTTGTCATCAGTCTAGATAACAAATAAATCTGCATCAGGCACTAACATGTCGACAGCAACAACATATAGCTTCTGTTCAGCAAGAGAAAATGTCTATATACCTATATATATTACCAAGAGTCATTAAGACATGGATATGTCTGTATTGTTTTACTGGAAATGGTAATAAGATCAGAATCCAGAAACAAACTCCTGACATACTGACAAAGGACAAAGTGGCTCCACCTGTTGGCTGAATGAAGGAACTACAGAATTGCATCTACACACAGTAACGTTTCCTCCAACATGGAGAAGCTGTGAACACTGACTAGTTTTATTCTTAATCTCCTGAAGAACAAGTAGAACTAAAGTGTATTAAAGTGATTCTCCACCAGAAATGTCTGATGATGTTGACCTCCTACAGTTTGTCAATGAAATCTACTACTATTTAAAATACTGCATTTATTATAAATTAAAAGTTTAGGATTATACTAAATGTCTCTTTACGACCACAAACTTGGATTTGTAATTTGACTAAATCTGTTTGAACTGTTGTTGTTTTGTGTGAAGCTTTAAAACTGTCTGTGTGTTCATGCTTCATGTTTACGTATCGTAACCGACCGTTCTCGCTGTGTTTCTCCAGGTGCAAAGATCGGCCACCGCTCCCTCATGAGGTACTACAAACAGCGGTTCGGAGCCCAGCGAGCGGTGGTTCTGACCCACAATAAGAACGCTGTTGGCAGAGTCCTGCGGCAGTACAAGGCTCTGGGCTGGGGAGGAGAGGGAGGTAAGATTCAACCACGACCTTCAGGCAACATGAGAGTAGTTTGTTTGTTTCAGAGTGCAGATTTTGCACAGCTTAAGATCACCGTAAGCTTCTTGTAGCAGAGGACCGAAGGCCGAGTGCTGCCCACTTCATTTAAATTAAGTTTAATGACAACAACACTTCAGGTTTTAGACCTTCATCAGCTTGTCTGATCTCAGAAGAAAGCTTGCAGCAGAATGACTGTTTGCTCCAGTTTTCTGAACAATCAAACCCAATTTCAGTTGTTTCTGTGAAGCTTTAGGACTTAACATGCATGAGTAGAAATATTACTAACAAATCAAGAATGAAGTTTGATGCCTTTTCAAAGAGAGGAGGAAATCTAGTATTTCCTAAGAAGAGAAGATTTTAATCTTTTGTAATTAAGGCTGTCATGATACCAGAACTTCACTGGACAATTATCGTGTCCAAAAGAATAAACGATGACGATATCATCGGTAAACGCTCTCAAAGTCAACTCAGTTTTGTTTGTCGTGTGTTTAGCAGAGAGTGTGTGTAACCATCCATGTCGTTATGTCGTTTCAACATGATTTTGCACGTTAGTAGTAAATCAACATGTATCAGCCACACACCAGCTCGCTAACAGTCGACTGTCGGTGCAGCTTCTTCTTGTTTTCTGTCATGTGGCATTTCAACATCACTGAAGAATTAAACCGGATGCCTCAGTCGACTGTTGTCGAGAAGTGAGATGGAGGGTTCATTTTTTTGTTGTTGCTCTAAAGACTTGAAGTTTATTTCACTGAGTCAGATTCTTAAAACCTTTTATGCAAATGTCTCGTTGTCTCTATTAAAAAAACGCTATTCTTTCTACTTCTGTTGTTATAAATGTGTTTTCCTTCTTCTGTCGATCCACAGTGAGTGTGGTAGAAAGAGCTCCCCCTTGTGTTTGCTTCTCATCATTCCCATAATAACTAAACAGCATGATGACACGTCTGCACCCTCATGTTGCCCCTCCCCTCTCTGTCTCTCAGGCAGCGGCTTCTATCAGAAACAGAAAGACATGCAGTACGTACAGATGATGAAGTCGAAATGGATGCTGAAGATGGGCATGAGCCACAACGCCACCAAGCAGAAGCACTTCAGAGCCCAAGTCATGTTCTAAACTCGGGCCGGAGGAACCGAACATGAGGTCAAACGTGACGGACGGGTTGATTCTGAAATTGAAGCTGTGTTACAGCCACAGAGACAGAACAGATGAATAAAGTACGGGATCAGATATCCAGTGCAGCGAGAGAAATATCCAACATGTTGATCATGTCATGTCAGTTATGTCAAAGCAGCCATGTTGTTTTCACGTTCGTTAACACTGACGGAGAGAAATCTGTGCCAGTGTCTTGGGATTTTTTATTTCAAGAGCGGCAACATTATGATTTTTCTTCCTAATAGGAAACAACATTTCCAAATGTAATTCTGCTTGAAACTGGCTTGAATAAAAGTCGTTTGATCGATGTCCGCTCATAGACAACCACAGCTGTAAGATTATTCTGAAACTATATGGAATGTTAAAGCTACATTAGATCAGTATTGAGGAGGCAGTTGGAGTCTAATCGTTGACATAACACAGTTTTTTGATTAATGACAGGATTACATCTTTAACATGCTTGTTATACAACCAAACAAATAAATATCTTTCATATTTATTGGATACGTGGCCGTCTTTCCTCCCTACTAATTTATTGTTTTCACTCTTTAGATGGAAGAGTCGCATGCAGTGCTACAAAAACGTGTTTCTGTATGAACACTGATCTTTTTTTCTCCTCTTTGTTGTGATTAAAACATTGACAGGATTCAGAGCTCGCCGGCTTCAGTCTGCCAATTAATGCCAACAGGTTTGCTTGTTAGGTTGAAACACAGTTCCCGTCCCTCCGCTCTGGTCTGGTGGTCTAATTAACTGCACAGAACGCCATATTTTTCTGATACTTGCACTAATAATTCTGCAAAAGGCGCCAACACCACAAAGTGATGTTCAGAGTCCTTCAGGCTCGATGTCACTCAGACTCTCTGCTCATTTTCAGGTTCGTCATTTTATTTCTGGTCACTACTAGAAGAGGTTTACTGGCTTTAAGGCAAAAAAAAAAAAAAAAGCCTGCCTCTGTGTTCTCATACTGTCCACGGCTGCAGCTCTGTGGTTCTTCTGTCCATCCCTCACAGCCGGTCTACCTGCTTCAAGGTGAGTCTTAAACCAATGACGCTCTTGTGTCCGTCCCTGCAGTCCTATCGAAAGATTACCGCTAATTAAGCTACAAACGCCTTTTACTTAACTCTGTGCTGTTAGAAATGCTGGTAGCAGTTCAGTTCAGTTGTTAGAAGAAAAAAAAAGTGCCCACAAGTCACACCTGTAAAAGTAAAGGTTCAAATATCACATTTGTCATTTGTTAATTTAAAAGTCAACAGGCAAATAGTACTTGGGTAAAAGTATCTGATATTAAATGGACTTAATTATCAAAAGTAATATTCTGGTGATTGAAGTTGAGCATTTTCCTGATCGTTCAGAATCAGAAGAGTCGTTAACCAATAAAATAATTTGATTTAATAATGTGCTTGTTTGGCTCTGACACAGAATGTAATCAGCAAAGTATCTACGTTGCAAAATAAATGCAGTGGAGTAAAAGTACAATATTAACCTCCAGAAAGAAGAGAGTGAAGACTTGTTATATCATGAAACGACCTGTGTGATCAGATCCAGAGGTTTCTACTCCTGCACTGAAGAAGGAAAACTAAATTCACTTTAGATTCAGTCAGAATTGTTGTGTTTTGTCCCTTCTCTCATCTTTCTGCCATCTTTCTTTCCCTCTTCCTTCTTTCTGTCTTTATTTTCTCTCCTCACCTGACCTGACGGCACAGAACGGCCCGAGATTTGAAACGTTTTTCATCCAACAGTAAAACTCCACCCTGCTCCTCCTCACAGTGAGAACTCCACGTTTGGTGCTTGAATTTTTTCTGCTGGGAATATTTGTTCACTTTCACATCTTCAGCATTTAAATACGGGACGTTTCCACTGTGATTTGCTACCAATGAGTTTGATTTGGGCTCATCTTCATCACTGTGGCTGCTCTCAGGGACGTCAGATTTATCAATGACTCCGAGCCTCATGCGGATGATGTCATGGAAAACTGATCAGGCTTCAGCAGGATGCTGACCCACCACACCGCCCCGTTAATGAGCTCAGTTACTCCATTTGTTTGTGGTCCTCCACTTTATCTTTGGCAGGCTCTCCACTTCCTTTTGCAGGCTGGGAGAGTGTTTGCGGCGCGATGGTTTCAGGGGTTTAGGGCACTCTGCCCGTACAGCACGCGGCTGTTGGACAGTCGACAGGAAAAGCAGAGAGGGGGAGGGGCGCCCTGCAGACAGGCCGACTGCGAGAAGGAGACTAATTGATCAGGACGACTTGGGAGAGAAGCAGGGCAGATGGCTGAGAGGCATTAGCTCTGTGGAAGCCATGGGAGGAGGTGATTGTTTTAAACTAGAACAACGGTTTGACTGATGTGTTTCTGAAGGCCGACACTGATCATCCTGGACACAAGCAGTCGCCACAGTTTAGTGTTTGGATTGTCGCCTTCAGATCTGCTGTCGTCCTCGTCCCTCGCGATATTTTGCCAAATACATTTTGGTTAAAAGTCAAAACGGATAAGAGTGATAAATACTGAACAACCGTGTAAGAACAAGCTCAGTGTAAGAATGTGGCACCTGATGAATTCATACTCCAAGCTGCCAAGTTCAGCAGACTAGAGGAAACATTGCCATCGTTAGCTGATTAGCATACTAACATCAACATTCTGTAGATACTTTTACTTAATTATTGAATGTTATAAACTGAGATTCTTACATGTTGCTCCTTTAATTGTCCAACAGCAGCAGCTCCCTCTAGTTCAAAATGAAGCTGTCAAGGTTTTCTGTGTGTGTGTGTTTGTGTCAGCTGCTGGAAACGGGCCTGATTGGACAGTTCTGAGTGATTAGATGCACAGCAGCACTCGGTCCTCATTGGCTCCCTTCTCTGTTTCCTGGAGTTGGTCCCAAAACCTTCATGGAAAAATTATTTTTAGCCATGCTGGCATGTAGCTCGAGGACGGCAATGACGGTCTGTTGTTCCAACATTTTGGGTCCAGACTGAAATAACTACACTCTAACTGTTGTGTGGATTGTCATGAAGTATAAATTGTCTTTAGACTTTATGTTGTTTCCAGGGGTTTTAAGTGAAATCTAAACTGTATACATCGGTTAAAAAGCCTTTTTAACACGTGTTGCCTCTGTGGCAGGTGTTAATCCTCCTTCATCATGACACAGACATTTAGCTCTTTAATTCATCAGGAATACGACTCCAAAGAGCTTTCAGTTGACCTCCAGCAGCTGGACCGCAGCTGGACCGCAGCTGGACCGCAGCTGTGGTGGATTCTTATAAAAACATTTGATTACAAACCCAGTTTTAGAAAGATGCAGTCAAATTTAAATTGAAACAGACTGCAATTGTTGACGAATTAACTGTTTACTGACAGTAAAAAATACTGGACTGTACAGCACCTCAGGGTCTCTGCTGAGTGCTGAGTTCAGTCAGTTTCACCTGAACTCAGCACTCAGCAGAGACCCTGGTCCTGGTCCTGGTCCTGGTCCTGGTTCTCTGTCACCTCTCTGTAACGTTCCATTCATGAAGCGAAGTCCATTTCCCCTCCAGGTCCAGTCACCTCCGGATCACCGCTGCAGACAGGCTGATCAACAGGAGTGAAGAGAAATCACCTTTTTAATCCCACAAGTTAAAATCGATCTTCTGTTTGATTTGTTTTCCATCGACTCCCAACATTGTTTCTACCTTTTTTTTTATTAATGATTTCAGTAAACAAGAAGGATTCCTCACAGCCTGGCAACACAGAGCTCTTATAATAAATGGCTTAAATGTGATGTATAAAAGATTAGAAATTATATATTAACCATTAATAAAACGTGTTGTTGACACATATAAAATCCAGATAAAATTGTTCTTCTCTGACCAATCGGACTCTGGTGATCCGGTTTAATCTTCCCTGTATAAGAAGAGAATCTGATTGATTATGGTGGAGGTTTTTTAAATATGTATTAGATGAACAGGCGCCAAACCATCAGACAGAGGGTTAAAATCCAAAACTAAATTCAGAGACGCCTCCACCCCTGCTGAAACAGAAGCGCGTATGGAGGCAGTCCACCCGGCCCTCCATGCTCTCAGCACGAGCCCGGTCTCCCTGCGAGCCCTGGGGACCTGGTATTGATCGGTGCCTCGTAGGTAGTGATTGGACATGAGTGGATAATTTCCTTTGCTGCATTAGAGTCCATTACTGACCCGCTCCCCGGAAAGCGATAGACATCCTCAAAAAAAAAAAAAAAGGAAGAAAGAAAAAAGCTGGGGTAGATTCTTCTTGGAAGAGCGTCTCCTCCGACAGCCGAGGCTCCTCGCACTTTATTATCAGGTCCATACGGAGGCTGGTAATAAGATCATCACCAGACATTTTGTTTCCTGTCCTGAAGTCTAGAACAGAGGACACTTCACATGAGCGTTTATACGCTGAATATATGAATGTAATACATCTATAACACAGTTTAATGTAAGCAGACGTGGGTATTAATGTATCTGTCTTCCTGGAGGCTGATGTTTAAGGAGATGATGACTAAAATGTCTTTTCATAGGAGAAATTATAACTGCTGACAAATGTTGTACGTAAGCAAACCCTTAAAATGTCCTGATAGTTTGTTCCAACTGCGTTATGTTATGTGTTATAAACCATTTAAGTGCTTATATAATATTAAAATGAGGACTGAGGCAAAACATTCTGTCCAACAGGAATAAAAGGATTTATATGTTTATTTTACTTCACAGATGAGACTCATCTCCTCCTCCTGATGATATAAAGTCAGGTGAAGCTTCGCTGTAAAACAGAGTTGCATCGTTCTGCTAAGCAACTGTAGCTGGAGACTTGATTTAAAAGTACAATACGTAACAATTCTACATTAAAACATCTAAAATCGACTTGACCTTTGTTATATAATGTTTTGAATCATAAATGTTTCCAACAATGTTCAAACCCAAAGAAATCCATTTGACTTCACCTGACTTTATATCCTCAGGAGGGAGGAGAGGAGGACTTTATATCATCAGGAGGAGAAGAGGAGGACTTTATATCATCAGGAGGAGAAGAGGAGGACTTTATATCATCAGGAGGAGAAGAGGAGGACTTTATATCCTCAGGAGGGAGGAGAGGAGGACTTTATATCCTCAGGAGGGAGGAGAGGAGGACTTTATATCATCAGGAGGAGGAGAGGAGGACTTTATATCATCAGGAGGAGGAGAGGAGGACTTTATATCATCAGGAGGAGGAGAGGAGGACTTTATATCCTCAGGAGGGAGGAGATGATGATTAACTTTTCAGAATTGAGCTTTTCCTTTGAAAGTCCTTCACCATCAGGACTCCTGGACGACCCCTCAGTTCCCCACCTGTCCTCTAGAGAAGCTCTCCTGTCCTGGAAGACACCTGGAACACCACCTGGAGTCTGAACTCCCTCCAGGACCTCTGTGATCACCTCAACCAACACCAACAACTCCCCAAATATTCTCCATCAGCTTCCTTCAGAGGTCCGCTGGCTTCACCTGCTGGGCTCCATCACTCACAGGCCGAGGTGCCTGTTTAAAGTCACCGTCTGTGTTCCTTGGATGCATCTGTAGCCCAGCAGGTGAGCCCTTTAACACGGGGAGGTGCTGCGGGTCGCCACATCTATTATTGTCTGCGGCAGCCGGACGCACTGACGGTGCGGGAGTGGTGCGTGCACAGGTCTGGAGAGTCATCTCCTCCATCATATTAATGGGAGAATAATGTGATTGATTGGTCATCTCCCAGGGGAAATGGTCCTCTCTGCTTCCTGACACCGTCAGACTCATCAGGCTACTCGCAGCTGACTCGGGGAGGATTCCTGCTCAAGAGCCCGTCAACAGGGTGAGTGCTGGTCCAGCTCAGGGGGGTTCAACCCGGGTTTTCTTTACCCCACCGCTGCTGTGTTGCTCTCAGCTTCCTCGGTGGGGACTAAAGAGGCGGAGGAGGACGAGGAGGAGGAGGAGGAGGAGGAGGAAGGGGAGAGGAAGAGGGGGAATCCGGCGCTTCAGGACGGCTGAGTCCCGGTGCGATGCATGGAGGCTGCTTGGAAATGCTCCCCGGGTCTCCGGAGCGCATGAGGCGGTTCCAGCCGACCGACGGGCCGCAGCACCGGGGGGATCCACAGAGCCGCCACACCATAGGTTCGAGGCACATCCTCCCCACAGCACCGTGATCTGGGAGCCTAAAGGCTGCATCACTTCTGCGCCGCAGCGGTGGAGGATTTGTGTGGCTGTCGGGGCGCATCTATGCAATTTTTGTTTCGACTTTTCATTTTATGATGAGCACAGAGGAGGGAGAGGCGGGTTCAGCCTGCGAGGAGGCGAGGGGAGGCACTGCCGTCACCCACCGCCACACCTGGGATGAAGGCGAACCGCACGGCTGCCAAGGACGTCCGCGCCCCGCCGAGGAGGACGAGGCAGCGCAGGGCGAGGAGGCAGAGGATGCAGAGGATGCAGCGGAGGGAGAGGAGGCAGAGGGCTGCCGGGAGGGCCGGAGCTGCGGGGATGCATGCGGGGGGGACAACGCGGGGAATATTTCCAGTGAGGACGGGGCTGTCGGGGGCACATCGAGCAAGGCACAGACGATGCATTCAAACTGCAGCAGCGAAACCTGCATCCCCACTCCCAGCTGCCGGATCTGCTTCCAGGGCGCAGAGCAGGTAACTGCACCGCCGACACGTTCACAGCTCTCACATCACTGCACAGTGTCGGAGCCGACTGTCTCTGTAGCGTCATCAGGTTTAAAGTCCTGGTTCCGAGCGTGATGAAAGTTAAAGTGAATGAAGGTGAGGGCACGGTCCTCACAGCTCGACCCTGATTGGCTGACAGCAGCAACTCAATCTAATTAAAAACGAGGTGAACCTGCTGAGTGGAGCAGCTCGCATGCTGGAAACCGGGCCTGATTGGACGGGTTCCAGCATAAGAGCCAATCTGAACCAGAACCGAAATACATGAGAAGACTTAATGTGTCACACCTTCAACAGCATCTCAGCAGAAACATCTGTGATGAAGAGCAGGTTCCCTTTAAACAGAACCTGACCTGGACCTGCTGCAGAGACTCCAGCACCATGGACAGCTCACACATCAGCAGCTAACACCTGAACAGGTGCATTACCAGCGTGACAAGTAACTGAGTACATTTACTCTGCTCACACAGAGACTTGATTTGTTAGTTTTACTCAGTTACATTCTCCTGTTACAGAATTTACAAACCAAACATCTACTGAAATATGAATCATCATCGGTTCACATGCCGCAACGTTGAAATCCAGCCTGCACAGAAATGCATCGGTAATGAGAATGGTACTGAGTAGAGCGCATACCTCTGCCAAGGCTCTGAGAAATTAACGAAAGTGTGGAAATTTGACTCATCTCTCAATGTTAAAGAAAGCAGCAAAACAGAAAAAAAATTCTGGATCCATCACTTTAAAAGTTAGCAGGATCTAATCTGGGCCGAGACCCGTCCTCCACCCAAGTTTGATGGAAATCTGTTGGGTAGTTTTTGGTTAATCCTGATCACAAACCAACAGACAGACACAGTTGAAAACAAAACCTCACCAGCGGCGGTGATCATAATAATCCAACAGGATGATATATATGATGTGACACTCAAGTTATATTTTACTTATTAGACGTTGTTCTTCACTTAAAGCTTCAACAAGGAACTTTTTTTCCTGCCGTCCACTTCAGACGGATGATGACAATTCTGTCTGTGCGACTCCTCGATTCATCCTCAGCTGTCTGATTGCTGATCAAATAAATTAGCCTCATGTTCAGCCTCCTCTCACACAATGACCCGCCCACAACACTATCTGATTGGTTATACATCACGATCAATATAAATTAAAGCCAATAAACACTAAATAATCAAATTCTGCAATATAACTAGTAATATATGTTATCAATACATGTAGTAAGGAAGGAAAAAGAAGTAAAGTGCCTCAAGATTGAACTTATGTAGATTACTAGAGTAAATTGTATTTAGTTATTTACTTCACTGGTCATTTTGAAATCTAACACAAAGACTTTCATCTTTACTGTAAATTAATATTGGTTTTTAACATCCGTTAAAGGAAAAGTAGATTTTTGAGTCTCATTCCCGACCCAACGTCAAATTCAGATGCTTTAAGGTGGCGACTGTCTCGTCCTTTAAGAAGCATCGGTATATGACGAGCTGGGAACGAGACTCAAAAATCTGCTCTCCTCTTAAAAGGGACCTTTAAAAATTGTTATTCCTAAAAAGAAAAAAAACGAAGCCATATCAGTCGACCCCTGATCTAAATCCTCCACTGCTGTGAGTTATTCTGAGAGTCGTTCCCGAAGAGACTCAGTGACGTGACGGAAGACGACTTGCAAACCACATCACCGTCTCACATAATGACCAATCGCACTAATGGTATGAGGTCAGGAGCTCAAAACTTTAGTTTTGAAAGTAGCACTGGTTTTGCTATTTATAATATTAATAAGGTAACAAATCAAACTTTTCTCCATCAGTGAATAAACGAGCTGTTCTCAGAGGAAAATAAGGTCCCAGAACACTGTTTGACGCTAGAGAGGTGGCAGGGTCCGCCACATATGAACACAGTCAAGCAGTATAAAATGTGTTGTCCTTGTTTGCACGGCTGCCAAGGACGTCCGCGTCATGCAGACAGAAATTTGTTTATTTTAGTTTGTTTAGGCAGAAAAAAAAATTGGCCAATGAGGATCCTTCTTTTTTCTCCTTATTAACATTTTCTTCACCGAAATCACAGACTGCTCTTTTAATCTGAGATTAAGGTCAAGATTGGATTTATTTATCCCACAACAGGGAGATGCAACAAGTACAGGAACAAAGAATCAGAAAAATATACAATATACAAAAAAGCAAGATATTTACAAAAACCAAACAAACAAGCGAGTGTAAAGTGATTGATCAGTGCTGGAGTTAAACAGTCTGATGGGATGAATTATGTGTGGCAGCGGTGAGAGAGTCGCTGCTGAAGGCCTCCACAGGGGTGCAGGGTGAGAGGTGCTGCAGACTGCTCCTTTAAACAGCTCCGTTATTCATCACTGAACCCATGAACAACCTGTCAGGACACCTGGAGGTCAGCAAACGACAATTTTATAACCACTTACTAAACAAAACAAAGTTGTCCATAAAAGACAAAGAAAAGAGTAAAATAAGAAAATAGTCCAAAATCCAATTATAGTCACATAACTGCCGGCAGCTAAAGTCCACTTCAGCACCGAGGCCAGAACGTCAGAGGTTCAGAACTCCAAGCATGTGATAAAGCTCACACAGACAATTCAAGGTGTTAAATATTAGAAAGCACAACAAAGTGGAACGTCTCAGTCAGAGCTGATGAAACACGTTCTCATAAACATCGTGTTTTTGTTCCTGTGGGTTTGAGTTCCACATCGGAAGCGGACGACTGACTCATAATCATCCATCTATAATAAACATCATCACCCAGCGACGCCTCGGTCCGACTGTCTGCACGCGTTCCTGGAAGTGGACGGACAGATGTGGACCTGCAGGGACCGACGGACGCTCTGTCTCTGAAACCTGACGCTCTGCAGGCCCGCTGGTATCGTGACAGCGAGCCCTCGGTGAGGGAACCGTCCATCCTCGCCGGAGCTTAAAGGAAAGAGAGGAGTCAGGGCAGTAAATGCCTAAGTGAATATCCTGTCTTCTGAACGTGGGCTATAGCCTATTAGCAGAGCTAATCTAATAGCTCTGCCTCCGGGTCCAGACTGATATTTGATTTTGATACAAGGCCGCAGGCTGGCAGAGCTCACCAGTTATCAGGGAGATTGCAAAACAGAAATCTGACACTTTTAAATATTCATGTGTGAGCAGATGGAGTGAGAATGAGATCCGACACCATAAAGAGCTGCTTCCTTTAAGAAAACCGCTGCTTGATTCACAAAATACCTGACGGGAAAATATTAAAGTTGAGCTCGACTCGTCCTGAACTCTGAGAGCAGCCGCTGATTAAAGAACCAACACTCGCACACGTTTCTACACAACTTGTTTGGGATTCCTTCGTCTACAACCGGTTCAGATTTATTCTCAGCGGCTCGTTCAGCTGCTGCCGACATGAACTAAAGGTTCACTTATTACACTTTTCTGGAGCTTTCAGCTGCAGCTCATAGTCTTCAGCAGTGGATTGAGTTTCAGAGCCCCTGAAAAAGCTTCTCAGTGTTTGTTTATTTGACAAAACCATCCCAACTCAAGGTTTACTTACGAGCTTGTTTGGGAGCTGCTGTCGACTGCGTAACAAACTCTATATGCTGATGAAGACCATGAGATGTGGTTAAAAGTGTGTAGGTGGACCTTGAGTGAACATTAGCTCGTCAGTTGTCACATGATAATCTGTAGTCTGAGCTGAAGGGCTACTTACTGTCTTTTTAACTAACTTTCAACTGCATGGTCTTTTTCGTATTCTGAGGAAGACCATGGCATGAGATTCAAAAGCACCACATAAGAGAGTAAGTGGACCTTGAGTCCAGACTGTTCTGACAAACAACAGCAGTTCTTTGATGAACATTCTCTCTAAAGATACACCTGTTATCTTTTTTGTGGGTGTTAACTTCCAAACCAAACCTCACCAGCTGATGAAGACCATGACCTATGGTAGAAAGCTCTCGTAAAAGCTAGGAAGAGCTCCTTGAGTGGAGATTATTTTTAGAAAATACTAATTAAGATCCACTTATAGTGTGAAGATTTTAACTACGTACAAACTTGTTAGACTGATGAAGACCATGAGAGGCTGATAAAAGCCAGTAAGTAGACCTCGACTGTAGACTGTTTGGTTAATTCCTTTGTTGATTCTGCAGATCTTTGGCAAAATAATCTTAACTCAAGATCCACTGACTATTTTGTGAGCATTAAACTGCAAACCAGACTGATGAAGACCATGAGATGCTGTTGTTGAAGGTGCTGTTAAAAGCAGTAAGTGGACCTTGAGTTCAGACGGGTTCAAAGGCTGCAGTTCTTTGACAACATAATCTAAACTCAAGATCAACCGATTGCTTTTTTCATGAGTATCCACCTGCTACTGAACTTCATGAGCTGATGAAGACCATGAAATGAAGAAGAGACCCACAGCATGTTAACAGTTCTGGTTCCAGTCCAGTCCAGTCCAGTTCTGAACCCTGCTGTGGACATTATCGTCTCTCTTCCTGTTTCCTGTCTCTCTCTCCATCCCGTCATAAAGAAATCCAAAGTGTTGTTCTGTTAACGTCCTTCAGTTGGAGCCGGGTCGACCTTCCTGTCGACTCCAGAACCTGCCGGTCTTGATCTCAGAAGTATAACTGGACTGCTTCCATCACACGTCCCCTTACAGCTTCACACACGTGTCCATGATGTTGGTTCCATCAGTCACAGCCGACCCGCGGCGGTTCATTCCAGAGGAAACCTCCGAGGTCCTCTTAAACCCACAAGGTTAATATGACATGATGAAGAACGAGCTCTCTGACCACTGACCTTAATATACTATTAATATGCCGCTCACAGCCGGGCCTGCGGGTCAAAGCTGCAGTAATGGCTGCTCGAGGAAAGCCCGGAGGAAGAAAGAAAGCACCAGAACAAATAGATCCGGCTGTAATGATTAATGTCACGCTGCAACCCGCCGTTACTATCCGAGGGTGTTGTGTCTTTGAGGAATGATCATTGATCCGAGCGGTTCTGGTAAAGCCCCTCTGGTGAGCCGGTCGTGTGTTTTGTTTGATGTACGAGCTGCTGGGAGAAAAAGTCCAAAAGACGGGGATTTCTACATGATGGGAAAAGTTGACGCGTAGACTTTGAGAACCGGTGTTGGATTAATATCTGGCAGGCGGCTCCAACATCAATAGTTTGAGAGGTTTAATCTGTCAGAATCATAGAAACACCAGGCGTGATGTGAATATTAAGTACGGAGAAGAGCAGTTCTCTGGCTGTGCTGCTCCTGTTACATTGTTAAATGTGTGAAATACGATAGCAGAGGGAAATCTCGAGCCGTTCCGGTGATGAATCAGGCAGAAATGTGCTTCCTCCCTGCTGATTGTTGAAGCCAGGACAGCTTGAATTCATCCACATCAGTTCAGCCTGATGTCTGCAGCAGAGATGTGGAGTTTATTCTGACAACCAGACGCTGTTCTGACAACTCGCAACTGGACTTAACAGAAAATGTGTCTTTTTAATTAAGCTCAAACTCAAAGCTATCAAAATGAAGTAGATATACAATGATGTAAGGCTTGAATCTTGACGACCTCACCATCACGTACAGGAGTTCTGGGAGTCATGTAGCTCAGCAGCTAACCACAGAATCAAAGATTATTACGAGGTTTGAGAATAAATCCCTCTGTACCATCTGATTGTAGTATTTCTGTAGTAGCTGTTGTTTTGTCTCCTGCAGTGTATTCCGATACTCATACCTGACCTTCGCCCCTCTCCGGTCCGCAGGGCGACCTGTTGAACCCGTGTCGGTGCGACGGCTCGGTGCGTTACACCCACCAGCACTGCCTGCTGAAGTGGATCAGCGAGCGAGGCTGCTGGACCTGCGAGCTGTGCTGCTACCGCTTCCACGTCATCGCCATCAACATGAAGAGACCGTGGCAGGTACGGCTGGTTTTCACACCGCGGCTCTGACCTGAAGACTGAAGAATTTGATTTAAAATGTTCACAAGATAAATAGAATATGATATAAGAATAAGAAGAACAACAGTAACATGTAATCCAGACTGAATAGATGTTTTTACGTTTCACGTCCTTGATTTCAAGTTAATGATAAAATGGTTTATTTGTCACTCGAGCAGTTTCAGGACGTCGTCAGTCATGGATTGTTGTGTGAACTTCCACCTCTGTGATTCAGGTTTAGCTTTGTTCAGTCAGCCTTCTAAAGATGGCGACTACGTCTGAAGATAAATCAGTGTTGACTTCTCGCAGGAAGGAGCTTCTCTGGGAAGAGATCTCTGGATTAAAAGCCTGCCACTTCCTTTCTTATCACTGCACTTCCTAGTCAAGAGGTCTGGATGATTTTGATGATTTTCAGTCGGGTTTCTTGCACTTTTTTTTAATCGAATATAAAGATGCACAGAGAGGAGAGCTGGGAAGTTAGAAAGAGTTTCTCACGCCGAGTCTGACTGATGATCTGGAGCTCCATCGTCCCTGCAGGGCTCTGACACTTTGACTCATTCAGGAGGCTTCAGGTGTTCTACGTCGATGCTTCACCAATCTCACCACTACAAGATGCTGAAAAAATGCTGGAGCGACTCAGCAACACTAGAAGTTGTGTTGTTGGAACCCACATGAAGATGGAGCTTTTAAAATATAAACCGAGAGCTTGTGGGCATCATCCAAACAGCTGCTCTCTTCTTCCTGAAAAGCACTTTAAATGCCTGACGAGCGTTGTGGCACCAGGCTGCAGCCGTTTCATCCTTTATGGCTCTTTTTACGGCTTTTTACGGCCATAAACCTGCGAGGTTACTGATTTCTCCCACCGAGCGTGCTGTCGAAATTATTATGGAGGCATTAACAAGAGATTGTTTTTACACTCTCTGATGCATCGACCCACCGGTTGGATTTATGCTCAGAAATATTCACAGCTTCTCTGGTGGAGGAAAACAGCCACACAGCAGCTTCACTGGCAAACTGACAGCAACAAAAAAAACCCACCTGCATCTGTCACATCCTGTCCTGCAACATGACTCACCTGGACTGGATTTTAACATCCAGAACTCTTAAATTATGTATGTTTCTCTTCCTCCTGACCCTCTGAATAGGCACACCTTAATAGCAGCTTATTATCATTTCTCATGAATGACTCATTGCTGATAAACTGTAGAAATAAGTGGACAAGAGCACACGGCTTCAACCACAGTGATGAAGCAGAACTGCAGCTAAAATTGAGCTGCAGTAATAACACTGTGCATTATTGATGAAATCCCTGATTGGATCCATCGTGAACAAACACAACAGAAGCAGCTTTAGTCATCCCGTAATAATCTGTGATCACAAAGACACTCTTCAGATCTCTGAACACAATATGTCTGACGTTCCTCCTGCTTTGTTGAGTGAAAGCGCAGGAGGCCGAGGAGAACAGACGGCATTTGGTTGGAGTTTAGGATTAATTTAAAGTGACGGACACGTTCAGTATTATTACATTCTGACAGTTCTGCAGGAGGAGCACGGCTTCAGCGCTCTGCGGACTGAAGCTGGGCTCACATGTAATCTCATGGGGAAGCAGACGTAAACAAA
Source organism: Acanthopagrus latus (assembly GCF_904848185.1). Classification (NCBI taxonomy): domain Eukaryota; kingdom Metazoa; phylum Chordata; class Actinopteri; order Spariformes; family Sparidae; genus Acanthopagrus; species Acanthopagrus latus. The sequence continues at coordinate 26,411,931 of NC_051059.1, forward strand.
ACGGAGATTAGTGTGGTGAGACTTGTTGCGGTAAGAAACAAACAGAAGCACGAGGTTAAACAGGTCTGGATGAGACACAACACAGGTTTTCTGTTCTTCATGGAGAACTTGAGCGTGATTGTAAGTTTCTGTCTGCTAGCTAACGTTAGCCTTCAATGTTGAGAATGTCTAGCGTTACACTGTGTTCATCCCACTATTTTGAAATGTTCTCAAAAGCATTTCCTAAATGTTCGGACTGACGACAAAATCAAATATCACAGTATTTTTGACGGAACAGACATCGATGTCAGTGTTGTTGAGATTAGAGTTTAAAAGTTGTGTCTCTTGTTCGTCCTCATGTTTGTGGAAATGCAACACAAAAACCCTGACAGAACTTCTTCTTGAGTTTCTGCCCAGCTAAAATACAAAAAAACACTACGGTGCATTTGAAGTAAAGAATTTATTTTCAAGGAACAACAAAATCAGGTTGTTTTCGGTGGCTTGAGGCGAACGAAGCGTCGACTGTGGACGCGACGGGTGTTTTTGCGTTTCCCCTCCAGGTCCTGGCTGTCAGCTAGGATTCCTTCAGTCCTTGTTTCCTCCGCAGCTGAACAGACAAGAGACTCCCGAGGCTGAAAATATCTACATTCTGGACCGTTTCTTCCACTGAAGAACATTCGGGCCTTTGCAGATCTGTTTGCTCCAGATGGGACTTGAGTCACCGGCAGACTGAACAAACACACAGCTGAGGCTCGGCTGTCGGCCCGCTCCGTCTGCCTCCAGCCTTCTCCTCTCAGAACAGCACCGAGCAGCTTCACAATCATCCGCTCGGCATCCACATTGTTCTGCTCCCGAGTGGTTTTCATCAAGTCTTTTCTGTGCTTTTTGTTTTCTCCTCCTCTTATTCCCCATTTCCTCCTGGTATTGATCTCTTACACAGCTTCATTCACATGGACTCATTCCGCGTCTTCTCAGCAGCCCTCATCTCCTTTTAAGAGGTTTTGTTTGGTTGTAGCAGCTTTTCAGAACCGTGTGAAACCTTCCGGACTTGATCTCGTCCTGTTCTGGTTGAGGCTGTTTTCCAGGCAGGTATGTGTCCTGCCAGTCAGGCTGCAGCACAGGAGGGAGGACAGACGGGTTTTCAGTAGCAGTAGTTTCTGTCTCTTTAAGGCGAGCGGGTTGGTAGATGATTGTAGAAGCAATTTTTGTTATATTTGTTGTAAATTTCAACCAGTGATCCAAAATGCTTTGACAGATGTTCATCTACAGTCGATTCAGACGCTATATTTAACAAGATCTGTAGCTGTCAGTTACTGATGCAGGACTGAATAACTGCTCGATGTGACAGACCTGCTGTAAAACTACACACAAGCAAAGTTTGGTTACAAGGAAATTTAAACTAGTGGAGATGTGATTTTTTAGAAATGACAGATTCAGGACAAATCAGAGGGTCAGACTGATTATCCAGCGACTCTCTGACATGTTTTGTCCTCGGTCCATGTCAGCGTGGTCTCTCTCTCCTCTGTGCAGTGGCAGTCCATCACCATCACGCTGGTGGAGAAGGTGCAGATCATCGCCGTGTTCCTGGGCTCTCTCTTCCTGGTGGCCAGCATCTCCTGGCTGCTGTGGTCAGCGCTCAGCCCGCAGGCCGTCTGGCAGCGCCGAGACATCCTCTTCCAGATCTGCTACGGCATGTACGGCTTCATGGACCTGGTCTGCGTAGGTGAGTCTGCACACCTCAAACAGAGATCCTCTGTGGTCAGTTACATCTGACACGTTCTGTATCTTCATGTTTGTGTCGGGGACGTTCAGCATTTCAGGCTGAATGTTTAATGCAACTTTACACTGAGCCTCTGCTCAGACCTGCTGTCTGATGAAGCTGCTGAACCAGTAACTACAACATCACCAGACTCCCTTAACAAATGTAGTGATTTTAAGAGTTGAGTTAAAACTTTATAACGTAGTGAAACTCTGACAGATTCTGACTCATTGTGTCCTTGTTGTAAATTCAGCATTAAACCAGAAGCTGAAGTTGTTTGTCTCCTTGTAAAAAGTGTCAGTTTGTGGCAGCATGTCTGTACCAGCCTGTCTGCTTCTGTGTCTAAAGTGCTAAAGTCTTACCTGCCAACATTGATCAGCTGTTTGAACACACTGTTTACACTGATTTCACCATTTACACTCCATTTATGAAAGAAGAAACATGTTATTGATCTAAACATGTCACATGTTACAAAGACACTAAACAGGAACAATATAGGCGACTTCTTTGTCCCCGTGGAGAAAGTCCCCAGACTCCCTTAACAAATGTGTCAGATTAGTGAGTTGTTGAGTTGGAGACACTTTATAAACTCTGTGAAATTACATCTATGACCTTTTCCTAAATATTTGGGCCTTCTTTTGAGTTCAGCAAATGTTCCACACATTGAGTCTTGTCCCAAGTGGCGTAAAAGACGAATATGCACATTTTTATATATCGCATACAGGGCGAAGAAGTGAGATCTGATCATTCGTGGTCACTCACACACAGAACCAGTCTAATGCCTAGTCTGAACTTGGACTCAGAGCTGAACACCTGATGTCTGGATCACCCAGGACAGATGTTGACACCTGAGTTATTTCCAGATGTTACTGCGGAGTGTAGTGGCAGAAGAGGCTTCAGTGTAAATTATGAATCACGTCAGAGTCCAACAGATTTTTAGTGTTTGTACCAGGAGGAGGCAGTCGGCTCCTGCTAACCTGAATCCAACAGCTGACGTCGTCCTCCAAAGTCAAATTAGAGTCTGTGCCGAGGTTTCACTGTTTACAGTCACTAATAAATCCTGTTTTACATGAGAACTGGTGTAGAAACTATAATCTGAGTTAGAGGAAGACATTACAACACCGGCTTCAGAATGTGTCCTGGTTTAAAGATACATAAAGCGTCACGTCATCAGAGACATTACCAACATTACCTTTAATATGCCACGTTTTTGTCCTTGTAACAGGCCTCATCGTCCACGAGGGGGCGGCAGTGTACAACGTCTTCATGCGCTGGCGGGCCGTCAACCTCCACTGGGACGTTCAGAGCTACGATAAGGCGAAGGACATGGAGGAGTCGAGCACTGGCCATTCCTCGCTGGGCCCCAGGACACTCTGGTTGCCTCTGGTCACCTTTGGGCCCAACGGTCCGTTACACCCCACCCAGCTGGGCCCACAGCCATGGACCTGCCTCTGTTTGGCCCCCTTCTGCCCCGCCCTGTTTCCCCAAAACAACCTCAGCCAGGACAGTGACTCAGGAGAGGTGGTCATTCGTGTAACATCGGTGTAACACCAGGCCGTATTTATGCAGGAACAAAACATCTGAAGGTTCACGCTGGGCGGCATCAGTCTGGTCTCCTCTGGACTGTTCACACTCACTCACACACACGATTGTTTTTGGGTTTCCTGGTTACTGAATATTTCCTGTTGAGTTAGAATAGTTGTCTCTTCTGGGGCCGGTCCTCAAATCAACCTCAGCAGCGAACATGACTCACTCGTGGTGTTGTTGCCTTTGTGTTTGACGGACCTGTGACCCACTCTCACCTCTCGAGCATTTATAACAGGTGTCATGTCGGTTCAGGACTGCAGACGGTCAGTGTGGCTCTACAGCTGATCTGAGACGTCCATGATGGTTTCAGGATCTTCTGCATTATTCAGTATCACATGTCTGAGTTTGATCACTTGAAGTGGAAATGACTGTTAAATTGGATTATTTATTAGATCTACAGGTTGATCAATACAAAGACATAAACACAGCATGAACTGAATCTGTTCAAATGAATCTATTCTGAGAAGAATGGAGGCACAGATGAAAATTAACCTTGATTTAAATATATTCTATCTTAACTCATAATGTTTATGAGAGAGATTAAAAATTATGAGATTAGAAAAATTTGAATTTTGTTTTGAAAATGTCATATTTCTGAAATTAAAACATTAGAAGTGTGAGAAAAAAGACAAAAATATTATATAGAACTCAAAACTGATTCAAAAAGTTTCATTTATTAGATAAATGTTACAATTATGAGACAAAACTGATAATTATAAGATTAAAAAAAGGAAAATTCTGAGTTAAAGGTTAAATATTATATAAAATGTCACATGTGTGAGATTAAAATTTTTTTTTATTCTGATTTAAAATAAATATGTGATAAAAATCAAAACAGAACATTTAAAAAAATTAAAATATTCAATTAAAAGTTTCAGTCACGAGATAAAAGTCGTGTTTATAAGATTAAAAGTTCTGAGATTAAAAATGTTAAATTATGTTTTGAAAAGTTTAAATTACAAGATAAAGAAATGTAAATAATTATGAGGCAAAAAATCTACATTTATGTCATCATTTAGATTTTTTTTTTTACTATGTGAGTTACACCTCTAACATGTTGCACATGATTACATGTAGTGATTAAATTAAAATGATGGTTTGCTGTCGCTGGTTGTTGGTTGAGATCTGAGCTGAAAGAGTTTTTAAAGCTTTGACTTTCAGACCTGCTGCAGAAGGTTTTCTATCGTTCTCACTGTGTTTCTTTGAGATAAACCTTCTTCAGTTTTTGTACTTCTTCCCTCGTCGTGGACCTGAACCTTCAGAGCGCCTCTGTCGGGTCGGGACGAAGGTTTAAACAGAATGTAAATGAGCACAAACACCCGACGTCAGAACGACTGTGAGGTTTGAGTTCCACACGACGAGTCGGACGTCAAACATGGTTCTGACCCGTTCCTCGGATGATTTGTGCCGGTATAAATACAGCTGTCGATACTTGTGGTTTTGATCCGTCTGTATGCTGTTCTGTTGAGCTTCCAGGGGCCCCGTGGTGATCGGGTTGTGTGGGGTTCTGTGGTGTTGGATGGGTTTGGGGCTCTGTTCTCGACCTCACTTCTTTGGGTCGTTTGATTTTTTTGGTGCCTTAGGAGGCCGGGGGACGACGTCCCAACGCGCAGCACAGACATGACTTGAATGTGATTTTTGCTGTTGGCTGTATTTCTATTTCTTTTTGAATGTAACATGGATGTAATGTATAAAGAATATTTATATAAACGGAGAGCAGTGTGGGTCATTTGCATGATGTCAGATTGAATCCAGCGCAGAGTCCACCTCACATCCAGAACCGGAAATGAAAAAGGAAGAAGATCCATCTCAAGTAATCAACCTGCAGGCTGGAGAAACTCTGGAGGTGAGCAGCTGTTACTGGACTGAACAGGCGCCATCTTTGTGTTCACTCTGTAGTTCTGTCATCAATCAACTTGTTTTTTGTTCTGCAGTGATCTGTGAGGTCATCAATCTGCTGACGACGAGGAAATCACCAACTGTTGGAACAGCGAGGAGGTGAAAGGTAACTCATTGATTCTGATTTCATCTTCACACTGAAACAGCAAGAACATTTTTTTTTCTTTTGTGAATTATATTATGTTTTTTTTTTTCAGGTGAGTTTTAATTGCTCCTTTAAACACAAGCTTCATCATCAGAGAAGAACGCGGATGGATTCAGGACACGCAGGTCGTCCTGCACGACGGCCTCTTGTGGTCAAAATGAGTTTTACAAAATCATGACATGAAGTCACTCAAGTCCACATATGGGGGGAAAAAATTATCCTGGGGAAGAAATTAATGTTTTCACAGATGGAAATAAAAATAGGAGCTAATAAAGTTTATACTAAAATTATACTAAAATTGAGGTCAGACTCAGAAAACTAATCACCAGAAAAACAAATTCTCACCTGTCCTCAATCAATCCCAGAGGCTGTAATTATCTGTCAGAAGTGGAAGTGTATCGACTGAAATGACTTCCTTACTCAACAGTCAGCAGTAAATTATGATTTTAAGAGTGAATTGAATTTGGGATGATTTCCAAACTGTTACAAATTAATTAAAGTGCAAAAAAAAAAGACTCCAGCCGTAGATTCAGTTTGTTAAACTGGCGTAAAATAAAGAGAAATACTTCAGCGATTCACCTTCAGACCAAATATGTATCCATTTATTGTTAGAATCATCCGTTCAATACATAAAACAGCTAATACAGATAAAAAAACAAGATCACCGTTTCATGTCAGCTCGAGAAAAATACAGCAAGAAAATCGGCATGTGGTCGTCATCCAGGAGAAAAACATAGAAGGCAAAGACTTACAGTATAAAATGTACAGCCACATGATTATAGAATATATATATTTATATATATAACATTGCACATTATACCAAAAAAAATAAAAAGGAACCACACATGGAAATTAAGTGTACACAATATACAACAAGGCACTGTGGGGGAAACCTGCACACGCGTCTTTGGATGGATCTGCCGCCCGCGGAGCTCCACTGAAATGTTGTAGGAATGTTACCCAGCAAACGGTCCAACAGAACCGGTCATTCAAACTGACACCAGATCAGAATCAGCTGCTAATGTCTAATGTTTCAATCAGTCGCGTCTAAGTTACCTAAAATATCACACGTCGAGGGCTCGATGGAAGTGAAATGTACAGACGTTTGGTGATAATTTGAAGCTTTTGGGTCGTGGTCGGTAGAGAATCATACTTGTGTTTGTATGAACATTTTTTAAATGTGATCTTTCAGTTTTACAAGGTGGTTGTTGTGTTGCATTTCTTAAATAACAGCAAACATTTGTTTTAGTGATTTTGATTAAAAAGCAACATTTCTTGTCTTTATTCTGGATCTTGTTGCGAGTGATTTGGATTAAAAAGATAAATCTAAATTTAGATTTTCTAGAGAATCAATTTAGAAACAGTGAATTAATATTTGTTATATTAGTTACATCCACTGGATCAGCCAGTAACTGACAAATCAATGCACTTCATTAATTTACGATCTATACTGTCATAAAGAGGTCCAGCACAATTATTTGCTGCATGATTTATAACTTCGGTATAAAAAGTGAGCTAAAATCTGTGGACACATTAATATAATCTTACAGTAGGTATAGATTTACAAAAAGGTCCGACGTCAGTCGTCTGGACTCTGGAGCCGGTGTAGAAGATATTCTTAAACCCAGCTGTGTTTAAAACTTGAGATCATGTGACATAACTTTCCTACACAACATGTGCTCAGGTTAGCTGAACTTCCTTCTTTGCTGCTGTAATAACTACTGCAGCCACTAGAGGTCGCCTCCAAACAGGAAATGTAAAAATGTGTCATAATGAGCTGCTTGCACAGGCGACCTATAAGGTTGTTGTTCTGATGCAGATGGGCGGGACAAGGCTGAACATTTTTTCAAGTGTTGTAAAGCTTTAACAGTGTCAGAAGCCTCAGAGTTGATCGTCTGGAAGATTTAAGGTGTGTTGTGTTGATATGAGGAGCTAATGTGATAAATCTGTTGAATCAGGACGAGTTGATGCTCATCGGCGTCGGTTTTAAGACAGATGTGTTGCTAGAAAACTCGATTCCTACTACTGGAGTTCAGCTTGAATGACCTGAGTAACAGCTGGACAGATGTTGCGGTGTAAGTTCATCGGTAGTTAAAGGGAACAACGGGAGCGTCTCGTTGGATTCTGGCTACACAGAAACAAGAGTGGCATCGAGCGAGACGAAGGCTGACTCGAGTTCGTCCTGCTGTAGTTTGAACAGGCACTTGTGTGACCTTCGAATCATCAGCACGTCAATCAAAAACACTGACAGTCACGAAGTTGAAATGCTGGAGGCGAGTACAGTTGCATATTATTTACAGGTCAACCTGGAGAAGGTTTGTGAAGAAGGTCAAGTCCCAGAGTTTTTCAAAGCAGAGCAAAAAAGGGGCTCGCAGGCTCCGGCTAGTTTCTTTTTCTCTGTCGTCTGCTTTTCTTTTTTCTTTAACATTCAAACATGAGGACACAGCTCTCTTAAAACTCACATTCACACACACACACACAAACAAAAACCTCGGTAACCAACAGCTCCATCCTGCAGCAACCTTGTAGTCCTCGTGGTCCCACAGCATCAGGAGGAAACGAGCTGTTTTACTCCAAAACGAGACACATCCACACCTGCAGAGTGACACAAGGTTGTGTTTCACCGTCAGCTGGTTGTCTTTGGTCTGAGAAACAGTGGAGAGGTTGGATTCTTTAAAGTTTTGTATTTGGCTTTTCTTAGGAGCCCGGCTGGTGTCGGGAGGAGACGTTGTTGTTGAATCATTTGAGACTTTTGTTGTGACATTGGACAAAAATGCACGGACACTCTTCTGCTGTACAAGACTAACTCTGTACACGTCTTCACTGTCATTAAACCTTAGATTCAAGGTTCTTGAGGTAAATCAGTAAATTGCGACAATGTACATGAGAATATCAAAGTTAGTTTATCAGATTATCCCTCTGATAACTTCTGGGCTTTGTTAGTTTGCACTGTTGGTCTGAGAGTTTTGAAAAGCTGGCAGCCGAAGACGTGATTCAAACTTCAGCTCAGTGTTTTCTGTCTGAAATTCTCCTTTCAGGGTGAAAGAAGTTAGTCATGATCTGCTCCCTGCAGCCTGAACCGACGGCTGACTCTCAGGTGTGGATGTTTAATGTTTTGGAATGAAACCGGCCACAAAAAAAAGAAAAGAATTTGAGCTAGTCAACATTAAGAGCATCGTGGTTTTGTCTCCAGCATTCAGAGTCAGTCTGACATGTTTAAATGTTCGAGCTGCTCCCTCCAGAGCGGCGAGGACGGGCGGCCGGCGGCCACGCTCGAACCTCTGTGGCGCTCCGGCAAGTGGCCATGAGTTCAAAGGTTAAAGGTCGGAGTTCACCAGGCGCTGCACTGGCTGCCGTGGCTGCTGACGGACTGGCAGTTGCTGTAGCGCTTCTTGACGATCATGCTGATGTAGGCCTTCATGAGCTTGGCGATGTCCATGACCTGCGGAGAAGAGAGACAGTTTATACGGGTCAGTTGTTTGATTTGATTGTCTGCTTGCTTTTTGTACATGTGTGATCTATAATTTAAGGTTTGGTCCCACCAGGATGTGTCATCCTTAAAGGAGCAGTTCACCCAAGAATATAAATTCAGTCAGAATTTCTTCCTCCCTGTGTCGATTGAAATCGAGTGATGAGTCGTCTTCATTTTTGGGTGAACTGCTCCTTTAATTCCAACAGAATTGCTGTTTTGAATCAGTTTTATTGCTGCGGCAGATTTTCTCTTCTGCAGTTTTGAAGCAGCTGTGTCGTACGAACCATTTGCGTTTCAAACACCAGCTCTCGGCCCTCCACGGCGATCTTGTAGGCGTTGGGCAGCGGCGCTCCGAACGACAGAATCTGTTCGTAGGGGAAAACCTCCAGCGGCCACGGCTCCCCGCGTTTGTACACCGATATGGCCTCTCTGCTCACGCCCAGCCACAGATCAGCAGGGAACGCTCCGTCCCGACTCTACATGACAAGCAGAGACGAGAAGCATGAGAGCTCTGACCCTCAACAAACATTTTCTTTACCCATTTGATTTATGACACCAGGCAGACGGTCCTCACCTCCACGTTGAACAGCGTGGATCCGTAGCCCTGCCACTCCTTCACCAGGGCCATGTATTTAACCATGGCCTGCTCCTGGTTCATCCCCTGCAGTTTCTTCCACTTGTCTATGACGCTGATTCTCACCGCCGCCGCCTCCTCCCTCATCCACGCCTCCAGGCTGTTCTCCTCCTCCAGCTTCTGCCGACTCAGCGAGCCGCTCCTGAAGCTCCGCCTCAGCGTTCCCTCCAGGAAGCTCGAGCGTTTCCTCTCCGCCGTCCCCGGGCGTTCTGCGACGGAGCCGGTGCCCGGAGCAAATGTCTTGGCCGAGTTCTGCACCCGGGCCCGCAGTCGCGTCATGGGGAACACCTGGGACATTTCGGGTAAGGTGGCCTGAGAGCTGTGATCGCCCAGGAGGTACTGAAGTCTGAGGGCAGCCAGGAACTGAAGCGTCTCCTCAGGGGCCGGATACTGACCCCGGATGACGGCTTCATGGGCCTGCAGACGGCACACAGAGAGAAAGTGTTACACAGACTTTAAGGACAGCTGATCCGTCAGAACACGAGGCAAACAACATGAAAGAACCAAGTTTTAGATTTTAAATAACTGATAAAACAAAGGTTGAAGGTCGATTCAAAGATTTCAGAAAGCTTGAAGACACTGTTAGAGTTAATAATCAGTAATGAAAACGATCTTCATCCGAACCTTATTCTTCTGATTCTGTCAGCTTAAATTACGTTATTGAAAAAAAAACTATTTTCGTCCCACAAAATAAAAATTAGCTGGTTTAACTCACCTGTTCAAACATGAAGGCGAACTCCACGCTGTCTTTGGGAACATTTTCTGTGTCCAGGAAGCAGTAGAGCTTGAAGTAAAACTTCCAGCCAGTGTTGTGTTCGTCTGCGCTGGCTGAAAGTCTGAAGACCAGAGAGAGAGAGACATTATGAAGAGCAGAGAGAGAGACATCATGAAGACCAGAGACAGACATCATGAAGACCAGAGACAGACATCATGAACACCAGAGAGACAGACATCGTGAAGACCAGAGACAGACATCATGAAGACCAGAGACAGACATCATGAAGGCCAGAGAGACAGACATCATGAAGACCAGAGACAGACATCATGAAGACCATAGACAGACATCATGAAGACCAGAGACAGACATCATGAAGACCAGAGACAGACATCATGAAGACCAGAGACAGAGACATCATTAGTCTGGTAAACACACACTCTCACACACTCTCTGTCTGTGTGTATGTGCGTGTGACTCACTTTTCAAACTTGGCGAGCACGTCGGCCACCACCATGCGGCTCTCGATGGCTTTCTCTGTGGTGTCGTTGTGTTCAAACAGAGCGAACATGTTCCTGCTGTCCTCCATGGCCAGACCGCGGATCAACTTCTCCACCACCTGACGCACAAACGCACCAACACTGAATGTTGTATAACGTACCCAAAGGTGCATTCGGTTACATTAGCAGCAACAGCACACCGTGTCCCAGCAGCCCTTGCTGTCACCCACCTCTCCGGCTGTTGTGTGTGAGTTGATGGTGATCTTGCAGGATCCTCCTCCGTGACAGTGGACGGTGGTGCTCATGTCCTGCCGGGCCACGATGGAGCGGATCTCCTCCTGTGACGGGACGTTCTCTCTGGCTCGAGTCTTCCTCAGGGAGTCGAGGGCGAAGGCGGCGTAACGTTCCATCTCTGAACCGGGGAAGAGCTCTCGAGTCCTGCGGAGGAAGTGATTTGGATCAGTTGATGGTAAGGGATTACACCAACATTCACAGAAATAAAGTAGTTTCATCACCAAAACCATGTTGTTCTGAATCTGTGTCTCATCCCTCTGTAAACATGCCCGTACCTCTTCAGGTGGAACTTGAGGTATCTGAGGATGCTCCTGGTGGGGATGAAGGTGCAGGACATGCAGGCCAGGATCTTCCAGCTGCAGAGGTTCCCCGGGCTGCCGGGCTGCGGCGGCCGCGTCGTCTGCTTGATCAGCTGACAGAAGAGCTCGTCCCGCAGAGGTTTGAGCTCCTGGCCGGTCTGCAGGATGCCCTGGATGATGGGGATCGGGTCAGCCACGCCCTCCAGGTGCTGCAGAGAGCTGAACACTTTGAGGGCTTCTTCCTGCAGCGTCGTGTAGCTTCTGTTTCTCTGAACTGAACAGGACAGAGGGGGCGGGGTTAGTGATGTGATGATGGGTTGACCTCTGTTTGGTCCAACGCAACATTTGAGTTGTCAAGTCACCAGAGTCCCTTTAAATATCAGTCAATTTAACTTTGCCTTCAAACATCTCAGCAGTTTGTTGTTAAAAACTTGAAAAAGGCTTTTGTGTCTTCTCATGAATTCTTCATAAAAAAAAAAATTCCATCGTTTCCATCTTTAAAATTCAAGGAGCGACTCACCAAACTTCCTCTGAAAACCTGTTAGACCTGTTACAAAATTAGTTTCTCCGTGCTATTGGCAACCAACACAGCGTGTAGATTGTGAAATACGTATAAATACTCAATTGTTCATATTTCCAAATTAATTCTGCATTAAATTTAACAGTCTGAAAAATATGTTTTTCATCTTTCAAATCCAAGTAGCCGTTCATCAAACTGCCTTTAAAAATGAATGTTGCCTTGTTTTGAATATTGTTTGCATCTTCTCATGAATTCTGCATTAACCAAAACATCATTTTTAAAAGAACTACGTTGTTTCCATCTTTAACATTCAAGGAGCGGGTCACCAAACTGCCTTTAAAAATCAATGAATTTAATTTTTCTGTGCTACTGCCAAATAATAAAATATGTATGTTCTAAAGAAATACTTCAAAAGAGTATGATCTATATCTTCTAATGAATTCTGCATTAAAATAAAAATAAAATTCCATCTTTTTTTTTTTATCAAATCCTACAGTTTAATAATGTTGATATTATTATGGATCCCAGCATGTTTTCTCCAATTTTGTTTGGTTGTTAGTCATTTTTGAACTATAATAACAGGAGATGATTCAGAACGAACATTGAAAATTTCTCAAATCAAACACAAATGTTGGAGAAAAAATGCATTTGGCTTCTATAGTCGGACATTTTATTCATTTTTTAAAAATTTTACCAATTAGCCTCTTGATGTTACCTAGATTGAAAAACTTAAAAGGAGAAAAATAGATTAAGGCTCAAAAAAAGACAATATTTTTAAATAGCGAGCTGACTAAATCTATCATGAAAAATGTGAAAACTAATTGAGCTACATGACATCTTGAGTCTGAAACCTACAAAGTTCAAGTTCAAAGTTTCAGAATCTTTGGCTCAGATGACGGAGCCACTGCTCGTATTACACTCTGACGTTGATGACTCGACTGTTTCTGATCTGAGTGACTCACCGGTGAGGTGGATGTCTCCGTAGGGCAGCGGCAGCAGCGGTGAGTGCAGCGGGTGGTGGCTGTAGCGGAGGATGGGGTTCCTCTTGTAGATCTGCTCCACCACCTCCGAGTTCAGACAGTTCTCCTGCAGAGAGCGAAGGAGTCGGACGTCAGGACGATGGTGACGATTTAAACAATATATGTTTTGTTTAACATTTTATCCAACACCCTCTTTTAGCATCTGGTGCATCTCTTGTTTTTACCTTGATATCCTGGATGAGCTGCTGGGTCGGCGTGTCGATGGGAGCTTTGGTGTCGATGACGTTCTGGATGGCGTTGGCCCAACGCGTGGCCTCGTTCAGCAGCTTACAGTAGAGACGGTACGAGTGTTTACGGCCGTACACGATCACGCTCCAGTAGCCTGTCGGGACGACACGAGGACGAACAGAAAGAAATGTTAAACCACACGGAAAAGGAAAAGACTGAAGGGCAGAACAGCAGGATGAAAATGTAGTCGGTGCTGTTTGTTTTCCTCACCGGTCTCTTTGAAGACCTTTTCGTCCGGCTGGACCACTGAGCACAGGCTGTTCAGAACCAGCGTTCCCAGCTTCAGGGCGTTACGCTCTGAGCTCTTGTAGTAGTCCAGAGAATTGTGGGTGAGCAGGAACCAGCGTTTCTTCAGCTTCAGCGAGGCTCTGGTACTGTTCTTCATCTCTTTCTGTAACCAGCCTGGAGGAAATAAAGGATTCAATGTTTTTGAGATCTTCTCGGTGTCATAACAAATCATGAACAGTCAGACTGAGACGGCAGCGGCAATCAGAACTCCCATTAATTATAGTTTAAACACAATGTGCAAAATCCTTGAAATATTAAAATTAATTTAGAGATTTTCTGTCACTTTTTCAGGATTTTGATGCCATTTGAAATTCAGAAAAATGCTTAAAATGTCAATGGAGTTTGGCGTAAGCTGCCTCATATGTTAAACTCCAAATGTTCAAACCAGAACTTTTCTGTTCTGTTCTTATCCTGCAGTGTTAAAAACTTCCTTGTGTTCTTCTATTATTGTTCATATCTGATGTTGTAAATCTGATCTCCTCTTCTGCCTCAGTGCATTCTGGGATGGACTCCAGCCCTCAAAATGAAAACTATGAAGGGTAAAGGGACGTCACCTCGGATGATGAACTCCTGTCCGTCGACCCGGGTGTCTCCTTTGGAGCGCTGCAGCAGGGTGATCCAGTGGTGCATCTCCTCGGGCGTGTCGGCGTTGCAGTGCAGCACGCGGTTCGCCGTGATCATGACGAAGGAGTTCGGCCTGCGACGGATCACAAACACAGTTAATGAATCAAATGCTTTATATTAGAAGGATAAAACTATGAGCATATTTTAATCAGATGTAAGCCACAACATGAGACATTAAAACAGGATTTACTATTTACTCTTTGTGTCACTGCTTGAGTTATAAATGTGTCAAAGCAGCACCCCCTGGTGGCCGAGATGAAAATAATACAGAAATCTATGCAGTCACATTTTGATTTCAGAAAGGATGTCCAGTTTGAGCTTAACATTGTGACTTTGCAGATCATTTTTTGGCACAACCAAAACATGTAAATGAAGTGTTGCAACTATGAATGTATGAACATTAATCATGCTGATGCTGGTGGGGTGACAGGCTGGAATAAAGACTGTGACAAGCCAGAGACGTGACGTGATCTCTGACGCAGGTTCTTACCTCTCTGGATTATCGGAAGCACAAACTGAATCGATCATGCCGACATCCAGCGTTCCCTGGAGAGAGAGAAAGTTTCAGTGACGGTGTTCGGAGTGCGGATAATGAATTTCAAACACACACACACAGGGATGAAACCAGAAGATGCTCGATATAAACTGGGTCCATCCCATGTTGTACGACTACTCATAGGTCCTGCTGACATTCTAGCCGATAATAGTTGACGATGCACTGACACATGCCGGGACAGCAGGGGGCGGTATGCACCTTTTAATAATCAAGAAGAAGAACTCAACAGAGCCAATAGGAGGGATGAAGAGTTTCTAAACAATCATCATCGTCATCATCATCATCGTCATCATCATCATCATCATCATCCTCCATCTGAGCCTCTGTGACCCTCAGCTGTGCGTAAACTACAAGTTATAAACTTCTTTTTAAAGATGAAAATGTTCTTTAGCATGCGGTCCTTCATGGAAATGAAACACATTAAAAGTCGTTTTCAGTTTGATGGCTGAGCGAGTTTACAGCTACTCACCACGGCGTTCTGCGGGTTGGCCTGCTCGTCGTGCATCTCTCTGATCTCCTGTTCTGTCGAGCCGTGGACCTGACTCAGGACGCTGAACCACTGGCTGTAACCACGGAGACGACATCGTCAGCATCATCACGACTGAGAGCTCGACTTATAAAGTTCAATTCTAATCATTTCTGTCAACTGCTATTTCATTTTGTGTCTCGATTAACAAAAAAAATAAAAAATTGTTTCTCGTTTGGATTCTCTGACGAAAGATGCGTCTGGATTTGAGTTAAAGCCGTTTTAATTTACACTTGAGCTTTGTCTTCATCGATGTGTCAACAGTTTTCTCTCACACACATTCAGCACATTGAAATCAAAACAGCAAGAGGAAACTTTCTCAGTCTGTTCCTCAGATGTTCAACTGGATGAAATGATGTTGGAGCAGATTTTCTGACGTCCAACAACAAGTTAGAAGTTGCTAAACTCATCGTCACAGCGACATGTTACACATCCATTAACTCACACAGTGCGACTAGCTCACATACATCTTTTGTAGTTTGGATCTCTAATTGAATCAAAATCAGGAACTGAAGAAGTCTGAAGTTTTTTTAATTTGTTTTAGTTTTGCACGTGTGTGAAACACCCACCTGGCGTCCTCAGCAGACTCTGCGATCAGGTGGTAGGTCCTCTCCGGCATCACGATGTCGATGCCATTCTCCTTCCCGGTGTTATCGATGATTTCTCTGCAGATGACAAGAAACAAAAAAAGGTCAATCCAAAAAAAACACCAGTTCAGAAAACTTTAACTTTCCATTTCCCATGTGACTTTAGTATTAAGTATAGCATTCGGCATCTAGTGATCATTAGAGGAACTACATCCTAGTTTTGGAGATCATGTTGTGATCATTCATTTCCTTCATTCACACCTCAGCCGACATGTTCTGTATTAAATTACTAAACAACCCTGGTTCTTACTTGGCACTGTGCATGTCCAGCACGCCCTTCATCTTGTCCTCGCCGTCGTTCTCAAAGTACATGAGCTTGCTCTGCCGCAGCACGAACCAGCGGCGCTTCCAGTTGCGGCGGGACAGCGTGGACGAGCCGCCTCCCTTCTTGTGCAGCCAGCCCTGCTTCAGAGCCTCCTGCTTGGCCCGGAACCACAGGAAGGTCTCGTCCTTCAGAACGCACCAGCGCCGCTTCCACGTGTTCATCAGGCCGCCTGGAGAGGAAAGTACGAGAGTTTAACTCAAGGTGACAGGTGAAAAGGAGGAAGTACAAGGCTTAGATTAAAACAGTTTATCTTCTTTTGATGCCTTGCTGTTCTAAATGGACACCTTTACCTTTGATGTAGAGGAAGCTGTGGAAGTACGGCAGCGTGACGCAGCTGTAGACCGAGTCCCGCCGATACGACAGCTCGTCGTCGGTGTCGAACCTGTCGAAGTCGTCTTCGCTGTCCTCGAACTGGAACAGCAACAGAAATGAGACACATTAACGTCACTGAATGATTTTCATTGCTACACGTGAAAATACAAATTCTCCCCAACAGAACAGTTTTAGGCTCCGTTTCACACAATTTTTCTTTTTTTTTTCTCCTGAAAAAAATCTTTCTGCTCGGTTTTACACATAAAACATGTCTCTGAGATTTGTTTTATGCGTGAAACTCAGTAAAAAAAAATTGTGTGAAACTGAGCCTAAAACTTTTTCAGAAAACAAAAATATGAGAAATGCAAAAAGTTACACAATTTATGTGTACAAAACTGAAACATTTATCTGTCTTTGATAAGCTTCTGTTAGTCATCCACAGAGAGAGAAGAAGTGGATCATCCAGTGGAGGTGGTGAAACAACATGCTGTCAGATTTTCTACACTGATTCGAGTGAACGATGACTGTGTGACTGTGATGTTGGTTAAACTACTCTTGAACTTTCTCCTGTGTTCAGTCAGCAGCAGCAGTTTTTGCCTCTACCAACTCACCGATGACTGAGCGCCCTCCGAGCTGAAGCGATAAGCCCCCGAGCTGTTGTAGGTTCCCACAGATCCGCGGTAGTCGGGAGACCACTGGCCGCTGCGAGGGTTGGAGAAGGCCACGCTGCCACTGGACACGATGGCGCCTTCGTCGTAGTCGTCCTGGTCGTAGTCCGAATCCTCGTCCGGCGGAATGAGCTCCACCATGTCATCTGAAGGAGCCTCAGATGAAGCCTTGGGGTGGCAGTAGGCCGAGTCCCCGCTGGAGGAGGCGCTGTGGCAGGCGGGGGGCACCGGTGGTAAAGGCAGCGGCGGGTGGAGCAGGGTGTTTGGAGGCAGCGGTGGGATCACGCCATCGTTGGCATAGGGATCTTCTTCAGACGAGTCGTCGCTTGTTCGGATCCCGCTCGTCCGCTGGCCGTCTGAGTGGCCGTGCTCACTCGGGTTCGGTGAGTCTTTGAACGCCTCGTCGTCAGCCCCAAACCCTTCATCGACCTCTTCCTCGTCTTTCCTCCGTCCAGACTCTTTCTCCTTCTCCTCCTCTTCGCTGACTCCCAGCGAACTCTCGATGTTCCTCACGCACTCGTCGATCTCGTCAAAGTTCAGCGAGTCGAGGAACTGCTGCGCCGCCTTGCAGGCTTCGTCCTCCAGACGCCGGAGCTCCTGGTCACGCAGGAGCTGCAGGCGGTTGAGGGAGGCCTCGGTCAGAGAGAGCTCCTGACGCTCCTTCTGCCTCTGCAGCGCCTGGATCTCCCGCTCCAGACGCAGGATCTCCTCCACCTGAGTGGCTTCATGAGGACGGACTTCCTCCTCGAGGGCCTCCGATGACTCCAGCTCCTCCGAGACGCTCGCTGATGTTGCAGCAGCGACTGCAGGCTGAGGCAGAGATTGAGAGGCCAACTCCTCAAGGCGATGGAGCTCCTCCAGTCGTCTGGCCTCCTCAGCCTGAGGGTGGAACACAGACATAAATCAACTTCTACACATATTTACTTGTGTTTAAATACACTATACTATACTAATGGAGTTGCTGTGTGTGTTGGTTGAAGAACATAATAATAAATCTAAAACATAATATGTTAATATGTGTCTGACGGATTGAAATGAAAATACAGTGATCAATCCAAATCCGCCTGTCGAGACTGTTTGTAAGTAACACGTAGAGTAACTAACTCGTCTACACAAGTTAATTCCTGGATACTGTGTTTCGTCGTACCTCTCTGGCGAGTCGCTCAGCCTCCAGCCTCAGTCTCTCCCTGCAGACACAAACAGACAGAATGAGATAAGATTCGCTAAAAGACGAGTAATTACATTTCCTGTCTCACTGTGGCAGCAAATTCCCATAAAACCCCATCAAGAATTCAGGTCAGACAGAAAGTCTACATCATCATCCGTCCAAACAAGACAAACAGTACGTTTTGTTCGACCATGTTTTTACTGTTTACTGTTGACTTCCTGCATCGTTTCTGTCTGATTGATGCAGTTTTTTATGCACTGAACTTTAAAAAGTCTTGCTCAGATTTTCTTTGATTCACTGTTCAGAAGATGCACCTCTCCATCTCCTCCTCCACCCTGCGGCGGCACTCGTCCTCCTCCCTCCTCCTCCTCCTCTCCTCCTGCAGCTGGCTGTAGGCCCGGCGGGCCAGCTGGCCTCGCACACGTTTCTGGAAGGTGAGCGCTGCCCAGCGGAGGAGCAGGAACTTCCTCCTCCAGTAGAAAGCCCGGTAGTTCTTCTGAATGACCACAATGCACTGCAGCAGCTTCCTGTACTGCTTCCTGTGTGTCCGACAACATCAATCGGTAAACAAACGGGTCTTTAGTTTTTAAGAAGGCGTTTGATGTTATTGTCGAGTTCTGAGCAGTCGTACCTGGCCATGTAGCCCATGACGTGAGCCTGGATGATCATGGCGGCTTTCAGCACCTCCATCTCCCTCTGCTTCTCCAGCCGATGCTCCAGAGACTCCCGAAGAAACACCTGAGAGGGGAGGAGAGTGGGGAGTATAGAAGGATATGAATAAATCCTTACATTTAGTTTTAATAGTTGTCGCTGTCACAGATTTTCACTTCTCACAATTTCTAACGAACGGCTTGACAGATTCGTGTCCCGGAGCTCTGGGCTAAATACACGTTTCAACAACAGAGGGTGAAAAAAATGAAGTTCAACTCATGTCGAAACACTTTTTGAATGAGATTTTTGTGACTCTGGTAGTCAAATGGACGACCAGAGGGAGGGAGCTAGCATGCTGTTTCCTGACTGTATATTCAGTGGCTGTCTGTTTTAAAGGCAAACTGCAAGAAAAGCACCAAACAGCCGGCTGTGAGGCTGACTGAGCTGGAGTTTCCCCGGTAAACACACCGACCTCTTCAGGCGTCCGTCACCACGCCTCTGCGCTCTGCCTTGCTCAGAGACACTCATGCAGAGAAGAGCAGCTCTGGACCACGAGATGGAGCAGCAAGAGGTCGCTGTGCTCAGCAGGAAAACAACATAAACCTCAAGAAAAACAGACGTTACCAGAGCGAAACAGTCTGAGCTCAGCAATCAGTTCTCAGTGGACTGAACGGTGACAAGCTAATGGTGCTAACGAGCAATTCCTAAAACAGACATTTTTTCAGCTTTACTGTGCGTTTTAATTGTGTTTTAAATATGGATGACTTAATTTTTCATAGTTTTATTTTTAAACATGTGTTAATCAAATCAAGAGAAAGAGGATTAAAACATGGTGAATAAATACTCAGACTAAACATCCACTATCTACTCTGCACTGAACACATTATGAATTTACAAGCGAACAGAATTAAAGAGAGACGGTCGGCCCTTTCAACAGACACTCCCGTCCAGAAGAACAATCGAAGTGAACAAAGCAGCCGACATAAATCAAATCCAGATCCTCCTCTCCTTTTGTTGCCGCTGCTAAAGACTGCAGATTACCGCAGCCAGTGATTTCGGCTACATCGCTCTGTGAAAAGAGCAGATCTTACAGGCACTTAGTGCAGCTGCCCGCTACAGGAGCCAAGCTGTCCTCCATTGATAGAGGAACTGGGCCCACCGAGGGACGCCGGGGGTTAATCCGATTAGGGAGGGAGGAAAATGAGATACGGGACGTGGTCTCAGGCGACAGAGATTGTGAGGAAATGTCACGGTGTGACGTACGTACAGGAGAACAGATTGCCTCGCTCCTGTTGAGTGATGTACTGATGTGTGTTGTGTGTGTGTTGTTGTGTTTCTTGTGTGTGTTGTTGGCAGAGCGACCGAGTTGCAATTCTCAGCGGTGAGGCACTAATGAGATTTTCGGGAGGAAATGTAAACTCGTTGGGGTGATTTGGACGTCACCGACAAGCAGGTTAATTAACAGGGAAACATGCCGTACATGCCCCCGCACGTGCGCGCACACACACACACACACACACACACACACACTAAGACTGAAACACACACACACACACACACACACACACACACACACACACACACACACACACACACACTAAGACTGAAACACACACACACCACCGGCTCCTCGGGATGTAGAGGCCTCTGCATCAGTATTCAAAACTCTGATATCAGACTGATTTTGAAACAGTTACACAAACACATCTGCTGATGAACAACCAACCACACACACACACAAACACACACACACACTTTATTAAACAACTTCCAACATGATTCCACATGCTGACAAAGTTCCGCTCATGTGCGAGTTGCATCCACATTTGCATCCGAATGACGTGAACTAATCCTTTTTAAATCATTACTATGCTAATTAGTGCAACAAAAGCCGCTCTAAGCCTCTGCACACTTTTGATTCTTGCTGTCGGGGCCTTCGGGGAACGCCGCTCGCCGTGACAGGTCAGGCCCGTGGAGAGAACACAACCCAGCGAGGGGCGAGCAGAGCCACATCACTTCCAGGAAATTAAGTTTAAGGCTGTAAAAAAACACAAAACAAAACAAAAAAAACAACCCTGAGACAACAGTCCGGACATGTGCCGACTGAAAGGAGCCGGAGGCCGGCTGGATGTAAATCTCCCGGCGAGAGGCAGCGGGACAAAGTGGACGAATCCCTCCGAGGGAGATAGAATTGATTTAGCGGTTTACAGGCGGTCGCAGCAGCAGGAGCGTCTTTGTGGTTCAGAGAGAGGGAGGCTCTGCTGAGGCGTTCAGGTGGGCTGACACAACACATTTCAGAGAGTTAAAACACAAACCGGTGTGTGTGTGTGTGTGTGTGTGTGTGTGTTTGTCCAGGCTGCTGACTCACTGTAAATCTGGTAAATGGTTGCAGTTCATTGCTGCCCTGCGGCGGAGCTTTATACAGCAGAGAGACAAACACAGAGTCCTCTGTAACATCCAGGAGCACTGAGCACACTGAGACCTCAACAAGAGAAGGAGACGTGAACAGTCTTCATCACCCTGCAGATACAGGCACCAAGGGTCCAGACGCACCGGGCCAACGCTAAAGAACAATCAGTCCTGGCCAAAAAGCTGCACTTGAACGCATCTCAAAGACTACAGCCGGACAGCAGATAGACAGACTGTTCTTCTGATGAAGAGCATTTTTTTTTAACACCACTCTTCCTGAAACAGCTGCTTCTAATCTAGAACAGATAATTGTTGAAAAAACGAATTTCTCCCCTTTTCAGGCACGATGGACGAGTCAAACGGGTTTACACACCTTTAAGAAACCTGCATATACCTGCTGGTTGTGGAGTCGAAGTGTTATCAGTGAAAGTCAACAGCTGATATGTTTTAATTCACGACTTTATCCTTTAGTCACACGGTAGTTTATTTTGAAAAGAAAAAAAAGGTTCTGTTGCATATTTTTTTGTAAATATGTGAGCACAAGTATTTTATGACATTTGGTCATTTTTCATGTGCTTGATTTTTCTATTTCTTAAACACGAACGCTCCCGTGAATTTGACGTGATCTCATATTTTATTTATTTTATGACCTGAGTTTTAGTTCAGTTTGTTGTGGTCGTGTTGGACACACACACACACACACACACACACACACACAGTGTAATGACCAATCATACTGCCATCCACACATACAGGCATCCTCCACTGCTGTCACCTCGTGCAGCATCACACGGTCAAGCTGTGATTAGAGATCTGTATCCCCATCTGTCATTTTCCCCACAGCAATCACACAAACACACACACACACACACACACACACACACACACACACACACACACACACACACACACACTGGCAGTAGGTATATTCCTTCTGATCCGGTGTAGTGGAAGCAGAGAGCAATAGACCGAGGGGATGAAGACCAGATCCAATAACTGTTGGATGCCACGCTTCAGGTGCTCTGGACTTCAATTATTCATGATCTCACACACACACACACACACACACACACACACACACACACACACACACACACACACACACACACACACACACCTGAGCTCTGGAACGGTTTCACCGAGCTGGATTTGTAAGACGCGTGAAGCCAAATTAAGCCTTGAGGGGAGTCGAGTTCAGCCAAACTGTATCTGCAAAGCAAGTCTGCATGTGGTCATATTCATGTCAGCGAGGAGAACAGGGATCAGCCGGTGTGAGCCGGAGGCGGAACGAACAGCGGGACGTTCAGGAGCCGGGTCGGACAGGAAGAAGTCAATTACGGTGGAGAGAAGTGAGCAGAAGGGGAATTCAAGTCTGTGTGAGAAACAGTTTCCACTGCCGACACATTTAATGAGCCAAAGGAGCATTTTAAAACAAACCCTCCACCTCAATATGTCGTACGCACATGATGACGTCATTACGTTACGCTGCATGTAAAGCGGCATGACAGTAAGAGACGGGAGACGCTCCAGGAAATGACATCACAGTAAGCCAAAGATGTAGAAGTAGGCATGTGTTCATGTGTTTATGTGTTCATGTGGCCAAATGCAACAGAATCATCAGAACCAGGACATGAAGGCGGCTCAGCAGCCTCAGGTGAGTCTGGGTCCAGAACAGGTGTCGTGTTCTCACCTTGGTCTTTCCCAGCTGCCACTCGGCTCCACTGCTGTCGTACAGGTGCAGCAGCTGGATGCAGCTGCCTCTGGGATCATCGGGCAGCATCACGCCTCGCATCAACACCTTGTACCTGAACACACAACCAGCTGGTTCTTATTAAAGGTTCTTAGACTGGTTTGGTTTACAGAGACCGGTTCCCTGGTCCAGTTTGAGTTCAACAACATTCTAGTCCTGAACTTTACATTTCAAGAGTTGATGAAACCTGAAATTAGTTCTATGGGATCCATGTGGAGAGAACCGTCCCCATCCCGCCAGAATAAGATATGATACCTGTGTTTCTGTAAAGGTTTAATATGAGTGAGACGAGACACACCTGCAGCAGAAGTCCTGGAAAGGTCTCCTCACGGGGAAGCCGGTGCGTCGGATCTTGACCGTCTCCAACATGCCGGAATATCTGAGCTGGTTCAGAACCAACGTCTGGTCGAACTGGTCAGGCATCTGGAGGCAGAGACGCAGATGTTTAGATCACAATCACAAAACAACCACGTTCAAGCCTTCAGATGAAATCTAAATAATGTCAAGGAGGAAGAACATTTACATTCTGAGAAACGTGTCGACGAATGATGAACATTTCACTCTCAAAGCTCCTCGTTAACACCGGAGGAGTTCTTATATATAGTATATTCTGAAGATTATTAAATGACAATCTGTCTGTAGCTGTTACCAGTGGCGACACATCGTGTGCTTGACTGTGTTTCTGCTGGTGTTTCACGTGACAGAGAGCTCATATCGATGTTTGGACGTTACGTGAATCTGAACAGATTCAGATCAGCTGTTGATTTTCACTCTGTAACCACAGGACACTTTCATTAATGTCCACTCAATACAGTCAGCTGCCTTTACAGCACTATGATAACAGCATTGATTGTCATCCAGCAGGGGTTTGATGTAGCTGTAATTTTTTTCACAGCAGTGGCAATCGATTCTCAACTCTGACTTCCTGTTTGAGAACGCTGTTATCACAGAGGGCTCTTCACTGTGAGGGAACAGAGTCAGAGAGAGTTACTGCCGTCTGCAATCACGTCTGCAGCCGTGAGTCAAGTGACAAACCTGGTGTATTAATGAGTCCTCAGAACATCTCCAGCTGTGTTTATGACAACCAAAACTATCTTTTAAGCCAAATGATGTTTCCCTGTTTGTGACAAAATACTTGTTGAAAAGAGAAACCTAAAGAAAAGTCAAGGTTCAACATAAAGAGACAAAGTTTTAACTTATCCTAGTTTGTCAACAGTTATTCTGGTGATCTGATGAAAACATTTTCTGTTTTTTCACTTTGTTTAATCTCCAACATGCTCACTTGCCTGCTGCTACTGAAAAACCCTGAGACTGAACCAGAGAGGGAAAATATGTTCCTCAACCAAAACTGTGAGCTAAAAGATGCCAAACAGCTGTGTTAAAAAAAAAAAAAAAAAAGAACAAGAAAGAATCTCTTTAAATTCCATGGAGTCCTGAATCCGTCACACTCGGTCACATGACGTCTGGACACGGCGTCCCGTTAAAACGTCCACACACACGCATCACACACTAACACTCATTCACAGCTTCAGGGAGACGAGTACGTACGACAGCAGCAGCCAGCGGCCAATCAAAATCCTCCAAAAAACACACTTGGCATTGAGATACCATTATTACTTACAGCAGTGCATTCAGCGGAGGCCATGTTCCCTCTCACCCCGTCACCTCGGTGGGCGTAGAATGAGAGGAGGCTTTATCCCGCCTCGTAATGCCTCCTTTATTCAGCGCACATCTCCCCTGATAGCCTGATGATGGCCCATCTGAGCTGCTGAGATGAAGGGAGGCCAATTCACCACCAGATCTCGACTGACTGATTGAATGGCGCCCTTTAACCACCGATGGCCGCGGAGGGGACTCATTAGCATAACTGACATTTGCATACGTCCGAGCTGCAGCGCACAAAGCCGAGCGGTGTCAGGAAGCTGCCCTTCTCTCTCCAACGTTTCCTCTTTCTCACTCCCATCAACAACCGCTCTGTTCGGGAGGCTCATACAAGTTTCCTGATCACTTCTGTAAAAAAGACATGACTCTTCTTCTTCTTCTTCTTCTTCTTCTTCTTCTCCTCTGTCTGGAATCTGGGAGAGTTTTCACGCCGTGTCAAAGCGCTGCCTCTGTCACAAAAGAAGAAGGTCTGCAGCCAAAGAGAGTCTGCCGTCTCACTGCATCCAGGACACTTTGCATTTCAGTCGTTCCATTCAGTGTTTCTCATGATGAGTAAACTAAAGAGGGTGAATAGCTTGAACTGAAACCGCTGCTGTATCCCTGCAGAGAGAACTCCTCATAGGTCTTACACACAGTTCTGCTCTCTGACTTCATATAGTGCAGCAAACAAAGATCAGAGTTTAAAGACACAAGGTCAAGACTCTGGAGAGCTGAGACAGAGACAACCTGTACTACGAACACTAAGAGGCTGAAACCAACTGACTGACTCCTCTCCAGGTCTGACCGTCCACCCAACACAGTGCAATGTTTTGTACTAGCATCAGGTCCTCTGGTTGATTCTTGTCTTCCCATAGAAACAACATAAAGTACAGTATATATCAAACAATGAAGTGACACCCCTGCAGTCCTTTTTCTGAGAGCGAGATGTGAAGCAAAAGACTCAAGACCTCGGCCTAGCATGACTCCGTCCTGAAGAGGAGACTATCACCAGTTTTCTAATATTTTACATTTGAAGATACAAACTCTGATTAAACATGAGCTGATTTTTATTCACATCCAAAGAGTGGCGGGTCTAGACTAGTTTTAGTCAGGGTCCGTCCATCATTCAGACACAAGATAAACGTGACTTAAAACAGTGTTCACTATTTCAACATTTTGAATTTGGTAG
Organism: Acanthopagrus latus; assembly: GCF_904848185.1. NCBI lineage: Eukaryota > Metazoa > Chordata > Actinopteri > Spariformes > Sparidae > Acanthopagrus > Acanthopagrus latus. Next base: position 26,437,756 of record NC_051059.1, read on the forward strand.
TAAACACTTTATTTCCACCTTTCCCTTCAATACAAAATCATTGCACGAAAAGTGTTACTGTATTATTGATGGGGGGTCTGGACTCAGAGTGCGTCCGGAACAGAAATCTGTACTAAAATAAACACCTAAATCTGTATTTTGGACTTTGCTAGCCAGAAGCATCTCATCATTGACCGGTGCATGAACAGAAGCTGAGCTGATATCTGTGAGAACACTTTGGTCCGACTGTTCTGAGATACGTCAGCTCGACTCCAACAATCCATCAGCTCAGAACAACAACAGTGATGTAAATCAGCATCCAGACCGTCTCAGGCCTCCGCGGGGCGTCACAACAATAGCCTGAGGGTTAAACTCTGTGTCTTTCTCAGCACAACTTCCCGGCTATAACACTCGCAGCTCGGGGCATTCAACGGGACAAAAGGGGGGCGTGGTAGTTCGCTCCCATGGGGGTTGGGAAACGGCGGGGGAAGACATGGAGGACATCGAACACAGGATGAACCGTCCGTCCAACTACCAGCGACGAGGTGCAGAGAGTCCAATACTTAAACATCCTCAGGGACATCTGAGCCACGCTGCCGTCCACGTCCTGCCTGAGACGCTTCACATTTAGTGTCAAGTAAAGGTTGCAATTTCCCTCCAGTGGCCTCGAGTGGCAGCAGAGATAATTGGTCATTATCCAGAAACTAAAATGAGATTTCTCTCCCCTCCTCAGGCGACCTTAGAAGAGATCGTCATTGCGCTTCACGAAAAAAAAAAAAAAAACATTTGGCACTGAGCAGAATCATCTTTTCTCTTCCACCACAAAGATCCTCTGTGTGTTTATGAAACCTTCAATTTGAGGTTAATCTTTTCAAATACATAGATTCATTTTTCTCTTTCTAAACGTATAATCACAATGTCAGAAAATCCAAGGTTACATCTTCTGACTGATTTGTCTGAGCAACAGTCTAAAACCACAGAACACTGGATTTACATCATGTGAACAGACAGCAGCAGCAGATTCTCACAGCTCAGACGATGGAAACGGGAACATGTGGTGTTTCCTCCCGACAAACATCCGAACATATTACTGCTGTGAGGACTTTCCCTCTTCGTACACACCAATATTCTTGCTTTAAACAGATCTCAGATGATCTCAGAGCATCAAATCCCCCACAGATCTCTGTGTTTCTTTGTCAGAGGTCTTGTTTGCTCCTGGGCGTCCAGGTCTGAGCCGGCGGGGATTATCACTCACTGCTCAGCGGGGGCTCCTTCACCGAGTTCTGGGGGAATCCCTGGAACAATTCTGCACATAGATGGACAGAAATCCAACCTAAATCCCCGACCCCGCTGGATTTAAGCCTGACCCAATTTGGAGGAGGAATCTTGTGGGTTTGAGTTTCTTGAAAACATCAATTACACAAAGGAAACCTGCAGCAGCAGAGCTACTGAGAGGAAACCAGAACATACAGAGGCCGACAGGCAGATGTCGATTAGAAAATCACTTTCAGCTTCTTTGTGAAAAATTCTGGTACTGAATTAAAACCTCAGCACTAACGCTGTTCTCAGTTTGCTGCAGGTCGTTCACAACTGAACAAATCATCTTAAATCTAAAGCAGACTGAACGATCAGATTTAAAACATGATGCTCTGACGGTACGACACTGTGAGGTGGAATTAAAGGAACACAAGTTAAAACTCATCATCATCGTCTCGTCAGGTGGAGTTTTGTCGTCCACAGAACAGTTCTGGAGCTTCACAGTGAAACAGAGATGAAGCAGCTGAGACTTGATTTAAAACAGAGAAACAACAGCAATAAAAGTAAAAAAACCTAAAATCTGTCGTCTCCAGAAGAACAAAGATCCCAAAGTGATGTAAAGAACGATGTTACTGATGCCATTTTAAAGCAGATAATGACTGAGTTTACATTTTTTGGGTGGAATGTTCCTTTAAGACGGATTCAACAAAATATGATGGTTTCATTCTTCACTGATCTGTCAGAGATTCTTTCTATGAATCGCTTTTGCTCATTTTGTCTCATTGGTGATCATAAAAACCAAAGAAAAGCAGCTGATTCTCACATTTCCTCATTAACTCATGAATCATTAATATTTAAAGGCGACTGACGTTATGTCACATGAGATAAAAATCATGTCAGAACCGTTCTGGATCAACTGACGGGTCGACGGCAGTGAAGAGCAGCTGGACCAGAGAACCGAGCTGCTCTCAGACGAGCGTCATCAGAGAAACGACTCTCTTCATTATCATGTCGTTAACTAAACGGCCTCATTACTGATTCAGCCTCGATCGTCCCTGCAGCCTTCCAGCCCTGATTACAACACTCATCATGCACTCGTGAAGTGGCTCCGTCTCGAGGCTTCTGCCTTCTTGAAATTCAATCTGGATCATTTCTGATTCTGAAATCCTTCAAGTCCAATTAACCAGACGACAAGCAGCAAACTTCAGAGGGACCGTCTGTCCGTCCGGTGCTCGGCAGAACAGAACCCCACAGCGGTTCTGACAGTGACGAGGTGATGCTTGTTTTCAGAACACCTACTGTCTCATGTAAGTGAAACATACAGTTTGGTATCTGAGAGATGTTTAATTTTGCACAGATGGTGTCTGATGGTTCTGCACTAAAACCTCTGATTTTGATCTGATTCACTTTATCAGCATAAAAACTTGTCAGAGTTCATGTTCAGATGTTTTTGCTGTGCTGCAGATATTCACTCTGAAACTGTAATTAACAAACAAATCTTTCATTTATGCCGAGTGTCAACTCAATTCACTCGACCCCAGTAACACGTCTACTTCACATCTGAACACACATATTTCCCTGTAGCTGCTGATTTAACGTGGACTACAGTCTGAATATGCATCTGACTTTAACACCTGGAGAACACAGATAACAGCTTTAAACCTTTGGACCAAGTCTGCAGCTGCTGCACTTTAAGGATTACAGCCGTCCATACATTGATAAATACCTGCTATGTCTCGGTCCAGAAGTCTAAACTGATTGAGAATAAATCAAAAACACCTTCAGACATGTTTGATAAATTCTCTCTCTTCTTCTGTTCTTTTGTTTTTGCTGCAGATAAAGACTGAAAAACCGAACCTGCCTGAGGAGAAACTCTCTTTGTGGATCTGAACCCAAACTGCTGCATCTCACCTCATTCCACAGCACTGAGAAACCCTCCGCTGGACCGATTAAACCCTCCGTGCAACAAGCGCGCACTTGAACGCACCGCTTCCCATTTAAAAGCATGCAAGCATCAGGTCTCACCCTGCATCCTCGCTCCTCGCCTCGCTGCCTTCAGACCGCAGACCAACGGATGAACAAAAAAAAATGACAGAAAAGTTCCCGGAGCTGCCGACTGCCTCCGAGTGTCTCCTCCACACACACTGACCGGCTCAGACACACACATCAGCACTCTCTCTCTCACACACACACACGCTGCCACCACTGAGTCAAACAAAGGCTTTCAAACACAGAACTCCACTCCCCCTTTTTGTGTGTGTGTGCGGGAGGGAGGGCCGTGGTTGCCATGGCGATGCGTCTCCTGCTGAGGCTAATTTGTGCGGCCACTTGTAGGGCCGGTGTGTGTGTGTGTGTGTGTGTGTGTGTGTGAGCAGCCTGTTTACATTCAAACGTGGTGACTTTTGTGTCCACCGGCTGCAGCTGACCGGTCCAACGAGCTGCTGTGACGCTGCCTCAGACCAGAACTGAACTGGACCGAACCTGAGCGTCCATGGGGAACTGGGCCAGATGATAATTCAATCACATTATGCTTGATTTCTTTTTTTTTTAATTTTATTTTATTATATTTACTCAAGTATGTGTATTTTTGTTTTACTATGCAGGTTAGTTTTGATGCTGTCCAACAGTGTTCTGATAAAGATGTGTTCAGTGTTTCTGTTGTCAGGTCGAGTCGATGTTTCGTGGACGCCACACTAAGAACTTTTGTCTGTATTTCCTCAGACTGAATCAAACGTCTCGGTCCACACAGACTCTAATGTAAACTGATCACGGCTCCAGATCCAGTTGAGCTTTTGTTGCTGTGATATTTAAAAATCCTGAAGTCTGAGTGTGTTCATGTTGTGTTTGTTTCTGGTCATGTGATGAGCTCAGGAGCTGTTAGCAAGAAGATCAGAGCCATCGATTGATCTGAACATGTCATCGATGCCTGGTTTAAACTGATAACTGACAGCAATCATAGAGGTGTGTGTGTGTGTGTGTGTGTGTGTGTGTGTGTGTGTGTGTGTGTGTGTGTATCTGCGCAGTTTGTTTTACAGACACACAAACACACAACAAGCTCCAGTCCAGTCCTCCTAACAAGGAGAGCAAAAACATATAGACTCTGATCAGCCTCCATGGTAGGTAGTTATTACTGTCAGACACACACACACACACACACACACACACACACACACACACACACAGTAAAGGATGTGAAGGTGGTGATGGCCGACTGTGTTTGATGAGCGTGGAAGATGAGGATGACAGCTTTTTATGTCAACCAAGCCTGCACGTCTGTGTGTGTGTGTTTGTGTGTGTGTGTATGAATTGTTGTTATTGTCAGACCGACACAAAGGAAAATGTCTGTAGATGTTGACGTCTTCCTGCTGATCGTTTTTTAAGTTTGCACGTAAATGGCAGCAACAACGAGGTTAAAAAACACCAGACTGTTCCTTTAAGAAGCAGTCGTGTGTGTATGTGTGTGTGTGTGTGTGTGTCCGTCCTCACTATTATGTATTCGGTCAATATATTGATGTTTCCGCAGCGACTCCACTCTCCATCTGCAGGAGTCCCATTGCCCCGCAGGCCTTCAACTCACCGTGACATCACCGCGCCCAAAATAACCGTCAGTCGGTCTGTTAACGTCTCGTCACTTCACACAGAACGTGTCTTTACTTTCCAAAAAAACAAACAGAGGAGCTCAGAGTTCATCTTCATCCTTCCTCCTCCTCCTCCTCTCTGACACCTGCTCAGGCTCAAACAGGCAGATGACATGGACGCCTCTTGGGGGCTTTTAGGGGCCGCGTGCCGTGTCGCCCCCCGACCCCTGTTTCCCCCGGGGATGCTCCCCATCCTCCATCTCCTGCACCTCCTCCTCCCTCACTACATTAAGCCCCATTCAGAAGTCATCATCCAGCCTTGTTTAACGCTCGATCACAAGAGTCCAGACGGTCGTGTTCCTCCTCGTAAAACACGCCGGCTGTCCAGCTGGTCTCCCCGAGGACGTAAAGATACTCACAGTGAGTATCTTAAATACACATCCATCTACCTGTCTGTGTCTCCATCTACCTGTCTGTGTCTCCATCTACCTGTCTGTGTCTCCATCTATCTGTCTGTGTCTCCATCTACCTGTCTGTGTCTCCATCTACCTGTCTGTGTCTCCATCTACCTGTCTGTGTCTCCATCTACCTGTCTGTGTCTCCATCTACCTGTCTGCGTCTCCATCTACCTGTCTGTGTCTCCATCTACCTGTCTGTGTCTCCATCTACCTGTCTGTGTCTCCATCTACCTGTCTGCGTCTCCATCTACCTGTCTGTGTCTCCATCTACCTGTCTGTGTTTTTCCACCACGACTGACATGATCAGTGTCTGATGACAAATCAGAGTCGGCTTCATTAGGAGTTAAAAGAAAAGATAAAATGACTCAAATAATAAACTTGAACACAAATTAATGACTTTATTTTATCTATGCCAGGTCCTCTGTCAGAAACACAAACCTCTGAGTGGCCACATCTGCCCAGTAAATGAATGTGTAGTGTGGACAGAATAACATGAACACCTGACAGTATGATCCAGGCTGACACGACTTCCATGACTCTCAGGAGCAACATCGGCTGGATAAGTACCACAGGAAACCTCGACATGTAGCAGAAAACTCTCAGAAAACCTCCACAGGCAGCTGCTTAACATATCAATTAGTTTTCTACCGGACAGCCAATTAACAAACCATCGCTGACGACCCGGCCGATCAATAATCACTAACACCAGCAATCGGATTTCGCCTTAAACTTTTACACATGTGACGTTTGCAGTGATGCTGCTAATGAGTCGCCGTGGCGTCCAGACAGACGTCGATAGGATCCCAGAACAGTCCTGCAACCATTTCATCACCACAGATCAGCTGATTCACACCTTGTGTTGATCAGCAGGTTCTGTACAACGTCGTCATGAGTTCAGTTCTGTAATAGTTTACAAAGACGAGCTGTAAGTTGAGTTTTCTGATTCATGATTGATCTACTATATTTACAATCCCACCACACGGTCCCGAGTATCTTTTGTGTACATTATTCACACATACTGCACCACTCCAGCCTGTTGCTAGGCAACCCGGGGTCAAAGGGCACCGGAGGGGCCCGACACCCCTCATTCCTGGTCGGTCGGTCGGTGGGGGAGGACTGTTTGATTATTAAATGACAAGTGATTCACACACACTCACTGTGACACTTCAGTGCTCCCACACTGTGTGTGCGTGTGTGTGTGTGTGTGTGTGTGTGTGTGTGTGTGTGCGCGCGTTAGATCAGCACTCACCTTGTGTTTATTTGGTTTGATGCATCTGATGAAGTATGGGTCAGCAGTGCTGAGTGTGGCCATCAGGGAGTGTAAAGAGACCTGAAACAACACAGACATTCCTGTTACTGACAATATTACCACTGATGATACAACAATCACTACTGATACTACAACAATCACGACTGATACTACAGCAATCACTACTGATACTACAACAATCACGACTGATACTACAGCAATCACTACTGATACTACTGAAATCACTACTGATACTACAACAATCACTACTGATACTACAACAATCACTACTGATACTACAACAATCACGACTGATACTACAGCAATCACTACTGATACTACTGAAATCACTACTGATACTACAACAATCACTACTGATACTACAACAATCACTACTGATACTACAACAATCACTACTGATACTACAGCAATCACCACTGATACTACAACAATCACCACTGATACTACAACAATCACTACTGATACTACAACAATCACTACTGATACTACAACAATCACTACTGATACTACAACAATCACTACTGATACTACAACAATCACTACTGATACTACAACAATCACTACTGATACTACAGCAATCACTACTGATACTACAACAATCACTACTGATACTACAACAATCACTACTGATACTACAGCAATCACTACTGATACTACAACAATCACTACTGATACTACAGCAATCACTACTGATACTACAACAATCACTACTGATACTACAACAATCACTACTGATACTACAACAATCACTACTGATACTACAACAATCACTACTGATACTACAGCAATCACTACTGATACTACAGCAATCACGACTGATACTACAACAATCACGACTGATACTACTGAAATCACTACTGATACTACTGAAATCACTACTGATACTACTGAAATCACTACTGATACTACTGAAATCACTACTGATACTACAACAATCACTACTGATACTACAACAATCACTACTGATACTACAACAATCACTACTGATACTACAACAATCACTACTGATACTACAAAGTAAAAGTAGCTTTTTTAAGCCAAAGCCAAACTGTGTCCATACAAGGCAGGTCCTGATCCTGTTCTACCTCTAATGAACAGGACAAATCCACAGTCCACATGTTTATCCGTCACTGACCTTAAACTGGGAGCTGACGGTGGGCCGTCTGTGCTTGACGCTGCTCTTCAGAGTGTCCTGTTTGTTCCGGCTCAGTACGTGTTCGAACAGGTCGTAGACAAAGTCCAACCTGACGAGACAAAGACAGACACAAGACATGCGACTGAATGAGCTCAACACGAGAGCTTTGTAATCAGCTGTAACTAGCAGTTTTTTGCAGTGATTCAATGATGATATCTTTCAGTTTTATATCCAAAATGATATCAGTGCAGAGAGACAAAATAACATTTAATACATTTAATAACTGTAACATACTGACGGGATCATTTCTGCATAATATTCTCTAAAATAAACATTTTCATATATTCCGACTTCTGAGATGGGCCAATAATATCGATCAGACTCTAGAAATCTTCTCATGAGTTGAAGCTTTTTAACTTTGATATCCTGGGAAACCTGTAGAGTCAGACCAGCGTGCCCCTGAGCAAGGCATTCAGCCCTGAGCTCAGTTTCATACTCGATTCACAGCTGTAGAAGTGTAGAAGCAAACGTCAGAGACGTGACCGACCTGCTCTCCCTCAGCAGGTTGAGGATGTCGTCTCTGAAAGTGTCTCTGTTCTTCTCCAGCATCCCCCTCACGTCGTACACCACCTGCAGCGAGGCAGCAGGGGGCGTCAGAGAGACACAGGAGGAGAGACAACAGCAGCATCATGTGGACGGGAAGGTTTTATTTGCAGCTATTCAAATTTAAATCTTAGTGTTTTTGTGAGGAACATAAAGTATCTGTGACAACACAACGTTGTCTCACCTCTCCTGCATAGTGTCTGACTCCAAAGTAGTGCACAGCAACGCGCGGCTTCACATAGAAAGAGTTTTTCTGCAGCGAGAGGAACAGAAACAGTTTTATTATCTATTCCAGCGACCGGGCTGGACCGTCAGCAGAGCGTCAGCACCCTGATGAACACTGATATGAAGCAGAGGAGGTCGTACCGAGTGCTGGCCGTGCAGCTTCTCCAGTAAGGTGTCGTCTGTGGCTTTGGGGAAGTGACTCTCCTCGTTCATCAGTGCCAGGAGACCCAGTTTCTATGGAAACGTGGACAGATCATCATCATAATCATCATCATCATCATCTCACCCCTGTCATCATCATCTCACCCCTGTTTCTGCGCTCGAATTCTCTGATCTCAGTTCTTACTATTAACCTTAAAATCAGTCCTTTCTCTCACACACGCCCTTTTCTGTTCCTTCTTGTTAGAAAACAAGCTAAAAAACTGAGCATCATCAACACCACCTCTCTATTCATCACTCATCTAAAAGTCAATCGTAGATTTTAAAATGCACCACAGGAACAGTCTTTATCAAGACCAGCATCACTGATCACATCATGACCGACGTACCTTCTCGATCAGATCCAAACACTCTCCGTTATCCATCCAGTTGATGTCGACCCAAACCAGCCCCTCCCTGCAGGAGACGACAAACACAACAGGTGAGGTGAACAGGTGAAGTTTCATTTTCATGCTACGCTAGACTTGTGTGTGTGTGCAGGAAAGTCCAACAACAAGGACCTCGAGCTAACACACGTTATTGGAGGTTTGGACTGAGTGTCGTGTTAGATTCAAATTTATTTCATGTGGAATCTGTTCAGTTTTTTAACTTCATCCCTCCATTATGAAACATGACTAAAGCAGCATGATGTGACGTTATGAGCCGACTGCTACAAAGGCAAACTTCAGGTGAGACTTTGGACCAGAATCTGAGTTTCTATTGTACCGAAGACTATAAATATTATTGAGTTACAGGAATGTCGAGAACTAGCCTGTCAGCAGCTAATTATGGAGAAGTAAGTAATCTTAAATTTCTTCCACACAGCCTGCTGAGCAGTGGCTCAGTCTCTTGTTTCAGTCTTCAAATGTTTTAATGTGTTCAGTAAGAGATTGTGTAGAAATCACTAACTCAGAACTAGACTGGGAAGTTCATCCAAACACAGAATTTGTAAAATATAAAACTCAAACTGACCTGAAACTGTCCAAAAGCAGAGAGCTGCCTTGTTTTTGCATCTTCTGATCTTAATTATTTTTAGTTAGCTTAATGTTTATATTATATATTATATTAATATGTTTATATTAATGTTTATATTTATAAAATGAAGGAATTAAACAATTTCAACCCTTTTCTGAAATAAACTCCAGGCCTCTTGTTGTTCTCCGTCTGAGGGAAGATTAGCCAGCAGCTGACAGCATTCATGTTACTGACTCTAAAGCCTTGTTATAAAATCATTAAGCTAATGAACTTCATCAGGTGACTTGGATGGAAAACAAAACCTTCCATCAGCAGTAAACATCCTCCACCTACTTGTTGTATTCAAGCTGCTCCAGGGAGAAAATGTGCTTGTTAAAATATTCCTGAAGCTTCTCGTTTGCATAGTTGATGTTGAACTGCTCGAAGCGGTTGACCTGTGGGGAAGATAACAGACACAGAAAACACCGACGGAGAGTTAATGAAGTGAAAAACAAGGAATCCCTGAGGTGCGTTTACTGAATTCTTCATTAACGATTAAAAATACAATGAGAGACCTCGGGACCGGGGAATAAAAGGTCACGTCGCTGGGTTTAATTGAGCGTGTGAGGGATTTAATTTGATCTAATGAACCTGAGATTTTTTTTCTCCTCCTCACTTTTAATTCGTATTGGGTTAATGAGTCTAACGATCCTCAGAGCGTCTCCTCCCGTGCAAACACACCTCAAAGTTCTCGAATCCGAAGATGTCCAGGATGCTGATGGACTTGAAGTCTTCTCTGCCCCGGATGCGCGTGTTGAGCTTGCAGATGATCCAGTTGAAACACTGAGAATAAAGTGCCATCGCCATCGAGTCCCTGGAGTCCACCGCCTGAGCAGGAGCAGGGACGTCAGGGTCAACAAAACAAACACACCTCTACAGAACAACCCAGTCATACTGCATCTTCTGTGTTAACAGAGATGGTTTGTAGAGACCCCGCGACCCTGCAGAGGATTAAGCGGCGTACATAGAATATGTACAGATGATGGATGGATGGATGGATGGTTTGTAGAGATGACTGGTGGTTATCATACTGGTGTAACTGGAGTGTACCAACCTGCTCCACAGTGAGCGGCGTGGAGATCTCCTCGCCCCTGAGGATCATGGACCGGTGGGTCAGGACCTCGGCCAGCTGATCCGAGTTCAGCCCCAGGAGGTCGGACGTCCGGCTGAGAGCTGCAGGAACAACACAAAACTCATCACCTGAGATTTCAGACTGAAATAAACTCCTCAGACTTTATCCTGGAGTGGTTTATTTATTCAATCATGCAGGAAAGTTCTGTCGAGTGTCCTCCTGCTTCTGATCCAGTCAGCTCGGTCCGGCAGAACCACAGGAGGGAAGCCAGTGATTACATGTCGCCCTGATCGCATTTTAAATAATCAATAACTGCCTTCAGGCGTGACCTTTACCTCCTGAATATTAAACATGTTTGCATTTGTTCAGTGTGGTTTTAATGTGACCTCGGGGGCCAAACGAGCTCGTGACACAAAGGTCAAACCCTTTAAAGTGACAGCAGAACACATGAAGGACGGACGGAGGCGAGGAGAAACTCTCTGACCTGATTTGGAGGAGACTTGAGCTCCTCCGGCCGTCATGAACTCGATGTTCCCGGCGTGGAGGATCCCGGCCAGGAGGCGCAGAATCTCCCCGATGTTCTCCTCCGTGAACTGCATGGTTCTCATGGAGCCCTGTCGACCGCAAACAAACACAGAAGAAGCTGATTTACAAAAAATCTTGAGTCACGGCTTTGTGTTCTCGCTGCTCAGATGAATTCCTCACGAGCTGATTTTGTTTCTTTTGGGTCGAGACTGAAATTCTCTGTGAGAGCCGCCGCTGGTCACAGTCTGTCTTCAGGAGGTTTGGACCGATGTGCTGGTTTGGGTTTGGCACCACTGGTTCTACTTCTCAGTCTCACCAGGATCAAATATTTAGAACGATTAAAATATTCAGAAATATATACAGCCGACTCTCTGGTTCAGAGGAGGAGCGGCAGTGTTCAAGACGGGGTTTCAACGTTTTAATGCATGTAACCACTGGACGCTTTGTTAAAGAAGACGTCAGGAACATTTTCCAGTCGTATCTGTGATGACAGAACCTGGAAACAGTTTCAACATATCTGTGGTTTTCAGAGGAATGGACCAACAGTCTCAATATGAAACCCTTCAGCTCTGCATCACTCTCACTAATAACTGTTTACCCATAATCAGATTAAAGATGTGCAGCTGATTGTACTCACTCATCAATTTGAGCCACTTGCACCTCAAGATCCAGATTATTCCCAGAGAAATTAACACAAATGTTGGAGAACACGGTGGTCAAGAGACCCGAGAATCTGTTCAGTACTTTTTGTTTAATCCTGCCGACAAACACACATTTCCTCCTCGGCAGCAGCAACAATAAATTCACAAAGTTATTCAACGATTAATGAGGATAGACCCACACGGCCTGAACGAGCGACCGTGCTGCCTGTTCTAAATGATTCTAAATGATTTGGTGACAGTGCCGGTGTGTTCAGTACCAGAACATCCTGAAAAGTGCCGTGGTCGTTGATTGTCTTGTCGGCGCTGCAGCTGGACTGTCTCAGGTAGTGGTAGCTGTCGGGCTGGCTCAGTCCGAACGCCTCTGCAACAACACACACAACACAGACACACGTTTCAAAATGTCCTCCTCTCCTGAACGCACCACGTCACAGCTGTTTGTTACAGTCAGCTGAGTGGACCTCGGTTCTGACCCACCTTTCTGCTGGCTGTTGGTTCCTGCTAACAGAGCGTAGAAGATGTGGTAGTTTCTCTCCCCCGGGTTCTGTCGGACCACTCGGTTCTGTATGGAAACAAAACTCAACTTAATATCGACACTGACATGCACCAAAATATATGTTCTGATTGTCTGATGTTTGTAGTTTCATCCTTCACAGAGAGCGTGTCCTCCCTCCTGCACCGCTTCTCCATCAGCTCCCTTCACACCTCTCAGAGTAGAGGAGGGTCGGGCTGCAGACGAGCTGCGAGAAGCTTCTGAGGAGGTTCTGAGACTTTTGTTTCTACATCGTGACGCCGTCGCCACTGAGAGACGCTCTCGGTGAAGGATGAAGCTTTTAACGAAACACACTCACCTTCTCTAAGAGGTCTGAGGTCAGAGAAAGTGTCGGTCAAGGAACAAAACAGCTTCACACTTCACGACTCTGCTAAACCTTCTGTGAGCCAACAGAACAACTCGAGCAATGAAACTACAGCCAGGCAACATTCATCAGCTCTGAGTTCATACTAATCATACATAAGCATCATAATAACCCTGCACTCATCACTCTTCCCCTCCATCCCTCACTGTCTGTGATCTCTAACAGAATCTCTCTGGCCTCCTCGTCCATCGCGTCCTGAATAACTTTACTCTTAAAAGCGGCGTTGCAAACTTCAACTACTTCCTTCCTGCAGAGGAAACGAAGCCGCAGCCACTTAAATACTGAGTAGCTTTTAAAGGATACAGTCAACGATCCGGCCGCCCTGGATGTTGCCCTTCTGGCTGAAATGCAGCTGGACAAACTTCCCGAAGCGGCTGGAGTTGTTGTTGTAGACCGTCTTGGCGTTTCCAAAGGCCTCCATGATGGGACTGTGGCGTGAAGACGAAGCAGGATCATTAACCGGCAGCTCTCTGCTAATTAAAACTCTCGCTATCATTCAAACCCCTGAATCACTACCTGCTCTGCAGCAGCGCCTCCTCCACGTGGGACGTCCCGTCTCTGGACGACACCTCCAGGGAGTGCTGGCTCATGCAGGACAGGAACTTCAGGATCAGCTTGGTGCTTTCTGTTTTTCCAGCGCCGCTCTCTCCACTGAGGGGAGAAAACACACCAGCGGTTAGATGACTGATCTTCTGGGAGACCCTTTAGCAAGGCACAGAAATTATTCTCATTTGAAAAAAGATTATTCATCGTCTTCTGCTTCTGTTACTGTGTGTTTCAGATGTTTCAGGACGCAGATCGCTGCAGTCCCAACAGGTACATCGAGAAGTAATTCAAGTCTGAGAAAAAGATGTTTGGAGGAGAGAAAATGTGACACACGTCTGAAAACATCTGTAAACTGTTTGTCTCCCACACGCAGATCAGATTCAGGTGAAACTGGGTCGGCCTGCAGGTTGTTTGTGCTCCAGGTTGAACTCAGAACTAATTGGGTCACACACACACACAGCTGATGACATCATGGGAAAGATAAATATTCAGGGTGAATATTTCAAACATCCACCACTAGATGGCGACCGAACACTCCTGAGCAGCTGCTGACTGAGATCCAGGATGCAGCATCACATCAGCAGCACTCAGGATTACAGACGATCAGTGTGACGGGAAACAGCTTTAATCTCCAGAAGGGAACATTTGTAGAGGAACATTTAAACTTTCTGGAAAGTTAAATCTGACTAATAATCAGAATAAAATCAAACAAGAAAAGCTTTAACACAGTTTAGCACAGCATTTGTTTGAATGTACTTAATTACATTCCATCACTGAGAATTTATACGGTTCATTAACACTAACAGTGACATCATGTTTTCTCAGTGAACACAGTGTGAGGCTGGAGGAAACTCCTCACACTCCGCTACTGACATTCAACATGAACCTGGCAACCTGCAGCCGCACAGCCTGAGACCTGGTTAATAATTCACCTGCAGAGTCGTTACAGCGACACTGAGAGAAGCTGAGGAGGTTCGATTTGTCCCCGAAGACAAACTAATCAACACGGACCGGACTCGACTCAGCAGGGGTGAAAGTTAAGAGCTATAAAACATCAGCAACCATCAGCGACTGTGGTTTAAATAAAAGTTTTCAATAACATTTCCTCTGACCACATTTCAGGGAAGAGAAACGGATGAAGCTCAACTTCATTTTAAAATCCTCTACGGCTTCTTTAATGTCAGCGTTTTGCTTTTCCCGTCTGTAAACAGTTCATGGCAGTAGGTGTGATTCAGGAGCTGGACTCCTCATCGGGATAATGGCTGGGTGGCTCCCTGCAGGGCCGTCGCAGAGTTTACCACTGATGAAGTAGTGAAAACTGAAAAACACAGAGTGAAGTTCTTCAAAGCACAAAGAAAGAGTCGAGGCTGAGCAGAGAAGGAGTTTAACAGACGCCAAACAAAGACGAGAACGATCCAAACAAAACTGAACGACTGACGATTAACTCAGAAATCTTTCTGAGATGTTTGGTTTAAAAATCACTCCAGCAAAAACTTTTAGAGTCGTGTTTCAAATAGAAGTCTGAGTGTTTGGCGCTGAGAACTTTACGTAAACTGCACCTGAAGTGAAACACATTAGCCTCGTCGTCCGTCTGGTGGTTTTATAAATAAAGCTGAACTTGAATGTCACACATCAGCCGCGCAGCAGCGCGATCGCTCACGTCTCTGGAGGAGTCGGAGGCATTTTCTCCTGACGGACAGAAAGCAGGACTGAGATAACGTAAACTCTCGGGGTGTCTGGCTCGAGATCCAGACGTGACCACGCTCCACATGTGGACAGATGTTATGACAGGGCGGGCGGCGGGTTAGATGCCCTACATGGGAACATGAAGTCAGAGAGGGTTCAGCTCATTCACTTCTTTAAATACCAGTCTGTGACCTTTTCTTAAACATCAACACATCTGTCACTTTTATTATGACACCTGAGAAGGTGAAGGAGATTCTTTTGTGCCATAAAACAATCCAGAAGCTGCGTCTGTTAGCTTGTTCTGCCCTCTAGTGGCTGAAACTTGATTGCTGCAGCTTTAAAATTTAAAGTTAAACATGTTTATAATGTACAGTGTCTGGCTTTATCTCCTTCATGATCGTCGTCCAAATCAGTGCAGCGAAAAGTGACGAGCAGCAGGAAGTTAAATACTTTAATCATGAAGTGGAATATTATTTATTAACAAAGCTGATCTATATGAACTTGACTGAACTTTACAGGACTTTATGTTGTCTGAACCTCTTGAGTTCACTTTGTAGTGTGGAAAACTAACCAGGGGTAACGTGCCTTGTGAATACATGTGTGCTTTGTGGGGTTTGATGTATTAAGTCAATATTGTGTTCAGGTCAGAACCAGGTTCACCTCCTTTTGTGTTTAATCCTTTCACTGCTGAATCCTTTTGTTGCCCGGTGAATGTCTGGCTCTGAAATGTTGCAAGTTAACCCGTCTCCCTCCAGCACACCTGGAAGTTTTATCTTCACCTCCACACGCTCAGCTTATTGATCGCAGCGTTCAGGAGACGAGCAGGGAAAGATTCTGCAGAGCCGACCGCCTCGGCCTGCAGCTCCAAGTCAGTAAGACGTAAGAGTTAAATCTCAGGCTGCAGTGGTTTTTTGTGTGCGTCTTCATTATCAAAGCTGAAGAGAAACAGTAAATTCAGCCACAGACGTCTCCAGCGGCTCGCTCCAACAGAGGGTCGGGCCTTCTTACAGGGATTGGATCTCACTTTAAAAGGCTCGGTGTGTGTAACTCATTTAAATAGCTTAGACGACGGTGACGGCCAAATCTGGACGGGCCTGCTAAATGTAACTCGTTTAGAAAGACCTCTGGCTGCATGCCAACGTAACACACACACACACACACACACACACACACACACACACACACACACACACACACACACACACACACACACACACACACTAAACAGCCCCCTGCCTTTGTACTAATCCCTGGCTCTCCACATGCTGTTGCCACCCAATGTAAACCCCCCCACAGGCCGGGAGGAGGGAGTCCTCAGCAGAGCGACTGAGCGTGTTGGACAAACTGCCCTCGCGGGTCTGGACCTCAGCCGGGCCTTTTGTACCGAGGAGCAGACCGAGTTAAAGAGTAGAAAGAGTTTCTGCGGGGAGGAGAAACTGAGACGGACAGAGAAAAAGACGATCGTCCACACGTCATTTAATCTGCTTTTAAGGACTGAGAAGTTCTTCCTGTAGAAAAGTGAAACTACCTGCTCGTTTAGAGAGAATTTAAAGCAGATTTAAGATTGAATGACTTGTTAAAATGCACAGCTGACGTCTGCCGGGTCGGAATATTACAACTTCACAAGTCAATTAGTCAAACGCTCAGATCTGAAGTCACGCCAGCCGACTGAATCTAGAGACGAGTCCGTGCATCAGAGTAACACTTCGGTCCAGAGTTAAACAACTGTTGGACAAACTGCCATAAAACATGAATGACCCAGTTCAGTTCACAACAGGCTTAGAGACAAATTCCACAACCAGCATGAAGAATCCCTCAGCAGGTGATCTGTCCTCTCCGTCCAGTCCAGCACATCACAACATCTTCAGTTTCTCTGTCGGCGTCCTGACGTTTGCTGCACTTCAGAATAATCCTGATCAGTAACTCTGTTCTCATGTGCTTCTTACTGAGACTTTCAGACTGTAAAACACTGATTGTGTTTCGTTCTGCTCAACAAACAACCGGGAATTCAACGTGACCTTCACCTCATGAGAGAAGAGAAACCACCAAACTGTTTTGTTTTCAGGCTCTTAGACTCTTGTGAACGTCTAATACGAAGCAGATCAGCTGCGAGGCAAGAAAACAAAAACAATATTAGTCACAAACCAAGAAAAGTTCAGGTTTAAATAAGCGCTCGTCTCAGGTTACAAGTAAAACCAACACGGACGGGAATGTTTCCTCTCTGCGATGCATTCCTTCCTTTGGTCACAGTCAGATTAATAATCTGTTTCACGGCGCAGATGACGCTGATAAATCCTTCCAAACCCCGAGAGGAAACCTCTCAGGTATGTTTTCACAGGGCTCTGCTGCGGGGCGTCTGTGACCCCAGATGCCGGAGTAATTAACGAGGCTGGAGAGTCTTGAGTTCGGCCTGACGAGCGTCTCTGAGGTCAGCAGGTCAGGGACAGACCGCCGGGTGGACGGGGCCGCCGACCCTGCAGGATAAAACCCCCACCGCTCTGTAATCTAATCAAATCTGGGCTCGGACACCACGGCAGCCGGTCAAAACAATATCAACCGTAAAGTCTTAATTTCGCAAATGAAAAATTCTTTGAAGGGTTGAGGTAATAACAGAGTTTAATAATGAAGCTGCATCTGAAAACAAACCAGAGCAGATGTTTTTAATTAGAAACTGGGCTGATGATCAAACCACCGAGGTCTTTTTGGTGAATGCCGAAATGTTTGTGGTGCGAAGAAACGAGAAACTGCCGAGTTCTGAGAGCCGGTACTGACTGCAGTCTCTCCAACAAACTGATATTTGGACTGAAGAAACACTTTTTGCAGTTTGTGTTTCTCAGCCCAGTAAATGGAGATACAGTATTTAAAAGTTTCCATTCAAAATCTTTAAAATCTTCTTAATAAATAAACCCCGAAAAAGACAAATTAAAGTGAGAATTCTGTCTGGAAGCATTCAAAACACTAAACCCAATCACCAGTCGACATTTGGTTCTGCACTTGCAAATGCTGAAACACAGTCCTGAACGGTGGTGTCTTGCTTAGCTGTAACACCTCCACCCTCTCCTCCAGCTGAAACCCTCCTGAACGTGATTCTGATATTGACCCGGTTCAGACAGATTGGATCATTAGCGAGGTCCAACACTAACGGTTTAACATTTTATATCATTTCAACATCATTTATTAAAACAACCAAGAATCTTCTTCAGCAGGTTCAAATACATGTTAAGTTCCGCAGCAGTAAATCTAATCTCGATGTATCGTTGAAGGTTCTGTATCGTAGTCAACTGGACTGAACAACAAACTACAAACTGTGATCTTAACACACACAGAGATGAAGCAGCAACTTTACTTGTTTTAAAATCTGCAGAACTTTGCATGTGGGCCTGCTGATCGGGTCGGGCTCACAGTTCATCCTGAAGGTGCTGGATGGGGTCAGAGCTCTGAGCTGACTGTTTCTTTATGGAGCTGCTGAAATAAAGTTGTGAATCCTCAGCTGGAGCTTTGAGACTTCTCATGGCTGTAACAACCAATCGGTTATGAAAACTTTCCAATTACACGTCTGAATCTCCTGTTTATTGCTTTATTATCCATAAAAGAAATCTGCCATGGTGGCATTCGCTGTGTGCTGAGGATGCTTTTGGAGGTTCTCCAGCAGTTTCTTCGTTGGCGGTTCAGAACGAACACAGCAGGGGGCGTTTCATTAAAGTCATGTGGCCCGACGCAGGCAGGTATCTGCATCAGTGAGGACGCAGAGCAGCACACTGAGCATTAATGAGCAGACGCCTTGTGTTAGAGCTGGTTTCTGCCTCCTCCTCCTCCTCCTCCTCCTCCTCCTCCTCCTCCTCTTTTACACCAGCTCCCGTTTCATTTGCCTCCCTCTGCCTGGATCTGATTACCCACAATCCCTAAATCTGACGAGAAAGCTTCCTGCCTCGCCTGAAAGTGCCAGCTTGCAATTTATAGCTCCTCTTCCTCTAACACACAGACACACACACACAGACACACACACACACACACACACACACACACACACACACACACACACACACACACACACACAGTGGGGTGACCGTTTCTCTGTATGGGTGGGGGCGCTGCCATGTTACATGTTTTACGAGGGTCCGCTGTGAGGTGGCTTTGGTGTTTTTCAGGGTACCAACAGGAAAAGTGTGTGTGTGTGTGTGTGTGTGTGTGTGTGTGTGTGTGTGTGTGTGTGTGTGTCAGAGATAATTGTGAACCGGACCACGTACTGTGGCAGCCGGGGAGGACTCTGACTCAGTGTTAAAGTGATCCTCCACCCAGAATCTAACTTTAGGTATCAGCGTCTGGCTGTGACTGAGTTACTCTTTCATATAAACTGTTCACTCCTGCTTCAACATACAGTTCACCGTCTTCTCCTGTCGTCTGCAGCTCGTCCTCATCAGAATAGACAAAGTCGACTGTGAACGCAGCTTATTATTACTACACATAACATTCCTCTCGTGAGCAGCGACCTCTTGTGGCTGCAGTAATTATCACAGCAGCAAAGGAGGAAGTTGAAGTAGAAGAGTTACAAAGTCTGAGACAGAACAAAACTGCTACACATTTAATTAATGTACGTACGTAACGTAGTTTGGTGTCACTGCTCCACCCTGCAGGGTTTTAAAGGAAACAGAAAATAACCTGCAACTGCTGAATGTTTTCTCTGGTTTTAGAGGGAATTAATTTCATGAATGAAAATGTTTTAATTTCCTGTAAAAACCTTCCTGATGATTAAACATCAGGTCTACACGTCCTCTCTCCTCCCTTCATACTCACTCAGCTGCAGCTCCACGGGTGCAGCTGCCAGCTTTTAATGCCTTGCTCGAGGGCGACAATTAACAGCTAATTTCCAACTCAGAGGCAGTAAAACAGAAATTAAAGGAAGGGTTTAAAGGTGCCACTCTCAAAACAGGTCAGAGGGAAGCAACATTCAAGCACATCTGAGTTTAAGACGGTCGTTATTCATCAAAAATAATATTTATTTATTTCAGACTTTGTTGACTTATGTGCGGTTCTGCTCCAACTGTTGCTGTGTGTCATGTAGTCAATATATTTAAACATGCAGGTTTTAATTTCATGCATTCAGACTTTAACTAGAGTGAATAAGTATAAAATATTTATAAATGTGTCCATGCAAAAACAATCAAAAAGCAACAACTTGTTCATTTGCAAAATACTTTTAACACTTTGAAAGCTTTAATGTTGTTTTTTAAAACATGAATCCAGTTGTTGTGGAGTTGCTATGAATTATTTGTAATAAATACAGTGAGAAGAAGACGCTGCCTTGTCTTACCTTCCCGTTTATTTAACTGTATATTCATCTTCATGTTCTCATATCTTGTTCTCTGCTGCTGGTCTCTGACACCAAACTCAATGTACATGTACGACTACAATGACAAAAATCAGTGTCTTATCTTTTATTTTCATGGTTATTTTGGCTAAACATTTGGACGCAGCCGTCTGATTTTCTGCCGTTTCAATATAAAATGATGTTTCTTTCCCTATTTGCAGCTTTTTAAAGCAGCCGATCAGTCAGACGATGACCGGCAGCCCGACTGTCCTGGTTCACTTTCAGCTGAAAAGCAGAAATGTTTGACCTCAAACGTAACGCAGATACTCAGATTTAGAAGAGGATAATCAGTCCTTCCTGTGTGTGTCTTGGTCGGCTCACTGTGTCATTTGCTCTGTTCTTACGAACAGTAAAGCACCAGGTTGTGTTTTAGCTGAGACAGTTAAAGGTCACGGCTGCGGTCTGTGGTTCGTCCTCTCCGGCTTCATGTGCCGCTGCTGTCATGGAAAAACTACGCAACCAAATTGGTGTTTATCTTTGTCACGCAGTTACAGATCCTGTGGTAAATTAAGTGTTTTCAGAAACTCCAGGGCTTCAGGAGAGGCTGAAAAAGAATCTGTTTCTGTGCATAGTTTGAAGAAGAGACGTACAAACGATGAGACGGCTGAACGCTGGAGGGAAGAAACGCAGCAGGACTCAGCGGGGTGAGGACGAACAGAGCAGATCTGTGGCAGCACTGCGTCTCTGTGGACAGAATGGCAGCTTTGTGGCGCTCAGGAACTTCTCCTACGACAATATGACATGTTTGTGTTTACGCCTCGCTGTGCGCCGCGCTGCATACTCTCCCACCGACACAACATCCTGCAGGACAAAAGAGTTTCTGTGCCCCGAACAGAAGCACGAAGGCAACTCGGACCAGAGGACGAGACCTGCACATGAAGCAGGGCTGTTGTCAGAGCTCAGACAACGTGTTTAGACACATTACAGCAAAGTGGTTAATCTGTATTTACCACGTATGAAGCCCCACCATCATATTGTCAAAGCAGGATTAGGAGATTATAAGTATTTGTCTGCCTGAGATGTCGTGGAAAATCCCTGTCAGTAGTCTTGTTCAGCTGCAGGGGAGAGCTGGTTTCTCTCTGAAAGTGATCGTGTGCCACTTCTTCTGCTCTGAACGTTCACCATGAAAAGCTTCGCCGCCGCTCACTTTCAGCTTTCTTCATAAAATCAAAGCAGCTTAAGTTTAAAAGGGGACATGTGTGTCTCGTTAACTGCACCGCCAATTAAACCGGGCCGAACAGGGCAGTAAACTAATGCAGGCTAATTGTCAGAAAACTGCAACACTCAGGCCTCCACCTCCTCCACCTCCTCCTCCTCCACCTCCTCCTCCTCCTCCTCCTCCTCCACCTCCTCCTCCTCCTCCCACCTCTTAAAAGGTGTTTTCATCTTACTCTGCTTTAGATCTTGGTTTTCCAAATTCCTCATGTTCGCTGAAACATCAGAGCTTTAATCCTTGAGTGTCAGTAACTGCTGACTTCCCCTGACCTGAGATCGTTTGGACCACCAGAGACCAGACAACAACGTTCAGGTTTCTCTGGACAAACGTTGTTTCAAAAGGAGAGCAAACAAGGTCGATGTGGCTCATCTTACTGTATCGACCTATTCACTCGTTCAGTCAAATGTAGACTGATTGATAATGCGCTGATCAGTGTCTTAGCTTTATGGATTTTTAAATCGAACGTGAGTTCTTTCATGAGTTTTTCTCCGTTCTTACATAATCCTCTGTGCTCTGAGTATATTCTGACACCATATCAGCCCCTCAGGAATGTATGAAGTCCAGCGGCCGTGCGTTCAGGAAACCTCGATGACCACAAACACAACAGTTCCCACAGGGTCAAACACTGCCATGTCCTCCACATCCGCTCTTCGCTCAAACGCCAGCCAAATATTATCATTTCTGAAATGTAAAAATAACTTTCTTCTTTTGTAAGTCGGGGGGAAGAGAACGTCTCCGTCTGTCTGATGGAACAATGGAGCGACTGAGGATGTGAAAGTCGACCGGCTGAAATCAAAGAGGAAGGATGTGAGGAAGGAACGTAGCGCACAGAGGATGGAGATAGTCTCAGTGTGTGTGTGTGTGTGTGTGTGTGTGTGTGTGTGTGTGTGTGTGTGTGTGTGTGTGTGTGTCGTAGCATGTAGCGCTCAGATCCTCAGAGCTGCAGCCAAACTGCCCAGGGCGCTCGAGCTAGATCAAAGTGTTTGGCACACTGACGGGAGAGCGATCAAACGAGTGTAAGACCACGACACTTTATTCAAACGGGTCGATTAGAGGCTCCATATAACCTCTGACAAGAAGAGTGTGTTGTCAGTCAGTCACTGTCAAGTCAGCAAAAGTTGGGAAAATCCCTCACTGTGGTTTCAAAGTTTGATTCAAAGAGACACACGGACACGACCTCCCACCTGATCAGGACACACTGGCTCTGCAGCCTCTTCCACAGCGAGCGGTAGCACTCGTTAGCGACGGCGAAGATGTGCGGCGAGATTTCACCCAGGTGGTGTCGGCTGTACGTCTCCACGGCGGGCCGGTCGTACAGGCCGGGGAGCTGCTGGTAAGGGTTCACCGCCGCCAGGATGGAGCCGATGTACGTCTGAGGGTCAGAGAGAGAGAATGACGGGTGTTAGGAATATAAACATGAGAGGAAACAGAGACTGAACGAGCAGAGGTGTTCGGATAACTCAACACCTGAAACCCTGAAAAGAAGGCAGGTTACATGAGGTCATGCTACTGGTTCTATCATCACCTGGTGAAAAATTCAGTCTGTTTTACCTCATTCAGTAGTTGGAATATATAACTTTGGGAAGATACATCCCTTCGATGATTTGGTACCGTGCTGCTGTAAAATATAAATCTGCAGACCTCCACGTCATCACTTGTCATTTAACAATCGTACAGCGAAACATCTCTGCTGCCCGTCTCGTCTCAGGTGGAAGCACAGACGGGCCGAAGACGACACACAATCCAATTCCTCAGACAAAAGCAGCGAGTCATAAAAGCCCATTAAGCTCCACAGAAGACATAACAAGCATCCCAACACGTGACCTCAGTAACACACCGAACCTCCTCGGCTCAGAGACACAACATTTAACGCCTCTGACCTTTTTGCTTTTTCATTCACCACCCTCCCACAAACTGCCTCAGATTTCAAGAGTTCAAAGCAAAACAACCCAAAACTGCTGAAATTGAAGCTCGTGAAGCCAGAAGAAGTCTTGGCAGCAGCGGCAGAGTTGCGGCGGTGGTGACTAATGGATAAATGGAAAGGGTTGGAAAAAGGCGGCACATCGGCGTGTATCTGTGAGAAAACAACTGGAGTGTTTGTACCGCTGGCCTCAGCCTGAAGAGTCGTAAAGGTTACAGCGGCATCATCCGAGCTCTCAGAGTCACTTGGACTGTGCAGGGAAAAGATGAAGCTGTCAGAAACGCTCACTGTCATCGTCAGTGGCGGAGGTCTGAGAAGGTTACAGGCGCATTAAACTGGTTTTCAAACATCCACTCAAGCATACAAACATGGATTCTGTCAAAACCAGTAAATTCTTGGAGGGGCCGTAAACTTTTCCATCTCTCAGACGTCCTTCCCTTCCAACAAAACAAACCTTCCTTCAATGAAAAAAAAAGAACACAGGAAGAGTAAAGGTGAGCCACAGGTTGGAAATGTTGCTCATGATTATTTTCAAATGTGGGTTTACCTCTAGTCTCACACAGCCAGACCAAACCAATTATCCTTCTGCTACAGGGGAGAGAACGCTCTGGCTTGTCTGTATTTCTTTAATCCAACCATAATCGTCCTGGGCGGCACAAAGCCAAAGATGCGGCGACGGTGGAGCTACCTGGTTCACGGTGGGTCTTTAACTAAACACTCGCTTGTCTTGAGCAGTGGACACACGAGCGGCTGTAAATAATCTTCCTCCGTGCAGAACTATCGACGAATCGCCGCCAATGAAGCTGAGCCAATTCCATGATAAACACGTGTCAGTTCGTCACAATGGAAGTCCTGTGTTGGGTCGGCCATGGTCACGAGTCACCACCGGCCCATTTGGGGCACGGCTTAATCTGGGAACGGTAACGCAAATCAGCAAGACCAAATGTGCCAATGGAAAAAACCCCAGTGGTTGCTGGCTCGGAGGCTGTTGTTTGCTGTAGAGACGGGGATTAGAGATGGGAGAAATGTCGAGTGAAATACGCGGTCGATGGCAGGTTTATACCGTCGGACCACATCCAGTGAGTCACACTGGGTTCACCTCTAACTGCCTCCGAACCTTTTGGGTTTGAGTCGTGATACTGGTCTCTTCTGAAAGGCAACAGTTTGGAGCTTACTATCAAAACATGAAACGTAGAGAAGGTTAGAAAAGGCAGCGACATCTCCTGCGTGTCAAAACAACCGCAAGAGTTGTTTTCCACGGAAACACACAAACTCATCCTGTTCCCAACATCGTCACCTGTCAGATTAACCATCGTCTTTCTCACTTTGGATACAGATAGATGTGACAGTTTTCTGAAGATGAGAACATTTTCTGTCCGTGCACCTTCAGCTGAAAGTCTAGATCTTGTTACACAAGTGCACAATGTTCTCATAAGCTCCCATTAGGATGTGAGTGGCCGTTGCCTGGAGGAGGAGATGAAATGCATTTAGGAGAAAGAGACATTTTGGTCTGCAGAGCATCTCCGCCTCCCGTCGTCTCTCTCTTATCCTGTTCATCTCCACCGCGACTCACTGACCATTAAAACACAAGCCGCCGTCTGAAAGCAAACGGAGCCGTCAGTCTTCTGTTGGTCACAGTGGAAATCTGAATTTCAGCCTCTCACAGACGAGTATTTGATACTTTTCATTCAACTTGTTTTGACCAAAGCCAGATATTTTTCTCACATCTGTAGCTGTTTATTATTCTTTTACTACCTGTAATACAGTTAGTAAAACTTTATTATATTATCCCGGAGTTTCAAAGTGTTAAAACAAGCCGATAAATTAAAAACAGAAGACTCCAGAGGTCGATCAGAAAAAGGTTTCCAAACACTGTTTAGTTTGGAGGAAGAAATCTAAACAGCCTTTTCTAACACAGCCGGAGGTGAAACCGTGTTCTGCACTCTGAAGTGGAGAACTCAAACTGCAGCCATAATAAGGATAATTAGGTTAATGGGCACGCCGACGTATAGGGCATGGAAAGAATATCAACCCTGCCAAAACGGGCTTTCAGCTGAACGGGTCTGAGAACCTGAGCTGGATGGAAAGACTTTAATGGATCGAAGAGAAAAACAGCTTCTGATGTCTGCAGATTGTTTGTTTTCCTGAAAACAAAAGTCATGATGTTTGCTCAGTTTTTAACGTCAAAAATAGACGAAAACTTCTCAAACTTCTGGTAACAGACGACTTTTCTTGTTTGTCACGTCCGGAAGACGTTTCTTTAGATCTCATGACATCAAAATCCATGTTTGAGTGTTTTTATCATGTGTGACTCGTTCTGTCTCTCACCTATAAGTTCCAATGCTGCCAAACAAAAGATGTTTTGCAGGTGTTGTTTTAAAGCCATATTAGTGTTTGTTACTTTATCGAAATGATATCTTAATTTATATGATGCTGCCACGCTTGTTTCAAAAGACAGATGCAACTGGAGTCGAGTGTGTTTTGGGGTCAGCCTCACGGTTTATGAAAAAAACAACAACCGAGACCACAGAAAAACTGACTCATGGCCAAAACTGATCACTGGCAGGAGTGTTTTTCCCTCCGGTGTGGTGCAATGCATTCTGGTTGTTTGTTTTCTACCTTTTGAGCAAAAGTGAAAACACCAGCCAGCTCTGGTTTCCAACATATTTGTGTCTTTCTGCGGCGGAGACGGCTCAGCTTGATGTGAGGACCATCTCTCCAGCACTGAAATACTTCAACAACTTCAACAAACACAACTTCAGAACTTGACTTCAGAGGCTCAGGTGAGGTCGGTCTCGCTGGTCCTCCTGCTGTTCGGATCCCCTCAGAACAAACGTCTTCATCAGCTGCTCCGTGCACTAATCTCCCCTCGCCGTGCAGACGTCCCACTGACTGACTGACCTACATTCAGCCTGAATGCAAATGTCATTTGAATGGCAGTTGAGGTGACAATATTTACATGACAAATACTGACTCCAGACGATCCTCCCTGTGCAAATGAGCAGCAGAGCAGAGGAGGTTGTGCGGTTTCAGTGTTGCACGGTGTGATCGTAAATCATGGTGTGTGTTATCTCGCACGGAGCAGCGTGTAAACACGGCCCGGCAGCTCTGCGCTCAGGTGAGCGGGTCGGGTTTAAAGCTGAAACGTCCGTCTTCCGTCTGCGGAGTAAACAGTTTACAGTGGAGCTGATCTCTGGCTCTGAGACTCACTAGCTTCACTCAGCTCGTCCTGTAAATGTCTGTGTAGATGCTAACGTACGGCCACGTGATGTTTAGCACCCAGACTTCTTGTTTATGGCGTCTGGAGAAAGTCGACACCCTTCAAGAAACCCCATCGAGACTTTTACATTTCTCCCACACATGAATGTTTGCTCGATTGGAGTCCAACGTTTTACAGCCTCACCACCAGAGACATCATAATTCTGTTCCTGAATCACTGATTACAGATTATTTAACCATTAGTTACTCTTGTCAGTCTTTTGCCACAGTCTAAGCAGTTACCGGGTGAACTACTGACTGTTTCCATTTGTTATTTGTCTTTGTGGTTCTTTGCATGTGTTAAAACAATTAATAAGCGTAATGTTGATCTTTCACTGGCGAAAGTTAAGCTGTCTGGGAAAAACAAAAACATATCTGACAAGCTTTTTCAGTATTTCTTACATGCAAAACAGACTTTGAGATGTATATGTGGATTAAGTTTAATGCTGTAATATATAGGCTAGAAGACAAAGAGAGACACCAGTAACCTGAACCTTCCCGCCAAGAAAAACACCGTTAGAGAAGTCAGGTGTGCTTCAGCTGCAGTCTGCAGCGGGTTGAGTTCACACGAGACGGTGGGTGTCGCTGAGAATTTAAACCCATGGCTGCCCTTTACTGGATGAATTACAACCATTTGGACTCAATTAGATCCCCCCCAACCGCTCCGTCCTGGTAACAGTTTCCCCGGCAGCACCCTGCCTGAGAGCTAATTGGCTGTGACTCTCATCAGAAGCCCCCCTATTGGCTGATGTGATTAACCCGCGGCCCCTCGTCCTGCATGTGCAGCGTCGACGTTTCATTCCACAGAGGTGACGCAAGAAACGTGATACCCACGTTCACTTTGTTTGTTGGAGGTACGGACCTCCAGCTCTGCATGACTCCAGCAGGGCGACGGCTGGAACTGATGCTCCGGGCTGAAAGTCACCAAGAGCAAACAACATTTTTGCCAAAAGTTGTAAAAGATTCACCAACGGTTCAGGTTGAGTAGAGTTTGGCTGCTACAGCGTCAGATTAACCACGACTCTGTTAGAGCCGCTCATTGCAAACACCGGCCTCCGTCTTCCGGACCCTGAAGTGACCGAGCAACAGCGACAGCGACAAGTGACAGCAAGTAAACGAAAGATCAGACCGGGCTTCCAAACTGGGAGCGCTTTCTGTCCTCCGGGGTTTGTCCTGGGCTGAAAACTGAACTGAAGAAGGTGGAGACACTTTCAGGTTGTAGGAAGCAGCATGAAGAAAACAAACATACCCAACAATAGTGGGCAGGAAGACCAGAACAGAACAGATCGGATCAGAACAGAATGTCTCCTGTCCAACAAAGTTCTGTCTTTAAGTCGGCAGACTGTTGGCTTCCAAGGTCGGGACTCACCAACTGACACCTGTGGAGAATCTAACCGATCTATGGAAGCTGAAAACTTTGTGATTCATCCGTAAATGTGAATTCAAGTTGCCCACGCTGTTCTCCGTCTGTGAGTTATGACAGCACATCTACAGGAATGTACAGAGGACGAGTGTTTGAGACTCAGAAGGCAGATCGTAAGTATCACTTCACTTTCTGACATCACATATCTGACAACAACAGATGACACCTGCTGATAAATGGCAGATGTGTCACTGGTCAAACTGACTGAAGCTACACCGACTTCATGTTTACAGGACGGCGTCAGTCGCTGCCGAGGGTGTAATTGTAGAGCAGAGGGAGGCAGGCAGTCGGACCGGTCCAAAGAAATGAGCCCTCTCTGAGACTGAGCCAGATAAACGCTCTGAGAGGGAAATGAAGACCAGATGGAGAAGAAAACCTGAAGGATCAGAAGCAACGTGCTCGCCAACCTGCCTGACTGACTGACGGCAGGAAATGTAAGCGAGGGGAGTGCGGGAGGGTTTGAGGCAGTCATTGAGTTACTGTGTCACCAAGACAAATTCCTGCACATTTGTTATACTTGGCGATTAAAGCGGTCCCGATCCGCCGTTCGTGTTTAATACCTCTGTTGATGGAGCGGAAACCCCACGTCTGCAAAAGCTGGTTGCTGAGCCGAGGAGAAGGCTTCTTCTCTCAGCGGCGCCCGTTTATTGTTGAAGTGATGCAACGGCGGTTCTGACAGGTTTCCTGGGGACATGAAAACGTCTGCACACATGAAAAATGTGGAAAGTTTTGATTCCAGTTGAGAAAACAAGAACGATATTAAAATCCTGGAAAATGATGCTGATTGAGAATGAGATGCTGCTGCAGTTTTGTGGGATGTTTGTAATTTAAAACACTTTTTTAGTTTATCTGAGCAGCTTGTGGCGTCATTACGCTCCACACATTCTGTTCTCAGGAAGAAATCTCAACCCACCAAACTGTAGTTTCACAGCAGAGTGAAAAAAAGTGGATTTATTTGTGTTGAGTGAGTTTGTTTCCAATCAGAGGTCAGTGGTGTTGGACTCTTCAGTTGATATGGTGGACTCTCTTTGAGCTCTGTGTTTGGTCTCTACCAACTCCTGCAGGAGAACTAGCATGTTAGCTGCTAATATGCTCCACCTTTCCTCACCAGCTGGTCGCTAACTCAGTGTCAGTTCAGCGTTGTTATGTTTAATATAAAGCTTATTCATCATTTTATATGTTGTGACATTTTATGGATTGTCATTGATGTTGTAATGGGCAGGAAGCCGCTAACTGGGCCGTCCTTTTTGCAGCTAGGTCCACAGATTTAGACAGAAGGCAGTATACTGGGGGTCTGCTTTGGTCTGCCAATTTGATGCCTCGGAGGGTACATTTATTTTTAAAACGGGCTAAAATTTGATAGGTTTAGCCACAAAAACTACGTTATTTTCATCACAAAAATCCATCTTGACACTTGTTTGCAGGGAATCGAACCTTGCTTTTGTTGGGTTAAAGCTGGTGTGATACCATCCAGCCCCTCCAGGGTCGGTTCCCCTGACTTGGACTGTACTGGTTCTGTTTCCTGCTGCACTACAGGAGCGCTTCAGGAAGCAAACACTGACACAGTTTCTTGTCAGCGTTTGCTTGCCTGCAACACAGTGACGTTATCTGCGTACAGCTAAAACAAATCATGTTTATCAGTGTTTTTGATTATGACTCAACATCTGGGTTTTGAGCTCGACTAACATATTTCCTTTTATTCAAGCTACAAAGACTTCTCAGGAAACATTAGCATCTGGAGAAGCCTGAAGTCTCCGTGAGGGTTCATCTTCAGGCTCAGTCAGACAAAACCTGCAGATCGCAGCTGTAAAACAACAGAGCTCTTCAAACCAAAGGGGAATCATGTGAGCCAACAGCGACGCGTCCGCCACATTCCAGACAAATCGACTTCTCTGTCAGCGAGATCATTTAACAAATAACAGATCCGCCAAAACTGACCGTCATCAGCAAACCAAAAATGCAACCACAGATTTTATTCCACACATATTCCAAAAAATGAAAAATAAAAATAAAAAATAGAAGAGAAGTGACGTGAGGACACGACATGGAGGAAGTGACATCACGAGAGATTTGGGTTTTTTCTCCCCATCAGCTGGACGAAGGCTTCGTTCAATGCAATCTTCCACACTCTGCTTGTAAAAAGCCCGGAGTGGGTTTGTGTTTCAGTGTGTTTAAAGGATTGTGTGTGTGTGTGTGTGTGTGTGTGTGGTCTGTGAAAGTGTGTGTGCGTGTGTTTGTTTCTATATGACGAGGAGTTTTTAAATTGCAGGACCAGATATCTACTGTGGGAGAAAAGTGGCATGAAAGCTGACTGATGACTGTAAACACGGCATTATCTCTTTCTTTCTGTCACACAGCGGGACCTGAATTTGGGGGAAATCCAGAGTTTGCACAATAACTGCTGCTGATGGACGAGGTGATTAGCAGGTTACTCGCTCACAGCTCCGGGTTTAAACAGTCCTATCAGGAGTCTATCAGGAGCTTCTCTACATTCCAGGTTCCTGCCGCCTACATCTCACCTCTCAGTTACGAGCTGAGACTTTATGAAAGAGGAGCAGCAGCTGGCCGCTGCAGTCTGTCAGCAGGCCGGCAGCAGACACACAGACTTGTTAAAATAAGCAGAGCGAGTCACGAGATACTGCTCTCTGCTCAAACCGGCCGAGCTGGTGGAGATCGCAGTCGATCTTATGAGAGCGATCGAGCAGTTTGGAGTGACACAAACCTTCAACTGTCCAGATCCAACGCTCAGAACAGCACGTCAGTCCAAACTCTTAAAGTCAAACTGTTGCTCACGGTGAGAAAACAAGCTGCAGATCGGAAACCGTCACATGTGCGGTCTGATTCCACACGGTGGAGCCGGATCAGTCGGCGTTTGCCTCGTAGCTGTCAGAACGAGTTCAGGATGTGGACTGTTGTGTTTGTCACATGTTCAGCTGAAAACATTGACTTACTGTGTGACCCAGTTCCTTCAGTCAAGAAGCCTGGAACCATTTCTGCTTACGTCAATATTCAAAAGCCTGTAACACCAGATATGGCGCCCCAAAGCTGAAGTGGGATAGATCAGCCAATCGTGTCGCTGCATCGTTGAGGGTTGAGATTCACGACAGTCACATTTGTTCAAGTGCTCTTTAGAGAGTCACTGTGTCCTGTCAGTGTCATGAAGGGTAAGTATAACTTCTACATTAGCTAATATCAGATCTGACGAACACTCAGACAGGATTGTGCAACTCTGGAAAGTCATCACAGCGGCAACTATTCTATCATTCGTCAAAATAGAACAAAAATATGGTGTTCATGCGATAAAGCAATCCATCAGGAATGTTTTCTTGCACAATTTGATTGACCAACACTTTACAGGATGATGCTGCATTGTGTTGCTGCTTTGTTGGCTTTGAATATGTCAAACCAGTGAGGAGGCTGCAGAGCTGCAGTCAGTCTGAACGCAGCTTTCCTGCTGTAAATGAAGACGAATTACTCAGCGGAGGAATTTCCTGTCGTTAGTCGACGTCATACAATTTATATTTTAAATTATGAGAAAGGGGGAACGCATGATCTGACCCCCTGCTGGGACGAGACACCGAGAGGAGGAGAGGTGTTGACACGTGAATGCCCGCACAGAGAGAGAGTGTGTGCGTGTGTGTGTGTGTGTGTAGATGGGGTCGGATGTAAAAACAACAGTGTGTGATCGAAAAATGAGAGAATGTGTGTCAGTGTGTTTGGATGAAAGAGAGGAGACAGTGTCGGGGTACAGGAGATTCCTGAGTGTGTGTGTGTGTGTGTGTGTGTGTGTGTGTGTGTGTGTGTGTGTGTGTGTGTGTGTGTGTGTGTGTGTGTGTGTGTGTGTATGCTCTTCCACTGGAATCTGCAGAGGAGACGAGTGAGGCCACCAGTCGACAGCACAGCTGGTTACAATCATAGCAGCTAAAGACTGTACACACACACACACACACACACACACACACACACACACACACACACACACACACACACACACAGTGTGTCTGGTAGCCTCTGGGCTACATTCCCTGTCCAACTATGTAATGCTAACAGCTAGCTTCAGTTAAGCCAGATCTTTTGTCAGACGATGCCGAACACAAAGGAATGTGCAGATTTGTTTGTTCGATGTAAAAATTCAGACACAGGAAAAACTTTTGAAGTGAATGTAATGAGCCCTGATCTCCACTGATTAAACACCTGGTAGTTCAAAGTGAGCCGTCATCTGGTCAGTGAGGCGTTGAGAAGGTGAAAGAAAATGAAAATACACACATTTCTTATCTAAAGCTAAAATAAACTACAACCAGCTTACAGCAAAAACATACTAAAAGAAGGACTTTGGTGGATATTTGTCTAAAGATGGATATCACCAACAGAAGCAGCTCGTTAATTCTCCTTTTATTCCCTCAGAAGTCAGCCGGGGTGCTGTCAGGAATTCGGGGGCCCCTGTCAGGTTATGACACCGGGGGCCCCTCGCTCTCATGCATTTAACTTCATGCATTAGCCCGTCACCTTAACTTTCTCCGCCTTTTAACACCGCAGGGACTTTTTCCAGGAACCTGAGCACCACGTTAGGAAGGCAGGAACTTTACCTGTTTCACCCACAGAGTTGGTCCAAATATCAATAATGTGCAGCTTTTCTTATTGAACCGTCTGTTTTTCTGCTCTCCAGGGAACATATTTAACCCCCCTGACCAAAAACTGCCCTGAACAAACTGACTGAATAAACATGTGCTGAAAACATCTTCATATAATCGAGGGCGCTGACTTTCCAAGAGGAAAAACAAATATGAGACATGACATGAAGCATCATGTCCTCTGGAAGCAGTCAGCGGGACAGAGATCTGGCAGGAATGTGGAGGCCGTGTTGTCCACGAGCACACAGTTTTCATCAAGAATGGACAAGAACAGCCAGCAGCGACGTGACAGAATCCAGACGGGAAGCATCTAAAGGTCCGTGAGCCGTCGCTGGATGTGGATACTTCTACTACAAGACTGAAATCCTCTTTGCATATCCAGATATTCCTCCAGATTATGAGCTGAAGGTCACTGATAGACCTGATGAGAGTTTAATATTTAGCTGTAACTTCACAGCGTTATTGGCTCTTTCAGTACCAGAGAGACGGGTTAGCAGTGGGTTTGTAGCCCTTCCCTTCGGTTCACCGCGGCCATCT
Source organism: Acanthopagrus latus (assembly GCF_904848185.1). NCBI lineage: Eukaryota > Metazoa > Chordata > Actinopteri > Spariformes > Sparidae > Acanthopagrus > Acanthopagrus latus. The sequence continues at coordinate 26,471,232 of NC_051059.1, forward strand.
CCACCAAAACCTCTCCTCTAATTTTCCCCCTGGCCCGAGAAAGAGAAGAAAAAAAAAGGCCCGTCAGAGTTGAGATTGGGCGGCTGTGATGAATTGATTGGATAATTTCGACCATACGGGAGCGTTCACATGTGATTAAAGTAACGAGACGGCATTTGTCAAAGGTTACCGCGGCTAATGTGAGCAGAGAGCACAAGGCGGCCTTTGTCACCGGCTTGTTTTGCTGGAGAGAGAAAGTGCTGGGTCAGCGCCGTTCATTAGTCCATAAGTCCACATCCAGACGGTGATGGTTGAGAACTATTTGTCCCACATAGTCCTTTGTTTTCTGGCCTATACAGTAGAGAGTTTCCTTTACTGTGACGGAGGTCAGCAGGAACAGAGGTGCATTGTTTGCTAATTAGCTCACCGTGTAAAGCAGGACAGGGCGGAATAAATTACTCTGTCAGGACCGGCGCTGATGATATAGAAACTATAGGAACAGTGGGATGATTCATCAGCGTGGAGGTGCCGTTTTCCTACTGCTACCAACCTTTACTCTTCAGCTGTGATACCCCCAACAATCGACCTGTCCCAGTTCACGTTTCTGCAAACTACATATACATCCAATTTCTTACTGGCCACCTTTCACATCAGGTGACGCAGGAGATATTTTGAGCCGCTGAACATTTCCATCTGTCTGCTTTTCACAGGAAGTCTGAACATCTCCACCCTTGATCACAGCGACCACAGCAGGTATTTTGAGCCAAACCACGATGTTGTCCAGACCCGACCCAGGTCGCAAACATAACCACAGTCTCAGCACAGCGTCGTGACGACAGAGAGAGAGCTGCAGCGTAAATAAACGTTCGTTCTGTGTGCAGCAATCAGACAGAAGTCTTTAATTAAAGGTGTCAGAGTCTGAGCGATCAAGCCTTCTTGTGGTCTGGACTCTGGTCTGGAGAACGCCAGGTGATGTTATTGTAGAGACGGAGTGGAGGAGGTGGAGGACGGGAACACAAAACACTGACGTTTAACACAGGAGACCGCTGTTTGTCTCTCCTTTCCTTTAACCTCAGAGTCATCATCGCTGCAGCCACAACAATGAAGATCCTCCGAATTCACTCCACTACGCTCAGCATCTGTCAGTCCATTTAATCCAAACCACCGTCTTCCCCTAAACCTTGTTTTGGCTTTATCCTGACCAAACATTAACCACAACATTGTCACCTGATTAACCTGATCCATGCTCTGGTTCTGGAGCCACAGAGGAAGATGCTGATAGATCTGTTAGTGGAGGCGGGTCTTCTAACGGGTCAGAGACAGCTACATGTTCTTCCACATTTATCAGATCCACTGTGGTTCTGATTTGCTCCAAAACTAACACACTCTCGACCGTTCCGTCTCACACCTTGGACGACTCGGCCGCTATCAGAACCGAGCCAGGACCCCCGTTCGCTCCTGCCAAAACTCCCAGCGAGTCCACCACCGAGACACCAGCGTCAAAACCAATCAAACCCGGACTCTAATCGTCCTCCCTCTCACTTGGCAGCCTGTTTGCTTTTCTGGCTGCCAAACAAGGAGCTCCCGTTCAGCACCGTCCAGCCCGGATTCAAAAAAGGCTCAATATGTCCCACTTTGGGTTTTATCACCTGTGCTTTTCATCACCTGGTCAACACTGTCGTCCCGGAAACATCAGAAACAAGCTGCACAGCAACAACAACGACCAAACAGCTGTTTAACAGCTCCCTCTGTGTTTTATTTTGCAGACAATCACCTCTAGTTTAATCTGTGTTGTGTTCATGTTACGATCCTTGAAACTGAAAATAAAAGCAGTCCAACTGGTTGACATGTTGTAAAGCAGCTGGTGAGAAACCTGCTGTGTCTGTACACGTGTTTCCTCTAAACTCACAGTTAAACACACCTTTCAATCAAGTGTTTGTCGAGCTCGAGCTTCGCTGTCTGCTGCTCGTCATGAATCAGAGACGGAAAGCCAAATGTCTTCTGACGGGACGTCCACAGGGAACGTCGCTGTGCACCGATTACTGCAGAAGGACGCGACCTCCATCACATTCCCTGTTTCTGGGCGTCTCTTTTCTGACAGAGTCATCATCGTCTTCTTATCTGCCCGCGTCTAGACGATTATCTCTGCAGTTATGTAACGATTGAGCAACCTCACCCGTTCATGGGAGATTCCCTGCGCAGATCTTTTTAAAGAAGGCGGCGTACCCTGACAGGCCGAGCTGTCAGCATGACACCGGAGATAGAGGAGAGTTTGTTTTGGGCTGTTGATGTCAGAGGATCTCTACACTCTCAGATTTCCCCTTCACACGCCTCAGATCTGATAAAAAAAAACTGGTCCACCGTCTGTTGTTTCCATAATGTAGCTAAACTGAAACTGAACTTGTCACATTGCTTCTTCTTTTATCACATTGTACCAAAGAAACAGGATGAAAACCATCAAAGTCAGCAGCACTGAAAACACACAAAGACAGTTAAAGTCATCAGAAACGTGCTGAAACTCACATAGATGTTTCTCTGCTGGTAGCGCAGGAAGAGGTTGTGCATGATGGCGCCATCGTGAAGGTCCTCGAGGGTCGCCATGTCCTCCACCCCCCTGATGCTGCTGTGGTGCATGGGCTGCACCTTCTGTCGGGTGAGGGCATTCTGCTTGTAGGTGTACACCTGCGTCAGAAAACACAAAAATATGGAGATGAGAAACAAGATAACTCAAAAACTGATCAGAGGAGAAGGTGGAAAGACGAAGCCTTTCTAGAGGAATTTGTGCTTTTACCAGCAGAAATCACAGCTCTCCAGGTTAAAGAGAGAAAAACTTCCCGGGTGGCGACGACTTGAAAATCACAGGAAAACATTCGACCCGCCGGCTGAAGTGTTGTTTACAGAACAGCTGGTCCGTGACAACTTCCTGATCCACTTCTGGGTCACTTGTTCTCCTGGTGGAGGCCTCACGCGGACTTCAGTTACCACAAGTTTTACATTTTTAAAAATAATTATCAGATCCAGTTTTTTTTTTTCTCTATATTCAGCTCTTTCATGACCGAGTGAGCCCGGTCCAGATCAGATAAAACCAGGACCACCAGACCAGAACACAGCAGCTGCTCATAAATTTACAACTCAAACTTCCAGAAGTCTTTAAGCTGAAATGCAGCAACATGACCCGTGTTCAGTCTTTACAGTCCACCTCTGCTCGCTGTCTCAGTTCACCTCCAGGATCGTTTTGTGAACTTTGAGTTCAAAACATTTGCAGAACATATTTTTGTGTCACAGCAATAATGATTCCTAACAGAAAGCAGCTGGGAGAAACTGGACCGGGACCGAAAACATCACAACAGACAGCCGGGACTTTCTGTGTTTTCCTTGTCCAATGTTTTGGACACTAAAAATGTTCAGAACCAGATAATGTGTTCTGACAAACACATCGGACTGAGCTGCTGTCTCATCCCTCAGAGGACGACGTGACGTCGCTGCTCGCTGCTGAAACTTCGACAGGATTTCCACTGACAGCCTCTCGCTGTTTGACCGACTGCTCTAACAGTTTAACTGTGTGATTTACAGCAGACGACTTCCTCCTGGACAGATGATCTCTCATGTAACTGGAGGAGTGTGAAGCCTGGACGCTCCACAGACGCTCCTCTGGCTCGCACAGCACAGGTTCGGTCCGGCCCAGGAGTGTCGGCTGAGTAACAACGGTAAATGTTTGGAAATTCACTGCGATCAGAATAAATCAGCGGATGAGACGATAAGAGGAGTGAAGCCAGACGAGAGGCGACATCCAGACTCTGACTGAAGGAAACTAGTATCAGCAACAGGAAGTGAAGTTTCAGAGTAAAGGTTCAGATTTAAATATGATTTAATTTAATTCTGCTGTTCGTTTAAAGTGACAAGAAGAAATAAAAGAAACAAAGAAAGCAACAAGACAGACGATCATGATCTCATAGTGTCAACCTTCATTACAGCCTTCAGATTAATGCAGTGGGTTAAAAGCTTCCAGTATCTGAGAGGTCTGGATGTAGAAATTCTCTAAATGTGGTACGAACACTTCTGTGTACACGTGTTCTGCAGTACAAGAACATATTTGCCTCCTCCGGCTGGTTTTTGTGTGAGTATTAAATGTCGCCCGTGGGCCGGACTTTAACCTCCGCCTCCTCACCACGGCTCACATTTCACATCACCTTCCTCACAGGTGACATACGGCAGATAGCCGAGGTAAACATGGCCCCGGGTGGTGCACACACAGAGTCAGGAGCCGGGTGCTTATCATCTGTGTCGGAGGACGAGGCCGAACAGCTTCTCCAGACTAAACCGTGTGTGTGCAACGTTCGTCCCACGACGACGAGACAGAAGCGAGCGATAACCGGTGCAGACATCACGGCAATGTTCAATCCTTTCACCCTGACGGAGCTCATCAGTCTGTGACGCTGAGCAGTATCTTTTATTAAGGCCACTGTAAAGCTTTGTTGCTGTCAGTGAGTTTTATCAGCTGGGTGCACCACAAGATGAAGCTTCACTAATTCATCTCTCAGGAATCAGGAACAAATCTTCCTCCTGGTGCATCATAAAATGTCTGAAACTCCCATCCTGAGAGGCTTCACGTGGATATTTGTGGCATTTTATTCATGCAAACTACCGTCTGAGTGGCCTGTGACACAGTTATCTACTGTATCGTATCTGCAGGAGTTAACATGCTGAAATATCTCTTTATGTTTGTGTCTGGTCCGATTAACATAACTTCAATAAAACAGCAAACCAGTTAATCAAGCCAGGAAGACTTTTTTTCTGATTCTGGTTGGGTGAAGTTTTAGCCTTCAGACGAGGTCAGTTCAGACCAGTCAAAACATTTTAACACGAATCTGGATCAGGCAGAGAGGAGAGATCATCTGAGGATCTATAGAAACATCCCGACTCAGCCTGAGATGTGAGAGACACTCAGGTCCAACAGAAAGTCCTACAGGTACGATCAGCTCGGAAAACAAAGTCACCACATGTTAATGTTTCCTCCCAGATGACAACTGTCAGGAGATAAAGCCTCCAAAAACTAAGAATCTGATGAACTGAAATAACACTGACAACTTTTAACTCTCTGAAATATAAAAACATTGAGGACAGACAGCGTAACATTTAGACAAACGAGCTGCTGTTGAAGTCAGCGCTCCCTGCAGAGATTCCTCGGGCCGGTCCAGAGGTGAACAGGAGGAGCCGCTGAGGTTAATTAAGAGAAGACCTCAGATTATCATCGCTCTGCAGGAGGGCTGCAGCCTGCAGGACGCACACAGATCCCTGAGGGAGGGTCTGCTCAGAATAATGACGGGTCACAGCGGATCAACAGAGACGGATCAACACTTCGGTTCTGCTGCGTGATGTGACTCTGAGGACGTTCTCGTGGGTCACCTCTTAACTCTTATTTATATTCTGTGATTCCTCACGTTTCACATCGTCAGACCTCGACCGTGTCGGCTGCTGGGTGGAAAAAGCAGAGCAGCCGAACCCGACGTGGTCTCAGCTGTTTCCATAAACACCTCACCACAACATGAACACGTGGACACACCGGGTCGGACTTTTTCTTGCCACCGTGTTGTGTTTCCGTGGGTTTTCTGGCCTGAGAACCTGAAAAACACAATGACGTCTCGCCACAGTCATATTTACATCTCAGGTCCACACAGCGGCTCTTTTCTCAGTATCTCGGCATCTTTTATGGGAAAATTGGGCTGATGCTCTTTTTGAGGCAAACAATCACGTGTCATTTGTCACCCATGTAACCAAGAAATGGAGGAGAAGCTTGTTCTGGCCGTGTCTGAACGTGTTGCTGACACGCTGCGTGTTGCTGATGAGGGTCGTGTTTTAAGCACCTGACACGTATAAGCTCGTGTTGTGTTTTGCTGAGGAGCCCCTCGGCGTTCAGCTCAGCTCCTCTTCTAATTTTAGCTGCATAATCAGCTGTTTGCTCTGTGAGCCACTTAAGGCTGTTTATCATAAAGCAGCTTTACTCTCACTTCTGTTAATGTGCTCATAAAGACAACACGCTCAGAAGCATTTCATATCCGGCTGAACGCAGCCTGATCAGCTGAATGAACACAGGATTCAAATTCTCCACGGAGAGCTTTAGGAAATAAAGCCAAAATATGACAGAACGATCAGCTCAGACCAGAGTTCAAATGTTATAATCGTCATCATCAGCGTCATGATTTTAAACTTTGTAAATTTTAACAAATAGAGAAATGAGCGACAGAGAGGCTGATCGGTCCTGGTGCCAGTTTCTTCTACTGTGGATGAGAAATAATCTGGTTTCCAACATGAACTCAGCTGTGAAGCAGCAAAACAAGATTGTAAAAGCATTAGCTGGAATTGTACACACACACACACACACACACACACACACACACACACACACACACACACACACACACACACACACACACACACACACACACACACACACACACACACACACACACACACACACACACACACACTCTGCCGTTGTCTGAAGCTGGTCGCTGACCTGCTGTGACCCAGCGGCTCAGGCTGACCCTTCCTGCAGAAAGCTGGTCTCTGTCTGTAGGGTCAATCACACCTGACCCCTAACACACGCACACACACATGCACGCACACACACACACACACACACACACACACACACACACACACACACACACACACACACACACAGGCCTCGTTTCACACATTCCAGCCTTGGTGACGCTTCAGGGGGAACTGAACGTCACAGACGGCTGAAACATGATCGAGTCTCGTCAACGCTGCGTTCACAACCTGCGTGTTCCGATGAGTTTCACCGCCACCAAACAAAAATGTGTTTTCCTCCAGCTCTTAACTCTGTCTCACTAACCTGGACTGACTTTAAGAAACGAGACTAAACTGTTGACGTGTGCTCAGAGGTGGACAGTTACAGAGAGATCTCTGGCTCGTTGGACCAGTCGAGTGTAAACAGTGTTTACAGCCAACAGTCTGACACGAGTGGAGAGCGACTGTAAACACAGCGTCTCTCTGCAGCCTCATCGCTTCAGACACTCCGACCGTCGTCCATCTGGCATCAGCAAACACATCAGACAGTAAACTGATGCTTTCCTGATGTTTCTCTAATAACACGACGAGGAACTTCAATTATTCCCTTAATTTTTTGGCAATATTTGCTCGTAGCAGAGAGAATGATTATGTAAATATACAGCAGCCAGTTAGTGTAGCTTAGCTTAGCACATAGACTGGAAACAGCAGGGTATGATTCTGTCTTCTGGTCCTGGTGGTGTCAGGGGAGTAATGTACGAGTAAGAGTTTTTCCCAAAAGTCAACAAAGATGTGAAAAACTTTTTACTTTTTATAGATTTGACAAACCCACCGTCTTCTGCCAGCTGTAAGCAGAGCGCTTTATTAACCTGAATCTGACGGCCGACCAGAAGCCTGAAACTAGAGAACCAGAAACTAGAACAAGAACAGAGAGAGCGTGGACGCCGTCTGTCCCCCGTTGTCTTCCTGTCACGGACAGTATTCATAGCATGACAGTGGTCGTCCCAGCAGCCCTCAGTGGGGGACAGGTTGTTCTCTGGCTGTGGCCTAATTAGGTTTCTAATTGGTCCAGTTGTCTTTGTGGAGATGAGTTAGGTCCACGCCTCGAGAACAAAGCCGCGGGGCCCAGCGCTAAGCCTAGCGACAGATGCTAACAGGAGTAAATCTCAGTGAAACAAAGCCATTAGACAGCATCACTGCAGAGGAAGAGGAGGAGGAGGAGGAGGAGGAGGAGGAGGAGCTGGGGGGTCACTGCTGTACCCTCGGATCAACAGGCTCTGTTCCTGGATCAGTCAGGATAAAGTCTGTTGTTCTTACTTATGTGGATCAGAAAGTGACCGTACGTTAATTTGGAAACAAGAGAAACTCACGAGTGACCGAGGAAGCATTTAATTAATCTGGATGTTTGGAGCCTGATGCTGAAATATTAGTTTATATTTAAATCTGACCAAATATCAGCTCGTGGTGATGAATCACAGGAGGTTAGCAGGGTTTGGCTTCCGTACCCCGAAAATCTCTCTGTTCTTTACTGCCTGATGTTCACAAGTTCCTCGATTTGAACTGGAATTTGGCATCTTTAAATGTTTGTGTTGCCTCAGAGGAATGACCCAACACTGAGTGTGACACCCACGTTGAGCCTCCTTCAAACGTCAGAAACAAACGGCTCTTTTATTGAAGGCTAATCGCTTTAATGACCTTTAATAACGAGTCAGACTTTCACGCCAGCGATCAGCTCATCACAGCACGAGGAATGAAACTCTTGGTTTTGTCTTCAGGAGGGAAAGCTGAGCCGTCTCGCCCCCTCACTGCCTCCTCGCTCTGCCTGTCAGGGAGTTGAACAGGTAACCCTCCGACCGCCTCAAGCTTCAACCCCCCACACACACACACACATCATCATCATCATCATCATCATCATCAAAAGCAGCAGCTGTTCTTTGAATCACCATTCATCTCCTGCTGTATTGTCCTGCAGTCAGCGCAGGAGGAGGAGGCTGTCTGCGCCGCCGAAAACACTGAAACCTGAGCAAGACGAGAGAAAAACCCTGCGACCTCCGACATCACGAACTCACAGTAGCAGTTTAGATAGAAATCTGCAGGAAGGTAAAGGCTGCAATGTGCCGCCTTGTCTTTCTAAAAGGGAGGTGTAATATTCCTCCTTTTCCAAAAAGCCGCCACTGGGGTAGATGTAAACGTGAAGTGAGGTGAAGCGCGAAGTTTTGAACAGTGAAGCAGGTCGAATCCGTCTTCAAAATAAGAGCTTTACATTGCACCCCACTGGAGATTAGAACTGGGTTCTTAATGGGGGGCTTTTAATTTGAAAGTAGCAACCGTTAGTAGCTTAGCATGCTAACGTCAATACACATCTCTGCAACATCTCTGACACACAAGGTGAACCCTGTTCTGCACATTCTGTTGATAACGTTAAAGTGCTCGGAAACTAAATTTCTGGCCTTTTCTTTAGACTTTTTCCCTTCAAGAAGTGTGTCCAATGTAACAAATCTACATTTTAATGAATCATTTACAGTGTTGGTCCAAGAGCCAGTGGATTTATTAGGGTTGATCCTCTGGGAAGTATCGATATTAACACTGAACGTCACGATGAGAAAATCCATTCCTGAACTGAAGAGGTGATCAGAGAGACAAATCATCCTCGATGCTTCACGACGGAAATGAAACTGAACTGAGACATAAACACAAATATACACACACTTCAGCCTGAGAGATGTACAGTGTACACTGTTTGTAATGTAAATGTAAACCACACACACACACACACACACACTGGAGGGGGTGGGGTTTACAGTAGTGTGCTCCTCTGATTGGTCGACACTGGCTTTACTTACAAAGAGCAACATCTGCTCTGAAGCTGAGCAGGTGACGTTCATCTCCAGTTACACACAGCAGACGGCTGGTGCACACATGCACACACACACATTCACACACACAGTACGAACACAAAGAAACACCTAAACAACCTCTGGACGAAAACACACACAGGAAACATGACAGACACACTCATTATTCACATGCTGTAGTTCACTGTCCTGCTCACACTTCTTGTACATGGTCTGTTTCAGGGACTGAACCTGTGACTCTTCTGTCACAGGACGGTGCTGTTAGTGTCCAGCTGACACACAACTCATTGTAGTTTGCAGCTCGGGGTAAGAGTCATTTTCGAGCAGCTAATTCCTCTAAAGCTCTAACAGATTGAGTGTGACAGTCTCGTGCTGCCTTTATTTCCAAACTCTGAGCGAAGCAAATTAAAACCTCCCAGTCTGCCGGGACCGACGAACACGCAGCACGATTATTAATACTGTCAGAGAGGAGAGGGTGAAAAAAAAACAAGAGACGGAGGATGAAACAAAGACACAAGAACAGAAGTGAATTAAAGAGAAGAAAAGACAGCAAGTTAACAAATGAAAGACGAAGGTAAGAGACACAAAGAAAATGATGAGACAGGAGGAGAAAAGGATGAAAAATGAGAGACAGAAGAAACAATTAAAACCAGGAATTGAGGATGAGTAAATGAGTAGGACAGAAAGAGAGAGGAGGAGGGAGCGACTAAAACAGGTCAAGAAGAGAAGATAAAAGGAGAAAGCTACAGACAAAAGAGGAGATGAGAGGAAGATTAATGAATGGAGGAGAGACAAAAGAGACAAAACAAAGAGATGAGAAGAGAAATCTATTCAACAAAGTGACCACATGAAGAAGAGACAAAAAGAGGCAAAAAGAAAGCAAATAAAGAAGAGTACAGATGAAAAGGAAGATAACTTGTTCTCCAGGTCTCGTTGTTTCACTCAGAGGCTACAGTCATGCTAACAGACATGCTAACAGTTCAGTGTGGCAGCAGAGCTTTTGAGCTAAATGCTAACACCAGCATGCTAAGATATTCACAATGACTGCATGCTTCAGTTCAGCAGGCGTAGCTCACCATGTTTACAGGTAATTAATGAACCCGTCTCGTCCTCCTCCACCTCCGGCTGAATGCCTCGTATCGTTAACACACAGTGTGACCTGGCAGAGTCCGACACGGTGGTTTCCTCAGTAAACACACCGACCTCTTCAGCCACCTTCGTCATCTTCTGCTGCTCCTCTTCAGTCGCTCGTCCTCGAGAGTCTTGAGCGGACAGGTCGGTCGTCAGAGATGCTGCAGCTACCGAAGAGGACGGTGTGTTTACTGGAGGAGCTACAGATCCTACGTATCAGCTCTGCTGCTGTTTGTTTGATTTATAAACCAACAACAACCAGCGTCCACCAGACAACCACTGAACGTACAGACACAGCATGCTGCGTTGCTAAATCTTGTCTCATTTGTTGTGTATTTGAACAGTAAATTCATCGGGACCCATAAGCCTCGTTGTTTCCGGCAGACTAGTTGTCTCTGTCAAAAGATGTCCAAAGTAATTACAAATCATATTGAGGGGGACATGAAAATCTGAACCAAACTGCATCACAATCAAGCCAATAAATGCAAATAAAAGCAGAAATGTCTTGCTCACTTTTGTGAGAGTCAGACTGACATTGTTGTGGTTTAAAACAGCCACGAACATTAAGTGGAACATCTGCTCTCTACAGCAGCATCTGACACCTTCATCCTCTGTAAACTGTGCAGCAGAGAGTCATTAGCTCCGGTGACCAGCAGGTCTCAGAGTCTGTGAGTGAGTCGGAGCCGGGAGATAAGAATGCCTTAATCTGCCGCTAAATCTGCAGGACAATACGCTGGCTCGACATGACCCTAAATCCCTCAGCGCTCACATTCACCGGCCGGCTTGTGGTAGTGACCCTCTGCTGCTCGCCAGCTACACAGGAAGTCTTTGTTAAAGCTGTCAGCACAGGAGCACAGAGCGGAGTAAATCCACCCAAACACTTCACACAGGTAATCGTCCGCTGGCCTGGTTTGGAGGCGAGGTGGCAGTAAGTCGTCTGAACTCACTTAAATTCAGGAGTTTAGCCTTCTCAGTTCTGTGTGTGCATCTTATGTAACAGAAAGGTGTGTTGACACGACCTGATGCTCGCAGCCTCGTCTGACTTTCACGCGTTGGCGTTAGTGTTTGTAGTCAAATTGGGCAGAAGAGGAAGAGTCCCTCTGTGTGAACACACACACCTCATGATTCCCTCCTGACACTTTACAGTCGACACTGTGAGGAGTTCAACACCTTGAAGAAGAAACATCACAGCTCACCACGACTGAATGTTTTAATGTGGACTCCAGCCTCAAAACTGCTCAACTTATTGGTTCATTTTAATTCTTAACAACTAACCAAATCCTACGTGAAGCTCAGGGTGACCCTCGCTCCACACGTCCTTCACCTCGCCCGTTGGTTTCACTACACACGGATCACAGAGATAATGCAGAACCATATGGTGTTGAGAGGATTTGCTGCATCTCGAGCTGATCCCAAATTATGAGTGAACCTCTTTAAGCCGTCCTGGAGGTTTACGGCAGCGTCAGCAGAGGTACGAGAGCGACCGAGGCGTTTCCCCGACAGCCGTTTGTGTTTCTGTGGGACACTGAGGTCAGAATATTTGGACTTTTCTGTCAAGAACGTAGTGAAAAGGAACTGAAAGCCCCAGAGAGAATATGTTACATCTATCAAAAAGAAAACTAATACCTGATTCACTTTGAATAAAATGCAAACTATACCGATAACTAAAACAAATAGATCACATAGTCTAGACAACAGACATGTTCTTTGTGATCTCTTCTGTCATGTGAGGTTGTTTTTCTGCTTCAGTAAATTACGAAACTGAAACAATCATAGATTAAAGTTTGTTTGCAGTCTTGGTTCCCTCACATCTTCGACTTTATGTCTCTTGCTTCTTCTTTTTAGACCAGGTTAAACGTCACATAAGTGGAACATGAGTAACACAAATCAAATCTTAACGTATGGGCAACTTAAATGTTCACGTCCACATGATGTTTGGACCATAATTCAGCACCAGAGTGATTCTTCGTAGACCTGGACCAGGAGACAGGAAGTACAGCACGGCCCAGGAAGTGAAAATGCAACTGAGATCCTGAAGTCAAACTGCAGGAAAAGTTCCAGAGTTTGCAGGAGGCTTTTTTGAAAAGGTTGAAAAAGGCAGGAAGAGAAAAAGAGGTTCTGTTTTTTGAAGTCGTATGAGTGATCTCACCTGGCCGTAGTCTGTGGCGAAGACAACAACGCCTCCAGAGCACGAGGACACGGTGCTGGGAAGATACTGCTCATCCTCCCGTAACCACACCCGGTCACCCTGCAGCAAAACAAGATAACACAGTTTCACTTGTCGGGTACTGGAGGCAAAATCAAATACCACTGTTTACCAGAACAGTCAGCACACAGCTGGATTTATAGAACATCTTCTTCCTAAAAACAGGGCGAAGACATCATTTAATTATGGTCGTTGACAGTTTGTTGGTGTGATGAAAGAGAGAATCCAGAATCCAGAAACCTTTGATTCCAACACGCCAACAAACTGAAGCAAGAGCTTTAAACCTGGCTTCAACCAACGTTCAGCGTTCTGTGCTTGTAACGCAACATTTAAATATCAAAATGAATCCATGTGTTTATGTGAAACAGTGGACCTTAAACATTTAAAATATATTTCTGATTTACAGTCTGTTTTCCTTCAGTTGACAGACGTCAGGAGAATGTTTGACGGCTTCTTGAGACTTTAAAAGATGGTCCAGTGTTCATGTTTCTGTTCTGTAATTTTGAGGTCATGTTTGACTTCGGCTCAAGATATCAGCCTCCGTCTGCTGTTACCATGGCGTCACCACAGCGCTGACCTTTCTCTGACCAATCGGAGGGTCTCGGCTGTCGGAAGCGTGGAAAACTCTGCAGCGTTGGGTTTCAGAAATCTGGACCTGCGTTCCCCCCAGAGAGCAGTAAACCTGCATGTTTATTGATGCTTTTTAGTGGCTGCCAGCAGAGACAGAAAACACTTTTATACCTGTTGACCTGTCGGGTTCACTGCTCCTGGTTTGCTACAGTGCTTCCCCTCCGGCCAACAGCTGGATATCTAATCAGCTGAGCCGTGTTTGTGGAGAATTAGCGGATAATTGTTGGTATGTTGGAAGAAAGTCCGAGTCTTAACTGCATGTTTGGAGGTTTGTGTCTTGTGATTTTCATGTTATTTGGCTCTGAATGTGACCACAGTACCAAAAACAGTGAGTACATATTTAGAACATTTCTGGAAAATGTGGATTACATTTGTTTGATGGCTTTCACTGTAAGCAGAAAGATCTCAGGGAGAGTTCTGACCAGAAACTCTGCAAATCTCACTGAGCTGAAGAAACGAGAGGCCCTGGAAGTGGATTCCCTCCTAATCGCATAGCCACATGTGCCGCTGCTCATTAGCGTGACGAGCTAATGCTAACGGGAAAAACAAACGGAGCACTTTTGTGAGATGCCCCTCCCCCCTCTGAACCAGACATATGAGCGACCCTCATTCTGACTGAGCTGTCCTGGCGTGGCGGAGAGGGGCACCTGGCTGGGAAAGAGTTAGTGAATGAATGGATGGACTCGGGGGTAAAGCTCAGGTCTGCAGCGTCAGCAGCGGATCAGAGGGGGGCCGTGTGCTGTTCTAAAGCCCTCGGTCGTCCTCTCTGAAGAGGGAAACTGCACGATTCCAACGCTCCTGGGAATCTGCTGCGGAGAGATAAATCTGACGCTCACAGGAAACTCATAAACTAACTCAGCTTTGATCCCGAAGTCTGTCAGACAACTTACTCGTCTGAGATGTGAGAGGAAAAGCTGATCCTGCAGAGGCACAAAGCTGATCCGTGATCCTCAGTGAAGATCTGGTTTTTAAAACATTGTCTGTTGGTTTCTGCAAGTTCTTCACACCTTTTCTGGCCTTTAACACAAAAAACATTTTGTTTCTAGCGAACTATCGCCCGAGTCGACATCCATCTAGATGTTTTAAAAGCAGAAATATTCCTGTTCAGTGTCTTTATAAGATTTACGTCACCAGTCAGAAGACGGTCAGGAGGGTGAAAAGATCAACATGTTGGTTTTATTTGCTGACATGGGGAAACATATAAAATAATATCAGCTTTACTATTAGAGAAAAAAAAAGGTTATAGACAAAATTATTCATCGAAAACTTTCCAAAACAAAACAGACAAAGAAACACAAAGAGGAGTTCATTGTGGTGGTGTCAGCGGCTGACGTCTGCCGCTTTGATGCCGCAGAAAAAGGAACCAAACAAAAGAAGACGTTCCTTTGTGGCGGCACAAAGAGGAGGCGTGTGCTGTTTACCCGCCGCGACCATACGGACATTCCTGACGTGCACGCACATCAAGTTACACACACACACACACACACACACACACACACACACACAGCAGCGTGTGCCGCCCACCCTCTCTCCACTGAGGGGGGAGAAGGAGGCTCGCCATCTTATTGTGTGTTCCCTCCCTCCACCATTAATCCACTCCCCCTCTCTCCTCGCTCTCCTCCTCTCACACACACACACACACACACACACTCTGACCCACAGAACTACTGGCCCAGTTCTAAACTAGGGCTCTGAGCCAGAGGTCTCTGCTTCACCTCCTCTCCCTCGTCCATCACCGCTGATTGTTTGAAATTTGAACATCAAACATGTCGCTTGTTCTTTTCCGATGAAGCAAAGAAAACGAGACGCAGAGGTTAACGGATACAAAACACACATATCAGATAATGTTCCTGCATTTTAATGTCTAAAAAGAAAAAATACTTAACCTTTGTTCTATATTTTTCTGGGCTGTGAACCCAGAGAAATCCACAAGTTTCCTCAGAGGTAACACTGCGTTTCACTTGGCTGCCTGTCGCTGGAACTTCCAGGAGAGTCAGAGAGCGAGGAAGGAAGTCAGCGAGCGAGATAAAACATAATGTGAATTTAACTCATTAACGATGGCTGATTATTGGTGTGTTCACTGCCAGCGAAGAGAGTTTGACCGCAGGATCTTTTGACCCAAACAGATTGCTTCATGGACGGGTAATGTAACAAGCAGCGGCATGAACTCAGGTGAAGCTCTGACTGAACTCAGCACTCAGCAGTACATATCTGAGAAAGTCTTTTGTTTTGTTTCGATGAAGAAAGTCGCAAAATAAATTCAATATTGTGAATTTTAAGTTATAAAAATGGTTGGATTCTTCCGTCGGGAGTTTCAGGCGCTGTCGGTCAACTCGACCACCAACACTTCATCTGAAGTCATCTGAGGCTGAGACACTTCCTGCTGAAAACAGTCTCACTTCCTGGTTTATTTGCGTTGCTCAGTCCAATATATCCCGTCCGGTTTGAGCTTCAAAACATCTGACATCATAAATATTTGAGATTCCCCAATCCTCCTTCACGGTCACGCTGCCAGAACAGCTCTTCACATAAATACCATAACAGTCTAGTAACTTCACAAACTCACAAGACGACATGAAGACAAGACCAACAACTTTTAACCAAAGTAGGAAAAACAACTGCTGTTATGAGGAATTTCTACCGCAGCAGAGACATGAAAGGACGCCGAGCTAATGTCAACACAAGTCGGGGAACGCTGAGGAGTCTGGACCGGGCCGGGGAGCTGTGGATCAAGGCCCAGCTGTTGCACCAGTAAGACCTCTGAGCCGCTCATTCCAGTTAAATCTGAGTAAAGGAGCTCACGGAGCAGAGACAGAGGTGTCAGAGTGCTTCTCACATCAGCAGGACGGATTATTAAAGTGTTCTCCTGAAATCTGGACTCATCTTTCATCCTTCATGAGGAGGAACTGTCCCAGTAAAATGTCTCAGCTTCAGAACAACCTGCTGTTTTGGTTTCTTTGTTATGTCAGCAGTTATTTTCTGAGGGCCGACATCATGTTCAAGGAAATGTTTTCACCTTGCCAGCGTGAACCAGCAGCTGCATAAATACACAGAGAAAGTGAAGCAGCTCCAGAAATCATGACCTGGTCACCCAAAAATAATCTACAGACTTTGTTGTACAGAAACCATTTTATTTCCGTATCACTGCGCAGAAGGAAACGTGGATCTACTCATGGACGAGAGGTTTAGCTCATGATGTAAACGGATGTCAACATTAATGATTGTTTCCTCGGCTGAGCTCTAAAGTTCGCACTAAAACTATGAATGTGATTTTTATAATTTTGATTTCAAGTTTCTCTTGAAAATGCAGCCGAACGTCTGCACAAGAGGTTTTATTTTGATCCACAGGAGTTTGTAGTTCAGCACTGTAACATGGAGTCACCACATGCGTCAGTTGTCCAGAGAGATGATCCATCTTGGCCTCCGTCTCCTCCCCGACACCTCCTCCCAGCCTCCAACCACAACACAACACAAGCCTCCCGCCCTGAAAGCTCTGGGAGTAAAAACCGAGGCACTGACCCTTCTCCTGCGAGTATTTTCCCTCCGTAACCTCGACATGTGTGGCTAATGCTCCCTCTCTGTGGGACGCGGGGGGGCCCGGCTGGTAAAATGAGGATCTGTGGCGCTGGGAGCGTTCGTACGCCATCGGGGTCGGGAATGAGCAGCTGTCTCGTTTGAGAGATTCCACTTCCTCTGGCTGTAACAAACAGAGTCCTGTGCTCCCTCACAGCCATCCTCTCTGTCACAGCCTTCAATGGGAGAGCCTGTGGGAGCCGCCATTTTCTGTGACTCAGCACAACTGCTGGTATGTTCCCTGTGAGATGATGCATCGCTGCTCCTGCAAACAACTGCCACTGCTTTCTGCTGGTGAGGCGAGCAGGGTATCGTTTCACCCAAACAGTATAATCTCAGGATTAATGAGGCACCAGTCCAGCTGTTTTTGTACCGAGTGTGTGAACACCATGTTGCCACCGCTGAACTTTGACCTCGTCTGCAGCAGCCGAGCAGAGAAAGCAGCACATCAGCAACAGCTGCAGCCCTCCGTCAAGCGTTCAGCCACAGTCCTGCTCTCCACGGAGCGAGGACCGGCCCGGAAGGAAACGAAGGGAAAAGGAACATAAAACTGCCTCATAGTCCTGTTGGGCGTAATTCAAGCTTCAAGACGTCGTTATTTACACCCTCGACTCATTCGCCCACTTCACAAGAAAGAGTGTAAATAACACCCTTTCAGATAAATCAGTGATACCGGAGACTGTGATCACAGCAGACGAGCTGCATGGAGGATTTTTATGTTGTTTTTCTGGTCTCCAGTTGCTTCAGTTGTTCAGCAGAATGCTGCGACACTTTATATCATCAGAAGGGAGGAGAAGATGATGATAATTTGGGTGGACTGTTCCTTTAACCTTTCAGACGTAGATGTTCAGCGTTCAGCAGACGCTATAACATCGTCCTGAGTCTCCGTCAGTCACATCCCTGTAGGTAAACAGTTCCCTCCACCTGCAGAGCAGCAGGTTTCCCTCCGTCAGCCGACTGGGACAGATTATCTCCTCCTTGTTTGTACAAGCCCCACATGCTCACCTCGCCTCCCTCAAACTCCAGGCTCCACAGAACACACGCTTGTGTTAATCGCAGTAAAAAAACAAAACAAAAAGGTTCCTCCTCAAAGCCTCGTGAAGCACTTTCAAAACCGCCAGTTTCAAAGGTGAACAACGGATCAGAAGTGGCGCGTCACGCTCCGTTTATCTGATGTCTGAGAGAGGAGGGCAAACGGCTTCTGAACCCGGTTTTTTGATCTCGACTGTCTGAGCGCAGGTGTGTTCTGTGTTTCTGTTCCTTTCATGACCCACGAGCCCTCAAAGCTCCTCAAAAAAACCCTCATGTGGTTTGAAAAACAAGTGTTCAGCCTTCTCAGAGAGGCATCACTGACACTGAACAAAGTAACGATGATGAAGTCGCTCATTGAGCCTTAGCTTGGAGCGAACTACAGTCTCAGTCCGGCTGGTGCTGATCCATTTCCACTGTTACAGTCTCACTGACGGTGCAGCGGGTCGGACGGCAGGTCGGCGGTTCCTGTTTTGTCTGATTAAACATTAACTTTTAGAGGGAACTGCTTTTTACGACCGAGGGTAAAGTGAGTAACCGTCTCACATAACATGTTTATCACTTGTCTGTTTACGACTTCATGTGGTCGTCCATCCAGAGACGGCAGCAACAAAGTACAAATACTTAGTTACTGTAGTTAAAGAAAGAACAGATACCTGAAACATCCACCTGAGCATCTCTGTGACTCTACAGCTGAACACAGACATCTGAACTTTCACACATTTTCTAAAACGGGCTCGTTACTTTAGTTTGATGCTTTGTGTCTATTTGACGACTCATCAACTGTCTTTGTGGTGCGTTCAGGAACAGCTGGGACAAATCCTTCTGATTCTACATTAAACTTTAATAGTTTCTGAATTCTATTAATATGACG
Organism: Acanthopagrus latus; assembly: GCF_904848185.1. Classification (NCBI taxonomy): domain Eukaryota; kingdom Metazoa; phylum Chordata; class Actinopteri; order Spariformes; family Sparidae; genus Acanthopagrus; species Acanthopagrus latus. The sequence goes on from NC_051059.1 coordinate 26,490,046, forward strand.
TGAGCTTCAGTTAGCTTTGAGCACAAATGTCCTTCAGAGGGAGACTTTTTACTCTGAGTCCATGTCAGAGCCTGAACTCTGTTACTTTACTGCATCTAAACTTCTACTGGAGGTTAAACAATGTGTGCTGCTCTCATCCGGCCAATAGAGAGCAAGTACACAGATTTCAAAATGGCAGCCTTGCAGAAGAAGGAATCTGATAGTGCCGTTTCGCAGGAGAGTTATCATTTCGAAACCTTTACTTTCAAAATCCCCTTCTTGCCACACTGATAATTTGTCTGAAGGGTTTCCTGTCTGACACGGCTGAGGGACAGATATATATGTGTGTGTGTGTGTGTGTGTGTGTGTGTTTAAGCCTCCAGAGGAAAATGTAAAGCTCATAAAACACACTCAGAGTTGAAGATTTCACATTCTCCAGCTGTCGCAGGACAAAACTGACATCCAATAATTGAAGAGCTTTTTAAAACCAGCAGAAGAATTTGGGTCTTGTGGGTAAAGAAGCAAAAAAAAGTGAAAGTATTCATGTTGCTCCCCTGTGATGACAGTGAGTGACAACACAATAGAAACAATGCACACACACCAGTGTTTAGTGGGAAGCTGCCGTCTGGGAAAAAGCAGCCGGGAGGAGGAAGTCTCTCAGCGCAAACGGACCTTGAACCCCTCGTCGGCAGGCGGCACGGACCAATCAGCTCGCACCGCCTTTGTGAGAACCAGTCAACACGAGTTCAGCGGGCTCAGGTTATTTAGATTTGAATGACTGGACACACAGACGGAGAGCAGAGGATTGTGGGAACTGATTAGGTTTCTGTATTGACTTTTGGGAAGGTCTGGGAAAAACCTCACAATGACACACACACACACACACACACACACACACACACACACCAAAATAAACACACAATCATACCTGATTAAAGCCGAGCACACACACACACACACACACACACACGCACACACACACCAGTGTAAACCCATTTACCTACAAATACAGATATAGCAATATACAAACATGAATTAATACACATGCAAACACACTCAAACACAAAAACATAAACTCAAGGTGCCATGTGTATTATACTAACACCTAACACACACAAACCCACACACACACAATAACACACACAAGTATAAAGCAAAGATATAATTGCCACCCACAAACTAACACAAACATACCCACACACCTGCACACACACACACACCTGCACACACACACCTGCACACACACACCTGCACACACACACACACACACACACACACACACACACGGTTGTTTTCTTCTCTGGTGATCGCAGCGAGCCGAAGCTTCTCCACCTGCAGCAGAGACACCAGCAGACCAATCACAGCCCTCGTGGTCGCCATGAGTGTCTCAGCAGCAGTCTGAGGTCGCGGCTGCACGCTCAGTAAACTCTTATCTATATGTACTATAAGGCTGCTGGCTTAAAGGAACAGTTCACCCCAAAACTGCTCCTCACATGTGCAGAACTTGCCTAAGAAACATCACGTTTTTAAGTTTTCATGAGTATCACAGTAATCTGGTGATAGTTGTCTGTACATTCACAGGTTCACTGCTAACAGGAGGAGATAACAGTTGATTCTGCTCAGCCTTAACTGAATTAAATTTTTCTTTTGTACGTCTCGAGCTGCTTCAGGTGTTTAGAAGAACGCTGCAACTCTGTTTTACCGTGAAGCTCCAGAACTGTCCTGTGGACTACCACTCTTCACTTGACTTTATATCATCAGGACTATAAACGTGATTTTATTTGAGACATCTCAAGCCGACACAGTGCTTCTGTCTCCAGAGCCTATAGTCCGTCTACAGATATCCTTCATGTTCTATATTCAGTGCTTGAACGGTTCAGTCTCCTCTCATTATGCTGATTGTGAACATGTGTAACCCAGTTCTCTCTCAGACTGACGTCCTTTAATGTTCCTCCGTCAGTTGGTTTTTTAAAAGCAGCTCTCTTCAGCTTCTTATCTCTCGTCATCTTTTGGATCCAAACTCTTCTCTAATCCACTCAGGACTCAACGTCTCAAACTGAGTTGGGAAACTATTCTGACGTACATTTGTTTTTGCTTTAAAGGAGTTAAGTTTTTGCTCGAGCCGGAGGAGGGAGAACATCTCCGCGCTGCCATCTCTGCTTTGGAAGCCTTCACATGAAAACTATGTTGGACTCAGTTCAGTGAACGACGTCAGAGACAGAAGCTGCATGTATAGAATCCATACACACACACATCGTCCGTCATGATGACTGCTGCCTCCTCTGCAGCTCCCCGCATCAAATTTCCAGACCTTAATACCCCTTAATTACACGTTACATACCACTTAACCACCCAGCTCAGCGAGCAGCGCCACATATTATTCTACCTTCAAGAGAGACGATCTGCTGGAGCCTGGAGCCATGTGATCCCATCCCAGGAGGAGCGTTTTCTTCAGAATCAAAATTTGTGTCTAAAATCCCTGGTGCATGTGTGTGCAGACTCCAGAGGATCAGATCATGAACATTAAACTGTTTATTCTCTGCACTGTGCTGCCTGCTTTATTTCTATTCACACCACAAGAGGGATTCAGCTCTCTGTACTGAAGTTACATCAGTGAGTCGAGATGTTGTGATGTGTTCGTATGTTGTCTGGAAAATGTCTGCGTGCACAGAGCGAGAGCAGATTCAATGTAAAGAATTCAAGCAGCTACACGTTGACATCTAGAAATCCAGATCTTGAAGGATCTTGCAGCTGCACTACGACACAACGACAAACTGAAACACTTTGACCACAGTGGATCTTCTGTCAGTGACACGTCGCTGCAGGTTGGTTTTAAGGCCTGTCAGGCAGACAGACATGTTGCATGTTTCAGTAGCCGGTCAGCAGTGATGTAAACCAAATATTTGACTGACAAAGTTCTCCTGCTGTCGGCTTCTCATCATGAGCTCCAGTCAAGACAGGAACAAACCGTCCCTGACGTCCAGATCAGCGTGTCAGCTTCAAAACACGAGCATGAAAATGACACGGAAAATAACGACTTATCACACCAGCAGCCCTGATCTCCTCCCGTCTGCAGCTCGTTGGTGTGGTTGCAGAACAACAGAGTCCGATCAGAGCCTCATCACACCCACTCTGCTTGTAAGCCAGGCGCTGGACTCCCCGGACACATTCATGCGAACACGGCTGCGAGCTTGTTCGAAAATTAAAAGAAGCCATGTGTGCGGCAGGAGCTCCGCAGACACATCTGGCCAACACAACACTCCCTCTGAATATTCAGACATTTTTTCATAATCCAGATAAAGTTTTTCCCTCCGTCCCTCTTTATTAAAACACTCTGCAGGACTGTTCTGGATCAGCGCCGACGCCGAAACTTCCTCCCAAGAAATCAGTTAAACGTCACGAGTTGTTGTTTCAGATTTAAGATGGAAACTCGCTCCCCTGCAGATTAAACATGTAGAAAAAGAAAAAGGAAAAGGAAAAGAAAAAGAGAGGCTTTTTAATTGTTTATAAGGATGAACAGGGTGACTCACTGCATTGTGGGAGAATGGAAGTCAGTGGTCGGTCGGTTTGCGGAGGCCGTTTTCTGGAGTGACTGATGAAGATGATGATGGAGAAAAGGACTCTGTTTATCACACTGACAAACACGCCAACACACACTCACACACACACACACACACACTCTCTGTATTGTGGATGATCTGTGACTAATTGCCGTCACATGAACATGCAGCGCGGTGGCCATGAAACACACATGGACTCGCTCACGGCAGCCGATCAGACGCTGTGAGGAGCTGCTGACTGGAGGATTAGAAGATGATCTGAGCGTCTGGATGAAGTCGTTTCCACCAGTTGTGTATAGAAACTATCACACGCACATTCCTGCTTACAGACACACAAAGACTTCCAGAGTTTCCCACCACTGATCTGATCAGTTTCTCAGGTCATCCTGGTTTCTTCTGTTCACATTCAGCTTATTTTTAGATGTCAGAAATATTTTTCCCTCGAACATTAAAACAAAAAATACCCTCTCCTGCGTTCGGCCCATCGAACCACCTCAAGCTGGTCGGGCCGGCTCATGCTAATGTCGCTAGCAGCTCCCTCGCTCACTCAGAACATCTCGTCATGTGTCCCCGGTGGATATACTGGAAGTGTTTGTTGGATCTGATCCTTCAAAGAGCATCTATTGGACCTAAAGTGTGACTAAACTGCCTCGAATAAATAGAAGGACCAGAGGTAAGTGAGGTTGTCTGTTCTGCATCTGGAGGACTGCAGAGACCAGAACCAAGAGGGGCTGAACGCTGAAACTGATTTGTTTGAACTCCATTTACTCAGCTGCTGTGGGTCACCGCAGCATGAAAGCCGACCCACTACTGCAGGAAACGTGAAATTACAAGAATACGTCACAGCGAAACCTGACGTCTCTTTCAAAACACAGAAAATATTTAGCGAATAGCTTCAGTTACAGATTCACCACCGATCACCTCGAAACAGAATCAATGCGAACACTCACACCAGAACCAGAAACGAGACCGGAGATGAGGGACAGACGTCAGACCGGTTACAGAAACACTCACAATAAAATATGAAAGACCACTTCAGTAAAGCTTTACTGCACAACTTGTACAACCTGCAGCTTTTTTTAGACATACAGAGATCACCACAAGGTATTTATTCTGAAGAGCATTTCTGGAAAATTCTGAACAGAGCCAGAAACAGGAGACAAAGAGAAGACGGTGAGCTGAAGTCCGGTTTACAGTCGGACTCAGCAGACGGTGTCCGCTGACCGCAGCGAGCGGCGCCTGCCAAGAACTTCTGTTTTATCTAGATGTAGAAAAATCACAGAAATGACTGCGTTCATTCATAAAGTGCAGGATCGCTAATGAGAACCAGATAAAATGTTTTCACTGGAAAGTCGGAAAAGCAGGAAAAGAAAAAGATATAAAACTGAAGTTAAAAAAAAATGGAAGATGAACGACAAGAAGTCTGCCCACAGGATCGACCTTCAACAAGCCTCCCTCCGCTGACTTTGTGCTCCTGAGCCTCATTTTACAGATGACGACTTCAACATTAGCTCAGAGCCTCTGTGGTCGGGATATATTTAGAGTAGACTCAACTTAGAGATGGTCAACATTTAGAAACAGAGTGTGTGGCTTGATTTTTTTTCTTGAGCGGGAGTTCAGGCAGGGACAGTTTCCTCAGCCAGGACCTCACAGCTTCTAACACATATGTGAACCTCTTATTCTAAATTAAAACAGATAAATGATGAGTTGAGTTCACTGACGATTAACAGGGACTGAAACTAAGAGTCTACGGGCCACATCAGCAGATCTGTGAGGTTAAAGATGGGCTGAAGTGTAAACCCACCGCAACATCATCCATCTTTCTGAGGCGACCATCGAGTAAATCTAGTGAGGAAACACGTCGCTACACCTCCATCCTGATGGACGGTCGCTGTGACAGTGATTTCACTCTACATGGAGCCGTAATTTACAAAATGAACCTCATGTTGTGTTGATGAAGACCTGAACCTGGAGAGTGAGAGCGTCAACTCATTAGGAAACTGTTCGCTGACGTAATAAATCAAGTTAGAAGAAGGATCCTGTCCTCATAAGCTTACATACAATCAGGTTTACTTTTGAAACCACTACAGAAGCTTCATCCACATGGTTGAGAACAGTAATCCAAATGCTAACATGCTAACATGCTAACACAGAGGTGTTTACCAAAAACAATTGTTTTACCCTGTTTACCTTTTAGTTTAGTTGGTAAGAATGTGAACACTTGCAGGTGTCATGTGACCTGTGAAGTTTATATCATACTTTATAAAGTCATTACTTTAAGTGTACTGTACATTCCCAGCATCCAACACCAAAAGTCCAAACGGTGCCACAGTGAGGGAACTGAGAAACACACCAGGAAAGACACCGGACCAGATGCAGCACATATTTCGGCACAAATGGGACACCACAGAATCCTGTCGAACAGCGTGTAACACCTGGTGGGTTTGAATTATTAACCAAGCGATTGTCAGACGGGGTCAGAGGTCACGTCGCTCAGCACACTCCGGTGTCGGAGGACAGTGGGCGGCAGCAGAGGTGTTGACTGGAGGCTACACAGGAAGCAGCTGCTCATCGGCTGCTCGTCCTCCTGCTGTCAGGGATCGGGGTTATCAGGAAACATCCGGCTCAAACGGACCGGCTCAGAGGGAACCACCAGGTGAGAGACGTGATACTGACAGTGGGTCAAGTTTCAGAGCCGGTTCAGCCAAATTACAAATATTTTCTGAAAGCCTTTAAGCCTTTAACAAATGGAAGTACAACACTTTCCCACGATACGTTCTCAAAACTTCAGAGACACGGAGTTTTGGGAGATGCAGCTCTGTGTATCCTCCTCAGCTGCTTGGTGGATAATTAAAAGGCATGTATTTGGTGGATCTGGAGAGCAGCTGTGGGGTGGATCCATGTGAGCTCGCAGCAGCTAGAGAGACTTGGAACCTCCGTCAGTTGGAGGACAATCAAACCGCCAGGGGGGAAACACACAAGCAGACGGTTTCATGAGACTCAAGAGAACAAGAAAACGGACCCAGCGCTGGAGATCTGACGGAAAACGCTGCTGTCAGCGTACGTCAGCAAAAAACACGGCAGCCAGCGGACTTCACGCTAATTTGTTGACTCGTTTAACGGGTCGGCTGTGTGACGGGCCGGTTCCACTGTTCGTAAGTGAAGTCAGATCAGCGTCGGGAAAAAGAAAACAAGTTCAGTGCAGTTAACAGTCACATGACGTGTCGATGCAAAACTCACCGACATGATGAGTTTAAGCAACAGTGAAGGAAACACACAGGAACTTTAACAACATGTTTCTTAGCTGAATACCTTCAAAAACTGGAGCAAACTCCCTTAAAACATCTAAAACTTTAAACATTTCTGAGTCACGTCAGACAATTTTACAGCTGTTTTTCAGTTATTCAACAATGACAACAACTCCCATGATGCCACGCTGCCTCACCGCATCATGACACTGCCTCTTTTGTTTCCATTGTTTTGCTGACACACTGTGAATTTAATGCCTCACAGTAAACACACGGCCCATTTTTTTTAAATCTCTAATTGCTCAATCGTCCATAAAGCTGCTGTCGGCCTCCGTGTGTCTGAACACGTCTGACTGAAGTGGTTCTGTAGGATCCGGTGGTTCTACCTGGCTGACTCAGCAGGGTGTGTGTGAGGTTTCGCCGTCCTGCAGCAGCTGATGAGTCTCTGATCGTGACCACAACCAGGGAATCCCCGGAGACACTCGAGGCGGAACAAGGAGGTGTTGTTCTCGTGGTTTATGTGACTGTGGTTGGACTGCAGATCATGTAAACATCAAGCTTCACGTTAGAAGCATCAAAGGAAACGTAACAGCAGCCGTTTGAATCCAAGACGTGACGACCGATGAGCAAACACTCGTCCTGCTTTAGTTCCCGTCCACAAACAAACCTCGACATATTTATTCATCGGAGCGATGAATTCCTGCTGACAGCCAACATTTGTTCCTCTGTTCGAGTCACCGTGTCTCATCAAGTATTCAGCAGCTCTCATTATGTGCTTCTGGTAACTCGCTCCGTTAACCGGTTCTTGATTGGACGCCGATGACACCGGATCGTTAATGAGGCCGGTGCTTATGACTCAAGACACGCATCCATTATTCAGAGCTGTAAACGAACTGCAGGACAAAGACAGATCGAGGACTCTGACGGTTCTACTGTGGTGCATTCATACTGAAAATATTTAGAGATGCACCATTTTTTGACGTTCGCTCCGAGAAAACAGCTCAGTCACCGATGTTGGAAGACTGGAAATTGAACTGGGAGTGTTCCAGCGTGTGAATAAATAGCATGTGAATAAACACATGAATATGGAGCAGCCCAGCGCTGGAAAAAGCATGCACGCTCAGCAAACCACCCTGTGTAATTACAGGCTGGAAATAACAGCTAACAATGTGCAATGAATCAATTCTGCAGAGAGAACAAATGTGAAGACGTCCCATGTGTTTTCAGGGTCACAACCGGAAAAGTTGGAATGCGTCGACTCCCCCTGAATATTTGATAAAGGCGGGTGGGTTCAGCTGTGAGCGGAGGCCGATGGAGAAAACAGGTGTTTGTGTTTAAAGCTGCGACCTCGCTGCTTCTTCAGGATTGTTAACACGCTCCACCGACCGTGCAACACTGCAGCATGTGTCGGATTCTAATCAGATAAAAACATCCAGCAAACATTAAAACTTAAGGAACATTTTTAAATGTACGTTTCCGCTGATTCCAGACTCTCATCACCGTCCAGACGCCAGCACGCTGCGACCTTCAGCACATTCACAGCGCTCTTCATTTTCTTTGAATCCAGCACCTGGTCGCTGGCCCGGCTACAGACGACTGAGAAGATGCTTTTGGCTTCTCGTCTCAAGACGGCCGCACGAAACAACAAAGGGGCACGAAAAAATACTTCAATAACCCCCCAACATGAAGATAAACACACTCATCCTGTTCATGTGAGGAAGACGAACACGTTCAAAAGAGGTCTGAACACAAACAGCTTTGAAGTGAAGAAATTCTAACTTGCTTTTCCTGCTCTGACTCAAGTCTTTGTCCACCAACTTCCTGCCTTTCACATGGAGTATTTTTATCTGGAGGGCGGCCATTTTGCTTCATTCTCATATGCGTTAGCCCAGAGAACAGAAGAGTCCGAGGTCTGGACCCCCAGGTGGGACGAGCAGGTCGTCCTCATCAGAAAACGACTCCATGCCGGCCGTTCAACCAGCTTCTCACGACCTGTATTCATGTTGATTGCTCAGAGGCGACCTCTAGTGTCTGCAGTAATAATTACAGCAGCAAATGAGGAAGTCAGGTGACGTGGTTAGAGACAGCAACAAAGTCTGTTTTGGGTAAAATTATCATCATAACCACAACAACAAAACAAGTGTAAATGTGTGATTTTTTTGAGCATGTAGTTAAAGTTAAACACGACAAACAACAGCAGAAACCTGATTGGCTGAAAAGGTCACATGATGCCTTGAATTTCTTCTGCAAAAATGACATTGTGCTTCTTAATTTAAGTACATAAAATACGTTTGTATGTTAGTAAAATGACATCAGTAATGTCCTCGGTTCAACCCAAACCACCACCTGCTCCTGAAGCTAACCAAACTGGGTCCGTGTGACGAATGTTGGTACGCCTGTCATGTCGTTTTTGCTCTGGAGATGTTTGGGATGATCCGGGTGAAGACGGGGGCTGATTAACAACCCTGTGAACTTCAAACCATCTTCAGATGTGGTGTGTGAGCTGCTGCACTCATCATTCATGCTTAACTACTAACTGTGGAGGTTTTTAAAGGTGCCTGCAGGTGAGACGGTCTCAGCTGTAAAGAGCACGGATGCGTTTTTTTCTCACCCTGAATGATTAAAAGTCAAAATGAAATCTGTTTTTCGTGGTGTGTTTCCTGAACGAGGAGCTGCTTTCGAGCTGCTTTTGGTTTGCAGAACAAAGCGACTGTGAATGCCACAAGCCCAGGCTGTAATCTCACTTATGCTTGCTGGGCAGCTTCCTTGTTTTCTCCTCACTGAGTCAAACATGCAACATCCACAGAAAAAAAGGCAAAGGGGTTTTTGTCTGCCATTTTTAGGCCGGCTTTTTCAGGGTGGGGGCTGAGAGAGACTGGACCAGGACGTTCAGCTAACTCTGCTGTTTTTATTTCACTGTTTCACTTCTGCTGTCTGTCAGCAGGGATCAGGACAACTTTGTCAGATCAGACTTAACTCCAGAAATGATTGATGAGATTTTGGTGTATAAGTAAATCAGGGATCCCGTTGGCTGCATGTTTATCCAATCACAAACTCCAAATACGCCAACATTTATGTGTTGTCTACTTCTGCTTGTAACCACACGGATTATACTTTCCAGATTTCATGAGGCCAGACCACAGGAAATCCTGCTCTTTATTAAATAAAGCCAAGTTATTTTCATGTCCGAGAGCGATTAGTCAAAGGGAGATCAATGCTGGCTCGTCTGCACGATGGACTGTGGACTCGTTTTATTAAAGACAGGAGATGATAGGGGATGTGTAAACCTCGCGATGGGAACCTTACTGATGAACCAAAAGTCTCAAAAAGCCAAACTGAAAAGAAAAACTACCTCCTGATGAAGCGAGTCCTGTCGTGACTCATCAGGCGCCACAATCAAGCATGAAAAGCGATTCGTCTCCGCTTCTGAAGAAAACAAGCGAATCAAACTCACATGAGGAGAATAATCTGAATCTGAAGGACGGAACTGAAGTTTGCAGAGACTGTTGAGGTTTCTGCAGAACCTGCAGCTCCAGATCAACGATGACCCGGCGCTGAACTAACTGGGCTCAGACCGGTTTCCACCACTGAAGACCACTCAGGCCCATAAAGGAGGGAAATGACCAAACTCCTTCACTATAGCCCACCTGACCTACTTTCTCCTGCTTTGACTGTGTGTGTGTGTGTGTGCACGTGAGAATGTCAGTGTGTGTTTAAGACATTGTTTGGACAAGTGTGTGAAAGGAAGAGTGGTGTGTGCACGTACAGCTACATGCATTAAATGAGCTTTGAGGAGGTGTACATGGAGGATATTGTGTATTTGTGTGTGTGTGTGTGTGTGTGTGTGTGTGTGTGTGTGTGTGTGTGTGTGTGTGTGTGTGTGAGGCTGGCAGCTGAGGCCAGAGCTGCCATGTGTTTCCCAGCTGTGGTCGCCTGGCGTTGGTTTTGCAGACTCGGAGCAGAGTGAACAGGCAGAATATAAATACCGTCTTCCCCTCTCTGCTTTTCTTCAGGGAACAAACAACAGACGCCTTGTTGTACAGCAAAAAGGGCAGTTTTATCCCGAGAAACACAAAGTGTGTGGCTGCATGAACCAAAGCAGATTTTCACCGTGACCTGGAAAAAATCTGCTGACGTTTAAAAAGGTGGGAAAGTGGCGACACATTACAACAAGGCTGAGTTCTTCTTCTGGTTTGTAGAGTTATAATACTTCCCCTAAAATCAAGTATTTATTTTCGGCCATTGTGACGTACGTACAGCAGGTCAGCGTGCTCAGGCCCGGTTGTGGTCCGAGCAGCATGAGCGCTGTAGAGTTCCAGAAATGTTCTGTGAACTACGATGCATCACCTGACTTGACATGAGAGTAGATAAGTAGACTGAATATTCATTTTGGGGGAACTTTTCCTTTAAGAATCTCCATGTGCTGTGGCTCCCGTTGCTGGTGGCGGGGTCTGCCATTCCCACATGGGATTCAAACACACCAAACGTTGTATCAGTGCAGCTTTTATAAGACAACCAAACATTTCCAGCTGCTTGTTCTGATCCGACATGTTGGAAACACCAGTGACGCCACTCCTGCAGCACTAACACACTCCACCGTCCATCCCTTTGGTCCAAACATTCAGAATATGTCTAAAGAGAAGTTTCCTCCCAGTTCTCATTCACGAGCTGACCCAGAACTTCAGAACCGACAGCCTGCATGACTCTGAGCCAGATGTGACTCTTCTCTTGTTCTGTTTTGCCTGAATAACTTCATACCAACGTTTCTTTTGTCAGGATTTCTCATCTTTGAGCTCCTTTCACAGAGAATCCAGCATCTTAAAACCAAATACGATTTTCCACTTATCTCGTTCGGTCTTCATTGACCTACATTTTCATCCCTGACAGATCTGAGTTCAGGAAACTAGCCTTGATCTTCAGGTATGAAATCCCTTTGAAGCAGCTTGACCCATTAAACTGCACAGATAACCTTGTTTATCCCGTCTCGCTCCGTTTGCCCACTTCACTGTGAGAAGAGCTGGATCCCGAGACGTGCTTCGACCCTCTCACCCGCTTTCAACTTCCTCTAATGACTTTATGGCTTTTTTGGACGCGTGTCAAGACACTGAGTGCACTGGCGAAGGCAATCTAATAATTCTGGTGGCTTGGACGTTGAAGAAGTGGGTTAAGTGGCGAGGCGAGGGTAGAATTAGAGGAGAATTACTCTGCAGTGCATGAGTAAACAAACTGGAAGGGTCGTTTTCAGCAGACAAACCAAAGAGTGTTTGAAACACTGTATTTCACACAGTTTAATGAGGAGATTGCCCTCCGGGACGCACATAATGGTACAAGTTTCAAAAGAGAGGTCAGTTTACCACAACTGACACAGTTCCTTTATTTTGATCGAGGGCACTTGGACACACAGGACACAACCTTCGTCAAGAAATCGAGACTGAATATGACTGAAAATGTCCCACAAGACAACAAGCGGGAACAAAGAGAAGAAGCAAGTATGACAGACTGTCACGGTCGGACATGTGGAGGGATGTCGCATCAGAAGGAGTTTGCAGAGGTGGATCAGGATGGCAGAGGGATCAGGATGCATCCTGGGAATGCCTCAGGATCCTCCAGGAGGAGCTACAAAGTGCTGCTGGGGAGGAGGATGTCTGAACCACCGGCCCAGGAGGAGCAGAAGATGAGCTGATGGACCTTCTCATCCACGCTGAGTTAAAGGTTTCAGGTTCAAAGCTTCAACTTTCAACCTTATTTTCTTTATGGCACTTTGAAAGTTACGAACTTCATGTTGATCTGGAAATCTGCAGCTGATTGAAACTACTTGGATTAACAACACAACAGGTGGGCACATTTCAACTGTCAACGAAAAGCTAATGAACCAACAGGTAGTCGACAAAACAAACATCTCATTTCAACCTAATCTGAAAATACACCTCTTCACCTAAAGCCAGCTGCAGCTCCTGAGCAGACAGAAGTATGTTCTCGTCAGGAGTCGTCTCTGTACACGAGACGCCACAACTCGACTGATGACTCAGCCGCCTCAGTTTGAACCACTGGGTGTATTCTTAAGCCGAGGTTCAGCGATGAGGGAGCTGCAGACCTCGTCGTCAGTGAAGAGAACGAGCGTGACGGGAAGATGAACATCTCTCTCTTTGTCTCCGGGCTGTGAATGAACATGAGCCTGCAGTGAGTTCTTCACAAAGCGCTGCTGCTCATTCAATGCAGGTTTTGTTCAGAGCCGCTGAAGCAAATCTGTTGGTCGATTCAACTGGAATCACTTACCGATAAAGTGCCGTCACTTCTTACTCACCATGGACACAAAGATCTGTTTCCACATAACATGACGTGGGAACTGATATTTCAGTTTTTAGTCACTACTGAAGGTGTTTCAAGAATGCAGGAGAAACCGACACTTATTAAAAAAACAGGGAAAATTGTTAATTACATGTCCTTACAAGTCCAAACCAAACGTACGAATGACTACTTCACCTCCACACATCAGTCAAGTCTCTGTTCCTGAGCTGTGGCGTTGAATAACAGGCAGAACATTTCTCGCAGAGTTATTTCCCTCGAGTTATTCACCAAGATATCACCGTCACAAGACTCGGACAGACAACCTGAAAAACATAATCCTCGGGCCACGGCCTTCGCCAGCATCATTAAAATGTCGATAAATGCTTCGTCTCACAATGTTGAAGAACGAGAGGAAACATTCCTTGATTCACACCGCGAGTCAGTGGGATCTATTCTGGGGACAAACTCATCCAGGTTTCATGGGAATCTGTCGAGTAAAACCAAACAACTAACTAACGGACACGGGAACAGATCTCAATGGACTTGGAGTGAATCTGCGAAGCTCTGATCGCCTTCTTGGCTCGACGCTGAGCAGAGAAATCAATCGGCTCATTAAATCAGACAATAAGTTTCCAGAGAGAAGAGAGTCTGAAACAGGAGCGTTCAGAGGAGGAGAGCTGCTCTGTCTCTCTGTCGAAGTAACAGGATCGCATGAGAAGAAGCTAATTACTGGAAATGGATGTTTGGTTGTTCGGGCTGTGCCGAGCCTGCACTTGTGTTGTGTTATGCTGTGTGTGTGTGTGTGTGTGTGTGTGTGTGTGTGTGTGTGTGTGTGTGTGTGTGTGTGTGTGTGGAGGGGGGTTTCCAGGAAGCTGCTGTCAACACAGAGTTCAGGATCAGATAACCTTCCTCCAACAAAACTCCCAGATCTGATCAGAACCCGAAACAATCACCGAGTCCTTTTTAAGTTATAGAGGCGACATAAAGACAGCGAATGGACGAGGAATGAAAAAAGTAGAATATCTTCCCTCCTGCAGGTGTTTTCTGTTAAACCATCAGTGTTCAGTAGGCCAGCTGACTCCTGGTGAGCCAGGTGTGCGTCATGTGTCACCTGCCTTCAGGTATATATGAGAATCATAAATCACAACACGCCACAGTAGAAACCAGCCTCGCCATGACAATTACACACTTCTTCTGTCAGGTGTGTATTAGTCTGACAGGTGAAACACGTACAGGTGAGAACATGCAGACACGTCCTGGAGGAACCTGTCCGCCGTCCCTCAGGACAAAGTGATGAAACCCACACAGACACACGACTCCTCCTGACTTTTCATTTCACCTGTTTGGTGAAAGTTTTAGTCATTGTTTTTGAAATGTATCTGACTCCAGCTGCTTAAACTGAGAAGTTGTTTTCTGCTTTAACTTTTCCTTCTGTGTAAGTACTGAAGGTGTAATGTCTGCAGAAGAATGACATCATCTGCCTGTAGATTTGTTCCCTATTTACCACCGGCTACATTATTACCTCTGAAAAGAAAGGAGAGATTACGAGACAAAGAAAGCACATCTGTCATCGTGCAACCGAAACAGGAGGAGGCATTTTTTTCCCCGGTCACCGATCTGCAGGTAACAGAGGAACAACTGTGGAAACTTTACACTGATGAAGAAAAAGGTGAAGAGGGAGAGCGATGTGAGGAACAACGAGAGCGAACAGACGGCGTTCACTGGACGCTCTGCTGTCTGTTCCCCTGGTGATGTGTGTTTCCTCGAGACGCTTCAACATCAGCTTTATTAATACAACCAGCTGTTGTACTCTGACTTTCCACAGCACTGAGATCAGCGTCCAGGTCAAACTGGGATTCAGTTGTCATGAAGAACAACAAGAACATGAAGAATACTCTGAGGAGTAACGGAGGATAAAGACCAAACTTTGCACTCTACCTACGACAGAGACGCCGACATGAATCTGTTGCTTTAAGGTAAAAGCACTCGTCTGCAGCAGAGTGACGCCTCGTCAGCGGAGGAAAATCAAACCGGGTCGGATCCACAAACTTCAGTCCTGGTTTTAATTGACCATTTCAGCAGCGGGGGAACCAGGACCCAGCGGGACGCTCAGGGATTAGTGTCAGGAGAACGTCCCGGGCCTCAACTCATTTCACTGGATCTTGAAATATTTCCCTCCACAGCCACCGAACCAAGAAATGACCTCTCCTGCAGCGGCGCTGGTGGTACAGCAGGTCCGAGGTCGGGTCGGCACGGAGACGCGTCACACAGGAGGACTGACGGCTTCTAACATCATCTTAATGGACTTTCTGCTTTATTACACAATGGAGGTCACACAGAGGTCAGGTGACAGCAGAGGTCACGAGCTGCACACACACACCTGAGTGAACACACACACCTGGGTATTCCAACACTGTATATGTCTTTACCTCAATAATCCTGACTTCAGCTCAATAAAGCGGCAGAAGGGGGATCTTAACGTCTCCTCGATGGACATGAAAATACTGTGTCTTGAATAATAATGTGTGTTTGTGTTTGCACGCTGTTCTGCTCCGGTCTTGTGAGACCTCGTTACCTTTCATGATGAGGTGTTGGCAGGTAAACAAACCAGGAGACAAAGTGGAGAGAGGTCTTCAGGAATTACTTTTGACAGGACAGCTAACACCAGCCGTGTTGCACGCTGTCTGAAGACACGCAAAGATTATAATGCAGACGGGAAACAGCTGATCAGTCAGGTGAGCTGAGTGTTGAACTCTGATTTACAAAAGACAAAAGCGACAAACCTCAAGCGAGCGCACAAACTTTCTTTGCGAATGACAGGAGGTTCTATCTAATATCGCTAATGCAATATTCTTCTAAATGCTTCATGGAAACTCGGCTAGTGTCTCCCACTTTTTCTTGCAGCATAACGTTGACAGAGGAGAGTCACAGAGCGTCGAGCTGAACCTTCTGCTCGCCATGTTCTGTGTGATCACATGTGGGGGGAGCTGGAGAGAGTGAGAGCAGAGGAAGTGTCAGGATCCAGAGGAATGTTTAGAGCCATCCGGCAGGAAGTCCAGACTTTAGAGAAAGCTCGAGGAGGAGGCCGAGGACGGTGATGAAGAAGAGTTATGGACGGAGGGAGATGAAGACTGACAGGCTGAACACGCAGCGCTCACGCAGGACGAACTGATCAGACTGAGACGCTCTCGTGTCATTTTTCACGTTGTCTTTTTCAGAGCAGATCGGAGCGACGGCCGTGACTCAGTGTGTTTCACAACACGCCGGGTAAAATCCATTTCCACACATTTATGCTTATGTTCCAGTCACGTGTATTTTTCTTTTCGTGAAAGAGAAAAAGAGGAAAGTGGTTTAATATTCCTGGCCTGAAAACTCGAGAGTCTTATCGAGGCGTCTTTCTCTCGCACACTGACGGCAATAACTCACGACAACTTCTCAGAGATAAATCCTGCAGCTGCTTCTGACTTCTTGTTGCACTTCGGAGTCAGACGTGTTCTTACTGTTGGCAGTTTCAGTCAAGTTAACCTAAAATCCAACTTTTTGAACATTTGTTGAATTTTAAAGATGCATTTTTGTCAAGCTGGACAACAAAGAGAAGTGTGATGAACTTATTTTATTACTTCAGCTTCTTTGAGTTCCTCGATGTTTTCTGTCAATTTGTATTTTTCTGCATGTACATTTTGAACGTCACACTGGGAGCTACAGCTGTGTCTGAGCTTAAACCAGTGGAGGAGACTTAACTCTTTATGAAATTGAAAGACAAACAAACAAAAGACAATTTTAATGCTAATCCTGAAATCCTAATCCTCAAACTGATGTGCTTTCAGTCAAAACATATGTGAGAGATCAGCCTCGACCTCGTCGAGTATGACGGCCTCTTTATCACAATATCTCAGACCCACGTACACAACGCTGCTATTGTGGCATCTAAATCATGGATTAACCTACAAACGGAGACAAGAAGCAGATGTGGAGGAACCTGGAGGACGGACTGATGGAGCACTTTGGAGATCAAGTCAAAAATGTGTTATCTTAAAGAGAAGTAATCTGGTCACACAGAGGCGGCCATGTTGGCGCCTGCAGCCAGTAAATATCAGTTCATGATTTGTCTAAAATTCACTTTTCCTAAAGATGTGCTGGGAATGCAAACAGGAACGCACCAAAGTGTTGTGTTGAGCTCACGCGGCTCCACAGTTTGACTTCACGTCCATTAATTATTTATAAGAATGGTTTTAACTGATTGTCCGTCTGTCCTCGCCCTCCTCTGAGAGATCAGCTACACATCAGACCTACAGCTGAATGAATGTCTCCACCTGAGGTCTGATGTCTCATCACCGCCCTGCCGAGCTGCTTATTAAAAATGATTAATGTAAACAAGATGTTTTTGGTCGTCACAGCCAGCGGAGGACATAAAAACAAACAGGTTTCATGTCTGGCTCTGCAGCTCCACGTCTGAGTCTTTGTTTGATTTCCCAGCGTCACAGCTGCCCTCCTGGCCTCGATACAGTCGGCTGAGAGCAGTGAAACCAGTCTGAGATGGAGTGCAGGCGGCGCTGGCTCGGGTCCAGAGCGTCTGCCTCCTTGAGAAGGTGTTATTTCAGCGGCGGTGTAAAAAGGCCTCAGCAGGCCGGCAGCCAAGCTCGGCTGGCTCAATGTAACACGGCTTTTATCACATTAAGGTGACGTGAAGAACTCCCTGAATGATAATCGTTTTGTTATCAAGATAATTAATCAAATCAAGACTGCAGGAACTACAAACAGTCACACTGCATCGCCAAAAGTATGTGGACACCCGTACAGAAGTGCGAGAGATCGGTTAACACTCTGGTTTTACAGAGCGATCGAGCTGCTGAATGAACTCTGTGAAAGTGTCACACTGCTGCTTTCAGAAGGTGTGACTCCAAACGAGCTGTCGTAAGGTCGTGATGTCACAACTGTACAGCCACCACTCTCTGGAAAAACACCGGCAGACTCAGAAACATGGTGGGTGGAGCCTGCTCAGGCCTGTGAGAGCTGACCAATCAGAGGCTTTCCAGGAAGGGGATCTGATCTGGGATCTAGAGGTGCTGCAGCAGTGGACAGTATGAGTGTTGAAGGCTTGAGTTTTAATGCATTATTTTTTTTAATTCCACATTAATCTCTCATAGTTTTACTGCTTCTTCTTCTTCTTCTTCTTCAGGTATATTGCTCACACTCTGATTGGTCGGCTTTGAATGTGACCTCAAAGAAATGTGTGAAGGTGTAAAAGCTGCAGAGCGAGCAGGATTTCAGCTGCACAACAACACAGTTGTCTGTGGACGACAGTGAGCAGCAGAGGACGTCTGCAGCGCCCAAAACGACAAATCTGCAAGCTGTTTGAATTCCTGCGAGCTCCACAGGTGTCAGGTTTCAGCTTTACAACGAGCCGGCAGCCTCAGAGGGAGGCAGGGAAACGCTCCGACACAGCACTGAGACTCCAACGCTTGAAATCATCATTACAATTAAGCAACATAAACCTCTCAGGCCTCTGTTTGTTGTGGGGAGCCTATTAATGTCTATGATTGGCCTGTTAGCTTTTATGGTTTAAATGAGAAGCGCAGGCAGGCGGTGGAGGCCTGTGGAGGGAGGGAGGGAGGGCTGAGAGCTTCTACCAGCCAGCAGACTGAAACAGGATTATTCTGGAAGTTTACGCGTCTCTGTGTTTTATTACGAACATGAAGCAGAAGCTCTCAGCAGAGTTCAAACCTCCCAGCAGCTCGTCACCAACACCCAGCTCACACTGCCAGAGCTGCAGCCGCCGAGAGGCTCCTGTGTGTGTGTGTGTGTGTGTGTGCTGATCATTTGTCTTCCAGTTGGTCGTTTTCTTACAGAGAAGTTCTCAAATGTAACTCAGCTCTGCCGACGTGATCGTCAGCGTCAGAGAACAGACACTGCTGACCTACTGAGGCGACACACGGGGGAGAATTCACCTAATCTTACATGACGTCAGCCTGAAAACAGGTTTGTTCCCTGACGACTCACAGGAAGTCGTGAAGGGTTTAAATGTCTATCAAAAGGAACATTTTGCCTTCAGATGCCTGAAAACACACAAATCTTAATAATAATGACACTGTGAAGTTTATCACAGAGCACGAGGAGACAACTTTAACCCTCGCAGACTCTCTTCATTCTCCTGCAGAGAGAAGTTCTGTTGCTCTGAGGAACAAAGACGATACAGAAATCTGTCCACATCTGACCAACAGCCTCTGCATGTAATCCTGTATTTCAATTACTGATCATGTTCATGTGTCCAAAAACAGCTCAAAGTGTCTTTTTCAGAGAAGAGTTCAGTTTCCTGCACTGGAGCTTGGCTACAACCTCGGCCTGCCCGGCCCGGAGGAAGAAGCTACATCTAAGTGGGTCTCTTTGAAGACTGGATGCTGCAGAATCGAGTCCAAACAGAACATGTGTGAAAACACTTGCTTACATTTCAGGATGACGCTATTTTTAGCTCCTTTAGCTCTCTTCAAAAACATAAAAGATATTCACAGGACAGCTTAAAACAGGAAACGGAGAATCTGGAGCTGAGAGACTTTTTAAACAACCTGAGCTTTCCAGCCTGCCTCTAACATCAGGCCCTGGCTCACCTCTCGCCTCATGCTTCATGTTACCTGTGAGTCTCTGATGAATTAATTCGCCTTGGCTGACAGCAATCACAGCAAAACCCACAGCGGAGGCCATCCCGCTCTCTGATTGGTGCCCAGGTGAAGCCTATCACGCACCACGCCCGCCAGTTCAAACACAAACAAACCCTGTAACCGTCCGACTCACCCGGCTGAGTCTGCTGTGTCAACACACACACACACACACACACACACACACACACACACACAAATATTAGCCAATCACGGAGCCCCCAGCGAGCAGGACTCTCCTGCAGGGTGTCAGGATGTTACACCTGAGTGAACCTGCCTCGTCCTGCCTCACACAGCTGCTGCTCTCAGTTTCACGGCAGGATTTTTACTGTTTCAACAAGTTTTTTTCTACTCTTCATTTTCATAGGATCCATTTTTTTGTGGGTTTGTGGTTCTGACACAAGCAGGTCGTATCCTGTGCCGCAGTTTAATATGACTGTGTGATCAGGGTCGGACTACATTTAATGCAGAACTGTCTGGGAGATTAATAACATTTCTTTCTTAACTATCTAACCAACGCTGGGCTCACTGGCGCCGCTCCACAAAAGGTCCAGTCTGTGCCAAGCGGTTCTACTTTTGGCAGGCGTCTCTGCGTAAAAACTAAAACCTGTGAAGGATATAAAGTGATTCATCGGCCAGGAGAGGAAAAATGACCGAGCGATGAAAATGTGCAGCCTGGAAGTGCGGCCCGACTCTATTTATAGTCCCTGTTCTGACTCGGGTCCAGACTGTTTTGGCTGCAGCGCAGTAATTAGAGAGGAGAAACCTTCTGCTCACGGACGTGTCACTGTCAACACGTCCGTGTCTCTGTAGTTTGGGGACGAAGTGCTGCTGTTTTCTCAACATTCAATTTAAGTGAATCTGCTGGAAGAAACTCAGACTACAACTACTGAAGAGAACACAGTGTTTAGGTCCGAACACAGACGGTGTCGACAAGTCAGCTGAACAGAACATCCGACACTGCGGCTGAAAACTCAGCAGAACCAGAACTTTATCTGTTAGCTAAAAGAAGCTATTCCTGTAGAGCCAGTGCTTATACACCGATAGAAGAGCACAAACAGAACGACGTCTAATACAAATCTAGTTCATGATGATTACAAAACAAAAGAACCAATCACAGTTTCACATCGCTGGAGCCAAACGTGCCTCTGATGATTTCTGGTGATTTGGTCTGAGTTATGAGGAGCACTGACGGGTCTCACAGTCAATCAGTCATTTTCAGGAGGTCTCTACAGTGAAAGCTCGTCGTGGACAGAGTGTCTTTGTCCGGCCTCGCTCTCTCTGTGCGTCCCTCATCTCAACTGTCTTCACTATAAATATGAAACGCTCCGGTTTCCGTCCCGGCTCACATTCCTCTGTTGGCCTCCGTACGTGGCGGCTGGAAGCTGGTTTACTTCCTCGTCAAATGCCCTTTTCCTTAAAGACTGGGCTCTTTGTTTCAGCTGCGATTAGCTGGCAGATATAAAGGCAGGCAGGCCGATATTTGAGACTATTGTGCACGCCTGCCTGCTTCTGGCACTCACAAACATTCTCCCTCTCTCTGTCTGAGACTTCCAGGAGAGCTCAGCAGCCAGATGTACCGAGCCGTCGTCACGAGACCGGCCCGGCTCTGCTGCAGGAGAGAAAAACCTTAAAGCTCGTGCTGTTTGTTTAACTCGGCCCGACTGCTCTCACGAGCGCCGTGAGCTCAGCCGGTCTCGTGACCTTTGGCCTCGCTGGATTTTCAAAATGCACAAGCACCAATGAGAGAGCAGGCAAGCTTTCAACCAGGAAGTGTTTCACCGTTACACCAGCAGCTGAGGAGAACCGGTTTTAAATGGCTTTTTAAAAGGAGAGTCAATCTGTCGTCGAGCCGACTGAGCCTTTAGGAAAAGAGGCTGTCATCACAGCGCTCAGTGCCAAAAGGGAAAAAAAGGGTCAGGAGTGACTCAGGTGTTGCTGCCGTTACCTGGCCGACGTCAACAGAGAGGTGTGGAGTCTGACGAAAGTGTATTAGTCATGAGTCACAGCTCAGGAAGATTTACACAACCTCCTGACAGACCGAGCTGAGGTTTATCACCGCGGCTGCTGTAGAGCATGAACCCACCTGAGCTGAGACTCACTCACCTGAGCTGAGACTCACTCACCTGAGCTGAGACTCACTCACCTGAGCTGAGACTCACTCACCTGAGCTGAGACTCACTCACCTGAGCTGAGACTCAATACCTGAAACTGAAATGTTGATCCGGTTGGTTTCAGTCATGACGACAGGGTCTTTCCAGGAGGACAAAACAACAATTTACTGCTTTTTAAAAATCCGTTTAGCCGTCTAACAATCAGCAGCTTGATTTTCTTAAAGGAAACAACTTTAAATGTTTGTCTCAGCAGGTATCGTTCTTAAAATGTCTCGCTGTGTCCATCAACAGCCCGAGACCAAGAGAACTTTAGTTCCCTGCTGCAACAAATGATAATTGTCTTGTCTAGTTTTTAATGTTAATTCATTTGTTTGTGATTTTCTGGATAAATCAAAAGTTGTTCAGTCTGTAAAACATCAGAAAATGTCCAACAGTGTTTCCAAAAGCTCGAGACGACGTCCTCAAATGAAACATATTCAGATATTTTTCTAAAATTACTCAGCGCTCAGTCAACAATATCAATCTTTGGTTACTAATCAACTCATCGACTAATCCGTTAATCACTGCGGCTCCAATTCAAGAACACAGAAAAGCAGATAAATCCTCCCAATCAAGACGTTCAGTGATTCTGCTTGAAAGGAGAATTAAAGATTATCAAAAGTAATCTGTCACTTTATCAATTAACTGACTGTTTCTGCTCGTCATTAGCAGCGGGACCAGATATCAATACACCAATACACCAATACACTCAATGGCTCCGGATGTTGTTTTGTTTCTCATCTGATAATCAGCTGGAGATCAATCTGACGTCTTCTGCTTCACCATCAACACAACAGGATTATATGTAGGAACAACTTCAGCATCAGACAGATGATCAGAAACAAATCACTAATCAATAACAGGTCTCCTGCAGTGGGCGGGCCGGTCAGGAGCTCCTGCTGGGTCACAGGTCCAGACTTCTATATTTAGCCTTACAGGACTTTTTCTTTTTTCTTTTTCTTGGAGGAAACCAGAAAAAGAGGTGCGGAAATACCAGAGACCCACTGGGACCCGGTCCAGCTCCCCCCGGTCTGAGCCGCACCGTGATCACGGCCCTCCTTCAGAACTGAGCTCAGGACTCATATAAAGTTCTTTATGATACATTTGGTCCCATTAAGATCCCTCTGATGGTCCAGTAAGAGCTCATGTTGACCCAGCTGAGCCTGACTGAGTCTGATCACAGTCTGATCTGCCTACCAGAGAACATTTGAATAACTTTGTTTATTCTGATCCTGCTGATTCTTCTAATGCCACATTAATAATCTCATAACAGCTTGTAGTGTGTGTGTGTGTGTGTGTGTGTGTGTGTGTGTGTGTGTGTGTGTGTGTGTGTGTGTGTGTGTGTGTGTGTCCATCACGCTGCAGCTCTCCTTACCTCCGTGAAGAAGTTGTCCATGGCCCCTCGTTATCTTAATCCCCGGGGATTCACTGTGTGCAAACCGCGCGTCCCGTCGATCCACCTCATGTGTTGCGAGTTCGGTTCCGAGCGACGGAAAACAAAAAGAGAAGCGGGTCCGAGAGTTTCAGTCCATCATGTTCCTGCTGAGCGGCTGCAGGCTGGAGGACAGTCAGTCAGTCAGTCAGTCAGTGTGGAGCTACAGTAGTTATCCACTCTTTGTTTCACGGGTCCTTTAAAAACTTCCAGCTCTGCTCCTCCAGGAGCTCAGACTCCTCCGCGCGCCCCGCTGCGTCTCCGTGCGTCTCCGTGCGTCACGTCGGTGCCGTCTGTGCGTCGGTGGTCGCTCGTTTGATCAACAAGCAAACGTGCAGCTGAGGCGAAGAAACGGGAGGCCGGTGAAACTTTGGAGACGCTCAGTCAGTCAGTCAGTCAGTCAGTCAGACCGGTGCACAGTAATCTGAAGCTCCTCCTCCTCCTCCTCCTCCTCCTCCTCCTCCTGCAGCCCGCCGCCTCTCTGACTCCTCCTGCTGTCAGGAGTCTGAATGAATCGGAGCCTGGAGATGATCACCACAGGTAGAAGGCCCAGAGGCACAAAGGCAGGACGAGGAGAGAAGACTCTAGAGTCACTTTAAATAAATACTCACATTTTAAACCCACTAAAAAGATCCTGACGTGAGATGTTCGTGTCCAGGTGTCGGGTCAGAACTGGACTTTGAACCTCAGCCTACAAACCAACATGGAGGAGCAGTAAATAAAGTGCTCACAGAAACTGAAATATGACCTTTAATGTCCCATGAAGAGGAGCAAACTCCATCTGCTGATGAAGATCAAGCCGTGTGATCGAAAGCTCCAAACGTCTTTTTCAAATCAAGAGAATTTGTGAGAACTTCAGGAAACAAAAACTTCTTCAGGAACAAAAGTTTTCTCCCAACTCGAGGTCGACTCACCGGTTCCTTTAATTCAACAACACATGTTTTATTTCTGATTAATATATTGTTGTTATTTAATATTAAACTCATCGGTCCTGCTTCAAAAACTGCCTGAAAGATCAAAAAAAAAATATTCTTTATTATTATCATTCGGTAGTGTTTGTGTCCTCCTGCTGACGACCAGACAGACACAGGTGAGAACGTCTTCTCGTCAGTGGAGGTAAAAAAAAAACATTTGTGAGTTAAAATAAGTCACCTTTAAATACGTTACGTAAGCACCGTGTGTACAGGACTAAGTTACATGAGTTACATCTGCTTATTTCCACCAAAATCACAACGTTATCCAAAGTTAAACCAAACAAAGGTCCAGTCGCTGGAGGTCGAGTGTTTTTGGCCAAGAAGAATCCTTAGCTGTTGACGAACATTTGCCTTTCTCTGGTTCTGACCCGAAGCCTGAGAGCTGCAGGCTGTGTAATCACACAGTGAGCTGCGTGTTCGAGCATTAACGTTCCAGCTGTGGGTCACCAGCACCAAGTGTAATCCAGCAGAACCCTCTGCTGACCTGCAGGACAGAAACAATCGCAGCACCAGTTTATATTCTCACATCTGCGTGGAGAAGATGGCAGGAAGCAGGACGATGATGTTTTTACTGATATTTTAAGCTCCTGAACGGTTTTATTCACAGCCTCATGAGAAGCAGGAGGCGTCCGAGGTGCTTCATGATCCTCGTGTTTCTGTGTGCAGTCTTTGTGTTCTGTGTTTGTGTTTTGTGCTCTGGGCCCGTTTTGAACTTGTGCGACACCAAAACCGCGACGTTGCTGCGGCTCCTGTGATCCTGTGACTATCAGCAGCTCGTCACAGAGCCAGAACTCAGTCTGAGCCCACACACACATGGACGGCTCACATCTCATCCTCACAGAGCCGAGCAGAACAAAGTGACGCTCGTATTCAGACGATCTGTCAGTGCGGCCAAACACATCGGGCCTGTCGGAGCCGGTTCTGGTGCCCTGACCATGCTAACTTCCAGATGCTAACTGAAGCTCACATCATATTAACAGAATTCAAAGACTATTAAAGTTAAAGGTAGAATCAGTAGGATTTGTCCCAGCTGTTCCTGAACGCACCACAAAGACAGTTGATTGTTGAGTCTCATTCCCAGGACGTCAAATAGACACATGTTGGGTTGGTAAAGCGTCCCGAGCAGCAACAAAGAGAGAAAATCAGAAACTCTCTGCAGATACGAGACACTAACACGCCTTTTCTCCACATTCCAGCCTCCCTCTCTGTCTGTTTACGGCTTCTTACGGCTTTTACGTCTTTGTCTCGTCTCGCTGCGTCTGATTGGTCCACATCAGTCTGCTGATGTTGGGAAATTCACCTCAGATGCATCAAACTAAAGTAACGAGGCTGTTGTGAAGCTGTGAGGAGGAGAAAGTTCAGACGTTTGTATGAAGTGCCGGCTCATTGCTTCTGTTAACTGTCTCTACATGCCTCAGGTTATTGGAACTAGGCGTTTTGTTCCTCACCTGTCTGTCTCCGAGGTGTTTCTCCACCCGTTATCACGCTCACAGGTCAGCAGGCTGGACGCTGTGACCTTTGACCTCTGACTGCCCACCGCTGCCAAAGGTTAAGTAACACTCATTCCCTGCAGCGACGGTCTTTAAGCCCCTGAGGATTCCTCAGTCAGGGTCAAAGTGGATTTAGTTTGAGGAATGAGCTCAGCTCCACCTCCGGTCTCCACCTCTCGTGTCGGGCCGGTGGGTGCTGATGTGTCGTGTTGGGTTTGAGAGCGAGGCTGATTGCTGTGCTGAGTGACGAGGAGCTGCTGAACCTCTTCAGTCTCCTCTGCATGTTTCAGCCTGTTTACTACAGATCACACGTGCTTTACGCCACGATGCCTGAGATGAGATGGAGCAGGCCCGACGCTTGTTCGTTGACTCCATTTCTAAGTTAACGTTTGGTAGTTAGTGTTTCAGTGTTGGTGTTGTCGAGGAGCAGCAGAGACGTAAAGACGCCTTTACAGGAATCAGAACAGAGACTGCTGAAGAGTCCAGGTCTGATCTGATCTGATCTGACACAAACAGATCCATGCATGTAGCTTCACGGTTTGGTTCACTCCCCTGACATCTTTTTATTTTCTTCTGTCTTACACGATCCAACATAACTGTAGAGGTTAAAGCCACGACACACTACAGGCGGTCATGAATGGCATCAAGAAGAAACAGCAGTCAGAAATAAACCCCTCCAGCTGAGATCTGCACCTCTCACAGACCAACCGGAGGACCACAGGAGCCTCTTGTCTCTTGTTGTTTGATTCTCTGCCAGCGTCCCCTAAACGTCCAAACGCCCCAAAACAGGATGAGGAAGACAAACATTTCCTGTGGCCGTTTTCAGACGTCTACCAAAGATGTGAGATAGCGGAGCCGGGACTCCTGCTGACGTTGTGTCAGTGGTGAAGCCAAAACAGACTTCCTCCACCCGGCGTCCTGCCGAGGACACGGGGAGAGAGCGGAGCTGTGACGGTGACACGTTAGAGACGTGAGAGAACCCGGAGGAGAAAGTTTCATTGAACAAGCTGCTCTCTGTTCTTGGAGGTCGGTGAACCAGCTGTTAACTCGCCAGCTTGAATTAAATGTTCATGTTTACAGAACGAGGAGATTTGCTGCGCTGTCGTCGACGCTCGGTTGTGATCTGATCGAACATGAAGACACGATGTGTTCGTCTCAAACACACTTCCATCGTCCCCGTGACAGAAGGACGACGTCGCTCTCGAGCTCTGATTTACAAGAAATCACGATCATGGTCCAAAGTGTGTGAGCACGATTATGATGTGTTGTGGTTTTATTCATGTTCTGAGGCTGAAAAAGCAGAAAAGGAGCAAATCAAATAAACCCTGAAATGGTAATCAATATCCAGCCGTTCTACTAATTGAAACATTGCTGGAGGTTCTGATGGTGATGAGTGCGGTCCGTCTGTCATGACTCGTCCTCGCCACATCACCAGAACCACAACGCTTCAAAGCTGCTTTTATCAAACCGTTTCTGTTTTTGACCCTGAGGCAGAACCTTCACTTCACTTCATGTCTTTATTCTCCACAGGGATCATGTTGATCAGGTGGTTCTGATCCCGCGATCCAGCTGCAAGTGAAAAACAAGCGTAGGAACAGAACCAGCGCCGACTTACATTTGTTGTCAGTGCTCACGTCAGATAACGTGAGATAAAAACAAAGAACGGTACCATCGAGCAGAAGAAGACGGAACAGAAGTGCAGTGCAGCACTACAGAGAACCTGAGAGTGATCAGAACCAGAAACCTACCAGAACTTTCTTTAAAGCACACAATGCAGCTGTCAGTGAGTGAGATGTTGCACTGACACTTTCAGATAAACCTTTTAAAGGCTCGAGCGGCTTTGTTGGTGCAACGTCTACTTAGTGCTGTCGGGTTTAGTCCTGGATGTCAGCAAACAGGGTCGGTTATAGTTCATAAGCAGCGGGACCGTTTCAAACAGGCAGGATTTATCTGCCGCTCAGAGCAGAGGTCGCGGTCAGCCGGGTCAGTCAGAACAAACTGACCTCCTCCTAATCCCTGCACACTTCCTGCTGCAGGGAGGGGAGCGGGCCTCAGCCTGGAGATAACCAGCTGCTGACTCACTCTCTCACACTGACGATGGAGAAGACTGTTGGATCCTGCACGTGGAGACAGAAGCACTAATGCTCCGTGTCACTGAGCAGGAGACGGATGTTTTATCGGAGACGCAAGATGATTATTACCTCGACACGGAGCTCCTGTTTCACTCGTGTCTGTTTGTTGGTTTGTCAGCAGGATTAAAGAAAAACTACTGAACAGATTTTTATGAAACTTAGACAGACGAAGTGTCTCCATCCAGAACAGACACTGTTAATGTTTGGTGCTGATCCGGGACTTCACTTCTCACTTTCAGGTGTTGTTTCTAATACTTTTTAAATCAGTTCTCAGGGAGTAATACATCCATGGAGTTTTTAGGTGATTGACATATAAATATCAAACCTGCAGCTGAAATGTTGTTGAGTAAAGGTAGAACATCTCAGAAAAGACGAGCAGAACCTTTGGACCCGGGAACAGTTCCTCAGGAACCGGCTGATCATCGGACTTCTTTGCAAACGTCTCCATCTAGTGTTGGAATGTCAGAACTACAGAGAGACGCTGACTGAACATCTCACAGTTTACTGTCAGCCGAACAGAACTGACGCCTTCCTTCAGTAAATATTAGGGAAATCTTCAGAACCTCTCTGTATCGGAGCGATTTCAGATTCTGATTCAAACAATGAACTGAAGTTTTTTTTATTTATTTATTAAAATGTATTTGTCAGTGAACGTGACGTGTGAGGACAAACACACAGTCAGAGAAAAGCCAGGACACGTTATCATACTGTGGGTAATAATGATATCTCTGGTTCTGATGGATCCATCTGGATCATTTGTTTTAAAACTGTCCACAGTGAGTCCAACAATGCTAGACGACGGGCCTACATTACCCACAATCCCACATCTCAGGCACTGAGTGACATCACCAGGGGCAGTTCATCAGATTCCATGCAGCTTCTTCTGGACCTGTAAACACACTTTTCATTTCACAAGTAAAAGTTCTGAATCTCTCCATTAATCCGTCCATCGATCGTTTGGTCCGTAAAGATTCTTAACAAATGCTGTCAAGAACAAAACGACACGTTCAGGATGTTCGTTTGGTCCAAACCTCGACTTTATTACAGATACGTGAGATTATCAAAATAATTTAAAGGAAAAGCAGCAAATCATACGACATCCTGACATTCTACAATTTAATAACATTGATTTATCATTTCAGTTCTTTTATTAACTTTATAAGAAAACATGTTTTATCAGCTCTTCATTATTCTTGTGGTTAAAAATCGTTGTTTGTAAAGCAACTTGTCAAAAGTAGAACATTTACAAGATGTTGTGCAGTGAAAAGTAGAAAGTAGCATGCAAACAATATTCAAGTGAAGTAGCTTCTATAATTTATACTTAACTAGACGTTAGTAAATGCAGTTTACTTTTCACCTCTGGCTGATTGTGTGTTAAAATTTGTCTTTGGTAAAAATTAAAGTCACTAAGAGGTCACAGAAAAAGTCCTTAAGTTTCTGATATTAAATGTAAGTGAAAAGTAAAAGTAGAATTAAATATAATATCAAAGTATCAGGTTTTTTAACCCCATTGAAGATAAATGTGCTGCTTTGTCTCTGATCCAGCATGTAATCCACAAAGTAACTTAGTAACTAAAGTAATCAAATAAATCTAGTGGGTTCAAAAGTCAAATATTTGCCTCTGAAATTTCATGGAGTGGAAGAATAAAGTACAGAACAGAAAAAGTACTGAGAGTTGTACTTCGGCACAGCACTCGAGTAAATTCACTGATTTATTAGACATTTCAAGAAGAATCCTGGTGGTTTTGTTCACCTAACACGCAGACAGGTGGAGGAGTACTCTGGTTAATGTACTCGAGTAAAGAATAAAAGTGTATTGTGATGGTTTCAGTGAAGGTAATCAGTGTTGTTCCACCTGCGGGGCTGTCAGGTGTCTCATCAACAGGTGACTGCAGCCACACACACGGTGCGCAGCTACGGTGGCCGGCAGGGGGCGCGCAGAGGCAGCGGGGCCGCGGAGACACACGGAGGGAGGAGCCGTAAATCCTCTAAAACACGCGCACTGAAAATGTACATTACCGTCCAGCGCGCAGAACAAAATCTGAGCAATTGTTTAGTGATAACATAAATCCAGCGTGAAGACCGAACAGATACGAAGATGTGGATGAAGCGTTGGATTGTTGATGCTGCAGCCTCAGTGTGAGCTCTGAGACGTCATCAATATCACAGATCAATGATCGACGGCGGATTGTTGAAATATGACAGTGATCAATAACACTGAAACACCCGCGAACAGCCACACGATCAGAAACCCTGCAGGAAGTGTGACATCACATCAGGACTCACACAGTTAAACACAACAACAGGGACATTTTTGGATTGTGCATCAGCGGTCTGTGTGCGCGTGTGCGCTCGGGTGCGTGTGCGCGCAGGCGGAGGATCGCCGAGTGGAGCCGTACCGTGCAGCAGGCACAAGCCGCTGGGCGCGCAGGAGAAGCCGCAAAAAATACAGCAGCCGCTACTTGAAACTGCGAGGAGAGCAGAGGAGCGTCCGAACTTCAGTGTGCACGGTAAGAACCGAAACCCCGAACCCGCCCTGCTCCTTTCCTCACAGACTAACTGGCGCTTTGGACGCTTGTTGGTATTTTTTTTGTTTTTGAGATTTTTTTTTTTTTTTTTATTTCTCTCCACCACATCTCTTTTGTCTCTTTTCCTCCATCTCTCCATCTGGGGAGCGCACGCTGCTGGGCGCGAGACAAAAGATTTGGTTTGACGGAGGGACAGAAGAAGAAGAAGAAGAAGAAGAAGAAGAAGAAGAAGAAGAAGAAGAAGAAGAGCTGAGATCAATTTAATATTTTACTGAAACACATCATTTCTTCTTCTACCCTCCGCTTTTTTTCAGGCGAGAAAAAAAAAACGTTCACGAGCCACAAAAAGGGGTGTGTACAGTCTGGAGGCACACGCGCCTCAGCCGCGCGCGCGCGCGCACACACACACACACACACTGACACACACGTTCTCTTTTTTCACACTTTTATTGAAGGAAAATGCGCACGGGCGTCTTTTCTAGTTTATTGATCTCTCTCAAATTTGTTCATAATAACCTCTTTTCCTCACGCTGCCATGGCAACGCAGAGAGGCGCGCGTGTTCATTTATTTATCTTTACTTGTTTTTATTGGTTTGTGTTTGTTTCTTGATAATTTACAGCCAGTAAACAGTTGAACATCCAGAAATAAGAAGAGCACCTCCGCTGCTCGCCCCACCTCTTTGTCTGAGTGGAGGTGTGACACACACACACACACACACACACACACACACACACACACACACACACACTCAGCGTCTCTAACCAGATTATGTCATGATTCAGATGAATTATTGATCTCATATCTCCGTTTTATTGCACTGAGAAGAAGAAGAAGAAGAAGAAGAAGAAGAAGAAGAAGAAGAAGATGGATGGATGATGGAGGAGGGGGGGCGGGTTTGGGGAGCGCGTGTGGGGGGGTGATGGAGAATCGTACCTGAACCACACACACACACACACACACACACGCACGCACGCACGCACGCATCTTCCGTTACTGCTGCATCGATGTTGGATGTTATTCCTGCAGCGAGTCAAACTTTATCAGCCATCCTCTGTCGGTTAATTGCCCGGTCCTTTGTTTGCCGCGGCACGCATGCGCACTGGGAGTAGGGTGTGGATGGGAGAGATGCCACTTTGTATATCAATAGGATGGAGATGGAGGAGGAGGAGGAGGAGGGTGGTTCAATCCTCCGTCTGTTTAGTTAAAACATGATGATAGAAATAAAACGTTTTTAGTGGCAGTGTGTGTGTGTGTGTGTGTGTGTGTGTGTGCTAGACGGTGGTGTGTGTGTGTGTGTGTGTGTTCCCTCCAGTGGCTCAGACGTGAGTCTCTGCTGCTCGTCACTGTTCAGTGAATATTTTGGGTCTTGTGGAGATCTTTTGGTATT
Source organism: Acanthopagrus latus (assembly GCF_904848185.1). Lineage (NCBI taxonomy): Eukaryota > Metazoa > Chordata > Actinopteri > Spariformes > Sparidae > Acanthopagrus > Acanthopagrus latus. Next base: position 26,521,871 of record NC_051059.1, read on the forward strand.
TTCTGTCCTTCCACAGATTCATCAACTGATGGATTATTCAGACAGATAATCAATGATGCAGATTTGCATTAGTTTAAGCACTGACTCCACATGCTGAGGTCGATAAGAAGTAATCCTCTTCTCCTGTAGATATCCTCCTGACAGTCACACAGCGGCCTGTTGTGTCTCTGCTGAAGCCAACGTTGAAATCCTGGTGGCTAACACGCATGACATCCAGTAAATATGTTTGAAATGCACCTTTAGGGTGATAAAATGTCTCCGTGGTGCAGCACAGTGAGTTCATGTGAGGGGTGCCGTGATCCCCTCGTCACTGAACATCTCATTTAGTCTGCTTTTTGTATTTTCCTGCCTTTTGGGATCACAGTATGGAGGTTTTCACAGGCAGTGACTCAGTTTCCTTGGCAACACCTGAGGGTTCGACTAATAGCTGGAAGAGTCGTTACATCCCCATCAGGTTCAGAGCTCCAGTCAGCAGGTCGGACCTGAGAGACGACTCAGCAGCAGCAGCAGCAGGAGATGATCCGCTCAGCTCACTGGACCTCCTCGCTAACGTCAAGCTAGCAGTGTTCAGTCCCTGACATCACGTACAGCTAGCTAACTAAGAAGCTGTGACATTGATCCTGAAAATCAATATGAAGGAACCCTAAAACCCTGGAGGAGGAGCAGGTTGAAGAAAATCTCAAATTACTGTAATTAAGCCATTTTTTTGGCACGTGTAATTTTTCAAGTCTGTAATTTTACTCGTACTTGATCGTAGTTACTTGTAGAATCATAACTGAGGGACTGAGTCAAAGGAGGATGAAGTGAAGGATCAATATCAAGGCTGTTCATAAATTATTCAAACTAAAAGAACGTGGAGGTGTCTGCAGCCAGAAGTTCAGTCGTTATTATGTCAGGAGTTAATAGTCACCCATCAGCCAATCACAATCAAGTATTGACCGGCGGTATGAACACATATTGATAATGACCAACAGTGCATGAAAAGTAACTACGTATTACTCACGTACTCTAATTTTAAGTATGAACAGTACGTCTGCAGTGAGGCGGTGCTCAGTTATGACTTGTACACAATAATGTGAACACATGTCAGAGGTGCGTATGGAGGCCTCTGATTGGCTCATGCATGGCCACATGACTGTGATGCTCAGTCCCACCTGGAGGCCTTCATCATCTGTCTTTACCTTCTGTTCCATGTTTCCAGCGCTCTGCTGGCAGCTGTTTATTCATCCAGTAACAACCTCTCCTGTAAGGCTCTATAGATACGTGGTGAATGTGTTCGCTGCGTCTCCGTCAGAGCCGCCGCGTTGTAAGATCGCCATGGTGACCGCTGGACCGTAGTAACGAGTCCGGTCTGATTGGCTCACATAAATCCAGCTCTGAGTCGACTCATTCATCCTGCTGGACAGAAACAAACAGCAACCTGATGAGAAGTTACAACGGTGACTCATCCGTTACCGCTGCTGTCAAGGTGTGTGTGTGTGTGTGTGTGTAAGTGAGGAGACATAACAACGATGCTCCCTCGCCCTCTGTCTCTCTCTGCATCACGTATACTGTCTGACACACAGACACAACATATGGCCAAAAGTATGTGGACGGGTATTTACAGGCATCAGGACAGACACGTCCACATACTTTTGTCAGACAGGAGAAAAGGGCGGGTGAGGTGTCATGTCATACCTCCTCTCTCCTCTCGGGGACTCAGGACGTCCCCTCTTTGTCTGTTTTTGTAGTTTCCCTCCTTCGTCAGGGTGCCAAAGATTAAACAAACAGACTGATCTCTCTGGTCGAGGCTCCAGTGAGTCATGTGATCAACGGGATCACTTTCATACGACGCGGCGTCCGTCCTAATTAAATCATCGGCCTGCGTGTGATGCAGACGGAGGCTCGTTAACTTACAGTGGAGAAGATGAAGCAGGACAATGGGAGGCTGCAGCTGCTATTATAAGTGTGTGTGTGTGTGTGTGTGTGTGTGTGTGTGTGGAGGAAGGCGGGGAATGGGTGCAGCGGCAGGTTGAGTCACCACTGCTGCTACTACTCTCATTATTGCTGAAAAAAAGGACATTTTGACACAACGGGGTCGATTTTTGTCCAACAAGTTCATAAAAAATGAAAGAAAAACATAATCTGCCAATATCTGCGTTCAGAATAGAAAATCAGAATATGATGTTTTTCGACACACAGAAAGTCGTTCTGCCTGCTGTGAAGCGTCTCATCCAGCCGAAATATAACAGAAGAAGAAGTTTTTTTCTCCACCTGTTCTGTCAGTACACTTGACGTTCATGTTTATAACTAACGTTGTGATGTTAGCGTTAGCTGTCAAGACTGAAATGACCAGTTCAAACCTCACAAGTCAGGATCGCAAACCGTCACTCTCTCGTTAGATCATCCATGAATTCTGTCTGCGTCAGTTTGACTCGCAGCCTTGTAACGTCAGCGGGCTGAGCTCAAACTTCTCTAAATGTTCTGGTGGATTCTGGCTTCGTTGTTTGGATCCTTCCAACCCTCAGTTATGTTCCGATTCATCGATCTTTCTCTCTGTTCAGACCTCCAACAAAGCAGCTGCGTTGTTTTGCTCCTGCCATTTTTGTCCCTCGTCACCTCCCGTTTGATGCTCCGCCCACGAGAGGCGAACACGAGCAGAAAGAATAGATTTCTTCCGACCAGAGAGAAATGATAGAAATAAGCGTTAACATAGTTAATATATTCCTGTTGATCAGAACATCAGCACTCTGATTGATCTGATTGAGAATTGATTCAGATCAGGCCAGATCGATCACTCTCCTCTGACTGATGATTCTGATTATTCCGTGTAATTGCAGCTAACGAGGCAGAGTTACTTTCACTGTTGTTCTCACAATGAGCTGCACATTTAGTTTTGTGGGGTTGGGTTGGCTCAGAGTTCTGCTGTTTGGACCGAGCGGGTCGGGCAGTGAGCGTGTTGGACTGGCGCCACGGTTAGCAGCCGATTGTTTTGTGCCAGAACACGTTTCACACTTGTAGCTGCTGAACTGGTGGCTGCTGAGGCCGAGCATGAGTCAGAGGTGACGGTCCACTTAGTGCCGGTCAGTGCGGCGCGCTGGTCTGTCGGGAATGAGGAAGTTGGCTGTTTCCGCCTCAGTGAGTATGAAATGACTCTGAACTGGTTTCTAAAGTTGATTTGCGTGCTGTTGGTCCTGAAGTGGAGTCGCGGTGCAGCCGAGGGGTTAAGGGAAGATGGTTTCCCAACAACATGGTGGCCGGCTGCTGCTCACAGTTTATATCTGGATGTCTGTTTATAGACGCTTTAATGAGAAGCAGAGCGTCATAGTTACAGTATGTCTCACTGAGGTCATGTCCTCTGTTTGTTCTGTGGTAAGTGGTGGTTTGGTGACCTGGGGGAGATCAGAGTAGAACATTACACAAGGCCGAATCCTTTTTTAAAAATTATTTTTAGATTCAATGCCTGTAAATATGACTCCCTGTTGTCTGTATTATCTACAGATATGTGCCAGTAAAAGCTGTTTATAGAGAGTTTTGCTGTCTGGTAAATGCTGCATCTGTGTTTTTCTGAATTACAAGTCCACAAATTAAAGTCTGTTCACCTTCACTGTATTAGGATCTGGTTGGATATTTTGCAGAAGATCTACAATAATTGACTCTTGAGATTGATGTTGTGAAAGAAGTGTTTTGTAGCTTCTAATTCATGAAGCTTTAGTTCAATTTATATACACTTTTCTTCATTTTACAGGCTCTGCGTTCTCATAAACCTCATTTACTGACGTGTAAAACAACAGTTCAGAACATCTAGCGGTGATATTATTCTCAGGAAACTAAAGACAGAAGAAAACTTGTGCTTACTTTCATCACGCGAACACAAACGCGACCCCGATGGAATAATTCTGCTGCTCCGTGTAAGTTTAATGTGTGAATAAGCAGCTGGTAGTGACGTCTGGCTGTATCTGTGTTCGTGTTTTGCAGCCCCCTAGTGGCCAAAAATAGACTGATGCAGCTTTAAAGACGCTGTTTCATTTCATTCTTCTCTCTCACATCCATAAATCTCCTCACAGTTCATGTTTTCAAGCATCAACGGTGAGCTGGGAACACATTTTTGGATTTGGAGTCAATTTCAACCAAATCTGTAGCTTTGATTAAAGGCAGAAGCAGAATCAGATATTTCATCTGCAGAACACGAGCTGACAGCAGCTCAACGTAAACACTGACAAGATTTTACAAATGCTAAACTCGTGTCTTTGACCCGAGGGTGTTCTGAAGAGCCTCGCAGTCGTTTTTTTCTTCCAAAAGTGCAAGAAAAGGAAAAGTGGAAGTGGCGTCCGGCCCCTCCTCGTGTCCCCGCTCGCTCCGGTCCCTCCGGAGGTTTGACGGCAGTGCAACATGTCCTCGTCCTCGGCAGCTCTTTCACCATGAGCGCCATCTGTCACATCGCGCCTCGTCTTCCAGGAAATTACAGCTCAAACCGAAAGCGACAGCGTTATCTGATATGTTCCCCGGCCGGGCGGGAATGAACTCAGCAATCTCAGCTCGCTCTCTGCTGAATCCCAAAATCCACTCGCTCACTCAGGCGTCCTGGTGGATTTGAACATCGTTCGACGAGGGCAGATAAACGGACAATCCGACTGTATTTCTCCCGCCGACCTGTCCTCTTATCTGTGGAGGAGACAGATCTCATCCTAACAGCAGAGCAGACTGATAAGAGTTTGATGGTTGTGAGATTTTAATAGGCAAACAGCTTCATTTCAGATGAGATAGAAAACCGGCACCTGTTACTGCAGAGTAATCACTGAGAGAGAGCAGCAGAATAATGGAGCGCTGTGACGGCTGTATTAACACCTGAGTTCACAGAACCGGGACATCTTACACAGATATCACTTGGTGGTTTTGTGAACTAATGACTCTTGGTTCTGAAGGACAGTGAGTTTCTCTCTCCGTCTCTCGTTTGTACCCAACGAGAACAGAACAGAACAGTAAATCTTGAGAAAACCATACTTGGCATTCCAGTCTCATGGTTTCAAGAGCCTCCACTTCAGCGGACGCATTTCTGTGACTGTACGCAAGAGTCAATTATTAACTGCTGGAATTTCCTGGTGCAAACACGCAGTGTGAATTATAGATCAGCGTGAACCTCCATAAAGAGTTCACAGTCATATCTGCTGCTGCTGAACATATCTTTCATCAGTGAGGTGGGCAGCAGCCATCTTGTTACTGCCCAGCAGTGCATGACGACCTCCGACACACGGCCCACACTTCAGACTGAGCTGCTGGTTGTGCAGAATGATTCTGATTATGCTCTTAATCTTCCTGTTTCCTCATAGTGTTGTTCAGCCAGTCCGCCATTTTGCCTCAGACAGAAATAGCTCGAAAACCGTTGACTGGACGACAGCCCAGTCTCATGACGAAGTGTGTAACAGACCCTTTAGTGACGGTGTGGGTGTGACGGTGTGTACACCAAAAGTATACACCTGTATGAAGGTGTACCAGCAGGGGGCGATAATGACGGATGTAAAGGACAAATGTGGTATAAACAGCCAGAAGGGTGGAAGTCGTTTTTAATTGTTGGTCAGGTCGGTCGCCACCCCAAAGCCATTTTGACGAGTTGGAAAAGAGACTAAAAAATCTCACAAAGTGGACCGTTAAGGGAGCAGCTAGTTTAGGTAAAAGCATAATCTTTAACCGATTCCGACCAAGAAGTGGTGATTGATTCAAGGAAGCTGCGTGCTAGTGCGTCAGTCACACGATCGGGCGTGACACCAGGTCCTGGATCGACTGACATTCTGACCAGATATCATGATCAGTGCTAATTAGCGACGGTTAGCATGCAAACTAAAAATGCCAAACATTGTAAACATTTGAAATCAGGTCAGAAGTTAGACTTCACAAGGGAAGAAGCTCCTCCCATCACCACCCGACTGAACGGAGGACATTTTGTGGCCACTTGGCGGCAGCAGACACCAGCTGTGAATGCAACACTAACATATCATCACATCACGCTAACTGCTTCACTGTATTCACAGCTGTTCTCTAACTGCTCAACACGTAGTGAACAGTGGGATTTTAGAGCCTCTTCATTTTAAACAGCTGCATGCTGTGGTCAAATACGACACTTGTAGAGCAGCAGGAGTGAACGGACCACCGAACAATGATCTGACACTCACTGTGTGTCTGTGCAGTGTAATATATTGTACTGTATTTACCATTTTCACTTGATAAAGTGCATTTCACTCAAATTAGAGGACATTCGGATGCATTTAAAGGCACCGTGCAGCTGAGAGCTGAGAACAATGTTCTCATATAAACACTGTAATAGACAGAACAGGTTTCATAGGAGCAGGTCCAGTTATGGTGCAGATAAAGCAGGAGGAACTGGAGAAATAACATTATTCTATTCAGCAGTCACAGGGAACATGTTGGAGCCCCGCAGCCTTCAGCCTCCATCAGCGTCTTCCGTCCTCCTCCCTGTCTTTCCCTTTAGCAGTAATTCTTTAAGGACCGCCGAGTCTGGAAAACAGTACCGGCGCTGCTCCGAACGTGAATCTTAAACAGTCCAGAGACGGAGTGCGAGAGTAATGAGACGGTACAACAGAGTTTAGACTCGTAGGTGCTCGGCCTCGCCGCGTTTGTGTTGCAGTCCCAGTTCTGTCAGCTCCCATCAGCGAGACACAAACTGACGACGAGAAGAAAATTACAGGAATATCTCTCACCGGGTACTTTTCTTATTTTATTTTTCTCTCAAGTGCGCAATGCGATCAAGGGCTTGTCTAAAACACTGTGTGTGTCACATCAGACTGTGAGGAGGTGGATATGTGTGGTTTTTAACACGTAAGCTAACAGTGAGGCGCTGATGGTGTTTGATTATTCAGTATCTGCCTGCTAATTCATTTAATTAATTTGTCTTTCAGTTATTTGAAAGATTAAGATTCAATTATCCAATGAACAATAATGCTGAAACATATTCTCTTGTTGTACTAATTGGAAACTCATTCACTGGATCGTCTTATTTCTTGAATTATTAAATTATTATTGAAATATATAAAATACTGCACCATCCAGAGGCCTTAAAAGCAGAACTATCATTCATTAGGATTTGCAACTATACATTTCTTTTGTATATTTGAATAGAAATGATGAAATATATATAATATAAAAAGTGATTTCTCCCTTTTAAACTGCATTTTGTGCGATCTGGCGCCCCTCACAGTTTCTGAATGCAGCACCACTCTGGTAAAAACAGTTTGTCAGATATAACATCCGCGCTAACTACGAACAAAAATCATGAAGTTATGTTTTTAAATCTTTAGTTTGCTTTTAACGTTTACCCAAATTTTGATTGGGTGAATGACATGTTGTTTGCATACAACTATAAGAAAAATCTGAATATTTTATTCAACAAGCTTGGTGTCATTTAAATGGCTGGATGGCTCCTTTTGCTACATCACAGCTGATACCAGACAGACCAATTAGAGGCCGTCTAGACTCTGTGCCCTGCGTCCTCAGTGAGAGCAGTGTGCCTGCGTGGTGCTGGGTGATGTGTTTCTTGGCTCTCACCCCCCTGTGGCTCTTTTTTTGGGGTTAGCTGGAGTTTAGAGCCGACTTTGTCCCGTCTCGTCGTCTGGTCTGCCACCCAGCCTCGCTGACTGCAGGGCTGCCCTCTTTCTCTCTCTCTCGCTTACTGTCTGGCTGTTGTGGCTGTGGACAGCGGACGACCGCCACGTCCAATTTCGCTCCACCGGCGTCTGGCCGCGAGCTGCCAACGCGCCTGTGACAGGGGTCATTTAGATCCAACGCCGAGAGGGCCGGTTTATCCAAGCCAGACAGTCAGACAGACAAACGAAGGAAAACAAGGCCGGGGTGGATGTCTGAGTCTGATGTGTTTGTAGGAAACAGATGCAGTTGCGTTGTTAGATCTCAGCCTGAAGCCACTTTTTACTGCTGCGTCTGTGGATTTGAAGCAGAGTCCTGTTTTTCTGGTGCCATTTTAAGGTCACAGCGACAGTTTTCTTTCCTTCAGTTTGAGCTCTGGTGGAAACCAGCGAGGAGGTTGTAAACTAAAGTCACATGACTCACGTATGGCTCATTTGTTAGACACTTCTGCGACCTGTCGTCCCTCCAGGCTGCAGGAAAGGAAGCAGAGGAAGTTCTTCTCTTGTGTTTACACTTCAGTAGAATCAAGTGGTTGTTTCCTGTTAAATTAAATGAAAGTCTGATCTTTGCTGTCAATTTTAAAAATGTGTGATATTCATTTGTGATCAACAGAAACAAGGCGTCATCATCTATAATTAGGGCAAACTAAAGCTGCTATGACACGAGACAGGGCGTATCAACATATTACTGTCAGACTCAGTCTGGACATGTGGAAAAGGCAGAGGGTGAATTAACACAACAGAAAGAGGAAACCAATTAATTCTTGAAAGCATCATAAAAGTCAGATAATCTGGGAAACAACAATGAAACACCACAATGCATGTTTGAGGAAACTGTGCTGATGGTGTAGTCAGGTTCAGGCACAAACAACAGTTGTTTATTGTACGGAAAAGATTAAGATTCATTAATTAAAATGTTAATACTGAAATATTGAAACACAGTCTTGAACGGTGGTTACTGGCAGGGCAGCCTTCCCGCCCAGGTGGCACATAAAATAACCAACTTCCTGAGGAATCCAGAGCTCCATCAGACTCAAATAAGGATTTCTTCTGTCCTTTAAGGTTTATGACTCAAATGTGTGAGGATATTTGCTGCAGCGACATTACATCAGACATGGAAATGTTTAAATCCCTGAAGGCTGCCTCGTTAATCAAAAAAGCACTTTGTTAAAGAAAACAGTCTGTATGAAAGGACTTAATATGAAGGTTGCTCAGCTATTAGCCTTCCCTGTCCTCAGCCTCACCTGCCCCTGTCGGACTGGGAACCATATCTTTGGGTTTGAAGTACTGAGAGTTGTTTTTGTCTCACCTGGCACGACCAACTGACCAACAGCTTCAACCATATTAAACATGCTGGCAAAAGAAACTGAAGGGCTGATTCTCTCTATGGGGGAAGTGCAAAACGTAGAGCAGTGCTACAATTCATATTTGCTCCGTGTGGGCAGCAGCAGCAGCAGTTTTTTAACAATAATCCTGTGCTTCACTGCCTCCTTTAGAAGAAAACGTCTGGGGGAACCTTTTCCTCCCATCATGCGTCAGATTTATGGAAAGATATTAAAGATGATTCCAGCGACGGCGCGTTATGCTTTCCTGTGCACTCGGATCCAGCCGGTAAAGCGGATCATAAACATCACAGAAAAAAAGTCCCCAGAAAGCAGTCAGGAGTTATTACCTCCGTCTGTGGGCTCAGAGGCAGGAGGGCACAGCGTTGACAAGGTTTTTATAAGAGACAGCTTGTTTCCTCAGTTCTGACTGACTGAGTCACATCTCAAGTGTTGTTAAAACTCCCAAACAGACATAAAAACTCTGACCAACACGTAAATATTGAAGGCAGGGTTGACTTTTTATCATTTCATCAGTAAAAACCGTGAAAAGCTGAACTCATAATTACATAACTAGAATTATGAACACCAGACCATCACGGAGAGGAGTGACAAGTGTTCAGGCTGCCATGTTAGAATCAGTTTTCATGGCACAAAACAGGAACCTGTCTCAGTTGTGCATGCATATAAAAGCAGAAAGGGTTTAAAATTATCTTGGTTTGTGGTCCTGGCTGCTAAAAATGATTTTATACATAAGATATCTACTCTGGATCAACGAGAGGAAGCTTAGCCTGAAGTCACTTCCTGTTTGCGATTTAGAGCGCTTTGACTTTTCCTTTTTGTTCAACATCACTATCAAACTGTCAAACTAGGCGATGCTGATCAAATATTAATCAAGATTCCCTTATTGCATCACCTGTTTCTCCTCGCAAATGTTTCCAGAACTTTGGCCGCCATTTCTGTCCTGCTTGAAAACAGACCAAGCATCACCGACGTGAGGTTTGTTTGAGGGGTTTGTTATTTTGTTTAAATAAAAAAGTATGACTTTAATCTCAAGGACAGTCTCCCTCCCTAAATACAAATACAAGAAATGTTCTTTTTCCAGAAATAGAGCAGTCAAGATGTTATTCACTGTATCATATTATCAGTCTCAGGCTGCAACATGAACCTTTTCTCTGTACGTGGAAAACGACTGCTGCCTAAAAACTGAGAAGCTCATGTAAAAACTAATGATTGGCATGTAGAGGAATGTGCACAATTTGCAGTTAATGAGCTAAAACATGCAAAACAACTGATAGTCATTTAAAACCCATTTCCCATCAGAATTCCTCCCTCTATTCCCAGAACCTTCTAAGAAAATGTCACTTGGCTCCGGTCCGTTCTGAGAAACCCGCTCTGCTCACCAGTGCAGCCCTGCAGAGATATTGATTGATGTTGGACTGTGTCTGGCTCGGGGTGGAAGCTCGGGGGCCTCGGGGATCAGTGCAGACAGATGGAAAGGAGGATGGTGTGGGACACTGGGATGGCAGAGCTGCTAGTGGTGGGCTTAAAGCTGCAGTGCTATTGATTGACATCAGAGATAGAAGCCCTCCGAAGCCGAGCTGACAGCGAGACAAAGAGAAAAGAAGAATTCTGCTCCGAAAAACAATCCCCGGGTGGTTTTGGTAGCCAATTGGAGCCTCTATCTCCATGTGATACCAGCAGATATCTACCTCTATAATATCTGTGGCGCTCACTGGACGGTGCTTCAGGAAACAGAAGATAAGCAGTAATTAGACCCATCCTTGCTCCCACATCTTACTGTATCACAGAAATAAACGATGTTCTCTTTTCTTTTAACACTTTGGTCATTTCAAGGTTAAAGTAACACTGGGCAGTCGCTGTGTTGCTGTTCTGCAGCAGTATATTTAGTGATAAAGTTACTAAATCCTCACGATGCAAACTGTCAGGCAGCTGACAGTGACATCGACCGAAACGCACAGATGGTTTGTCGTACAAGTACACGTGGGAAATGTAGTTCACAGTCGCACTGCAGTCGCTCTTGTTGATTTCATGTAACAAACTCAATCAGGAAATCAAAAGAATGGAAATGCAGAAGTAAAAAAAAAGGGGGGAAGGAAATGTTACACTGGTATGTTTGCAAGTGAGCTGTTGTCAGAGGGATGTAAGATGTTAATGTGATTACCTCTTTTGGGAACGCAGGCTGAACACACACAACACAAATCTCAAACCAATCAGGAGCTACTCTGACATCAATTAACTCCAGCCCACAGAGCCCAGAGCGCCACAGATACACCCCGATGAAACATTTCCATTTTTGTTGATTATTGCAGCTGTGAAGGCTCCAAATCATCTGATTGAAGTTTTACATTTTATCGTTCAATTAAGCAAAAATTGTAGCTACGTTGACATTCAAGGTGCAACACGTAAGAAGCTGGTTAGCATGCTAACGTCAGTGTATCTCTGCAACACAGTACATTGATGTTTTTGACATAACTTAAAATCTGCTCATTTTTAGTTACTTTTTAAATGTTCAAAACCAACATTCTTACATATTGCACCTTTAATTACATTTTCAAAAAAAAATAAAAAATAAAAAAATAATTTTTACATGTTTTGTGTATTACGTGTGTAAAAACATGTAAAAGTTGATGATGATGAAAAATGATGAAAATGATGCAAAACAAAATCATCACATACTTCCAACATTTCTTACATATTTTGAATTGCGTTATATCCTGTCAGCCTGATACTGATAAGCCCTTTATCTAAATAATATTGTGTACTGTGGCTCCACGTCTGTGAAACTACTCTTCAACAATCTGTTTTGTCTCTCTTGACGCTGAACACCTGTTCAAGATTTGCAGGTATTCTATTATTCTCGATGTGTGCTTAGAACAAGACAAGAAAGGGAAGGTATTCAAATACTGCAAACAACAAAGCTGCTGTATATTACAGATAACATGCAAACACAGCTGAGAACACACGGTCCTCAGTCCTCCTCACGACACAGTGCGCAGTATTATGTTAAACAAACAGTTGTGATGGAGTTCACCAGGTTTATGGGCTTATTTGAGTCAGTTTGTAATATTGTTGTTGGTTGTTTGAATCGTTGGACTACTGGAAACACGAACATAAACGTTGGCGACATGGCAGGAAGTGTCCCGAAGTCACAGCAAAATTATCCCATTTTTTGGCTGGAAAATGTTGCAACATCAAAAATATTCAGTAGTTTAATGCTTACAAATGCCGAAACACAGGCCTGAGCAGTGGTCACTGGCTTGGCAGTCTTCTCATTACTCCACCACCATCGCCTCCATCTCCTGACATGAAAGTCGGCTCATATACAGATAATTAGAACACGTTATGGCTTTTGTTTTATGTGTTGCATTTGACATGTTCAGATTTTCAGGTATATCTGGTAGTTTGCACAGGTTGCCAGGTCAAAGGTGGACAATTAATCCAAGTATTTAGCTGGTAATTTACTTTTTTCCTTCAGCCTTGAGTCAAAACTCCCAGCTTGCCAGACTGGTGGGCCGTCTCATTTAAATTCAGCAGTGCCTGTGAGGAAAGATGCAGAGACGAGATCACGATTCCTTTGAAAGCAAGCAAACTGAGCACTTGACAGCACTTGAAGTCTCCTGTCTTAACAGCGTGTATCTGAGGTTGGGTGGCGGTGGTGGCGGCGCTGGTGTGTGTTGGGAGGAAGGATTATTGGCAGGAGGCTGTGATGGAGTGGACGATAGAGCCGGCTGTCACAACAGTTTGGGAAGAGTCCCTTTGAAATGACGGAGGGGACTAATACATCCACCCTGCGCCGTCTCCGTCTCCGCTCAGGGTCCATTTTGATTTGTGGTTTATGATGTGCACTTTATTGCAGCTTATCTTACATATACTGCGTGCACTCCTGCTCAAAATGGCTGCCGTGTGGACTGATCAGAGAGGATGGCAGACGCTGCTGTGAGGCCCCTCGGCAAAAAGACCATCACCGTCCAGACGGAAAACAAACGTGTGACAGCACGAACGTGTCACAGTATAAACAAAACAGAATTAAAGTCCGATACTGAGATTCCTCATTATCGAGCAGCTCAGCTGAGAATGGAGAACAAACTTGAGATGAAGACGAACATGGTCATTGATATGCCACGAGGCGTCCTGAGAACAGAGTCTGACTCGATAATTAGAAAGCACATTTGTTCGGACAAACTGAGGAGAAAATGGACTTTAAACCGCATTAAACTGAATCTTTATGGAGATGAATGAGCTCAGTCGTTGATATTCCACCGACACACTGCAGACTCTAATTTACATCCTCGTGCCCTTGTAGCTGCTCTATTACACCGCGCACAGAACCAGAACACTGCAGTTAGTTTGAGAGATGCTTTCTGTCTGCACACCTGATTTATTACGAGCTGAATGAAACTGATCCAACAAGCTTTCTGACTCAGACTCTCTCAGTGTAGCCTACGATCCACGAGCTTTGTGCTTGTTCACATCACGTGGGTAGGATGTATAACTGCAGAGCTGGTCGGGTTAAGAATATTGAATGGTGGAAATATATCCACTATCTGTTGAATATCTGCTTCTGTTTGCTTCAGTCACTTTTGGATTATTAAGTCCTGCTGAGTATATCGAGTTTTGCAGTTGTATTTCTTAATGTTGACACGAGGGTTATACTCCAAAACACAACTGTCCTGCTAACTTTTTAACATATATTTAAGAAGCAGAAGAAGCTGCAGTGGAGGAAAAAGACCTCCAAAAAAACTCCCCAAAACCTTGGTATTTCGTCCAGGGATGGCAATTTACATTGTGCATCATACAATGTGCTGTATGCCTGATGCCCATTCTCGCCGGCTTACGACATAATATATAACAATTGGCTCTAAACAATACAACAAGTATTAAAACTTCGTCATGCAGCTGGAGTTGGGGATCAAACCACCGATTAGAGGACGTGTGAAAACACAATGAATACCACTGTCGTGTAACCGATCTGCATCCATGCTGTTCACCCTGCAGGACAATTACAACAGGGACAGGATGGTTAGCTGATATTCATCCAAGCAGACGACTGTGTTCTCTTTATATCTTAACAGCTACAACAATCAGCCATTCTTACTCGCCACTGCCCGAGATTGGGCACCTCCAATATGGCTGTCAGAGAGCACATTATGTTAGCTGAAAGCCCTCAAACATTGAACATGAACACACACAGCACAGAACGGCTGATCCATGATACACGCTGTGTTTCTGTAAGACTGACACAATAGCGGTCATTGTGCGTGGGCGTAGAAACGGGGAGTGAGCAGACAGCGTGCTCTGATGGGAAGTGAGAAAGGTTTGTACTGCGAGTATGACTAAGACAGCTGATCAGACCATGCTGTCATACAGCGACTGGAACAGGGCAGGATTTGCAAAACATTTTGAAGTATATGTTGGTGGAGGTAGAACCGTAGTAGTTTATACTGATCATAACCCGCTAACGTTCCTGCACTCATTACAAAATCCAAATCAGCGTCTGATGAGGTGGTGCTTGTTTTTACAGCCCTTTAACCTAGATATTCGTCATATCAAAGGGTCCGAGAATATTGTTGCTGATGCCCTGTCACGTGCTCTGACTTAAGTAGACAGTGTCCATTTATTCTTTCAGCTGAGCCTCTCTCCCCACTCTTAATTTGCTTCTTAGGTACCAAAGTTGCTGAGCTGGAGGGGATCGAGGGAGCAGTTTAGAGTGTAATTGTATTGCTGTATTACCATGTTGTGTCTTCTGTGTTTTACAGGACAGGACTCACTTTAGTTTCTCGGATACCCTTTGGCTCCTCTTTTTATGGGGGGGGATGTGACGGCCCTGTTGAGCATCTGTTTGTCCTCTCAGTGCCTTCTAGGAGAACCAGGAAGCAGTGGGCCGTCCTAAGCAGACCACACCTTAGGGTGTGGCATCACTGATAAAAGGCTGCCTCAGTCAGTCTGCTCTCTCTCTCTGGTGGCTGAGCAGCTGACTGCTGCTATGGCCTACAACCTGCTGTGGTTTGGTGTTTGCTGTCTTAAATACATATAGACATGCACACACACACTACATTTGATACAACACTCACCCACATTATGTTCTTTTCAGGTTGTTTAGTTAAATAAATACTGAAATCGTCTCAGAGCTCTGTGTGTCTCCTCTCCTTTGTTTCAACCTGAGAGCCAGGGTTGTAACAGTTTGGAAATAGCCAAAAGTCAGCAGACAAAGAGTCAAACCTCGGTGTCATTCAGACATGACCATACGCTCCAGGTGGGAAACCAAAATAATTTTAACAAGAACTTTACAACTGAGGTCAGAGTAACGTTCAATGCTTCTTAGTATGTACTGTAAGTAAATCTGTGACAGGTGTTGTTTTTGTGCCCTGAAACCAGCCTGTCTTCAAAAAGCCGTTTCACACGAAACATGGATTTGTGCCCCAAGAATTTGCACAGATATTTATAAAACCTGATTTAATGGGTTCTTACAAATGCAGAGGAACAGTCCTTTGTTCCTGAAATGGAGATAAGGATGAAAATAAAACATGGCAAAGAAGTTGTCGTGCAGAAAAGTTGCACAGAGATTTTCTGTATTGCGACATTACATTTTTGCACAACACTGGTAGGAAACAGCTTTAAAGGTCGAGCGTGAAAGCAGCTTATTAGGAGCCACGTTTCCGTTTGTCGTTAGGCAGCGACCTCGAGTGGATGTAGTGGTTAGTATAGAATATAAAGTGTAAAAAAAAAAAAAGGATGGTTGTGTTAAACAAGCAAAGGACTTTGACCCAGCAGAGTCAGTGGTTAAAGGGAGGTTGTGTTGAAACAAAACTTGAGGAAAACAAAACGGTAGCAGTTAATCAGCTGATGTGAGGCGTGTGTCACAAGGTCTGTAGTTTTTACTGACATAATAATAATATATTGAATAACCAGGCTTCATACCGTTTCAGTATGATGGAGAAAAAAGACAAAAATATGAGTCGTGAAAAGAAGGGTAGTAGTTTTCATAATTAATGAGCGTACAAGAGGCTAAACGATGGTACAAATACAATATTAACATACACCTGGCCGCAGCACTGAGCGTGTGACTGTATAAGGAGCACAGACTCGCCGTATGTATTCGTTCGTCCATAATAAGATGCATTTTTATTGCTTTTTCAAGTGTAGTCCTTCACTTGGCTGAAAGCAGTGTTTTAATGAATATTTTATGGAAACGAACGCACAGTCATTGATATTCTGCAGCCATACTAGCCTCTAATTTGCATCCCCGTGCTGACTGCTGTTCATTATTCTGTAATGTGTCGAGTATGAAAATAGAAAAATGCCACAGTTAGAATGGAAAGGATGGCTTTTAGTGTCTGATCGCTGAAGTTGCTGCATGAATTATGGAAAATTAAAGTCCCACATATACGCCACACAGATGGATGCTCTACTAAATGAAAAGCATAAAATGATGATTGTAATTTCTGCGCAACTGATGTAGAATATTTGCAGCTCTATGAAGCAGCATCAGTGGACGGCTCCGGGGTTTAACGCTTCAGCTCGTGTTTGTTTCCTCTTTGAAACCAAGAGACAATATTAATAAATTGGTGTTATAAATAAATTGCTCTGGCAGAGCTGCTGGTATGAAAACACCAGGGTGTTTTGGCTACACTTTGCAGCTCTCCTAATTGAGAGGATTCAGAGCGCCTTTGACAGGTTGAGTGGACTGCAGTGCATCGCATGATTTAGTAGACGGAGGGGCGCGTTGCCAGACTGAAAACATTTGGAGGGTTGGCAGCGTCCAGAGCTGCACTCAAAGGAAAAGGAAAAGTGGGCAGCGCAGAGCTTCAGTTATTGCTGTCTACATATTTGGTCCAATAGTGGCTGATACGTGGTGGAGTTACAGTGTGGGGTGTTGAGCTGCTGATATCTCAGAGCTGATGTGGTTGAGGTCAGTCGGGAGTTGGACTTTTTAAACGTGTTGGTTTATTGCAGATATATTTGTTTGGCTTTGAAGCAACGTTTTGGTTTTAAAAAGAGATTAAATGACTGTAATGTGAAACGTGTTGCTTGTAATCATCAGATAAAACAAACAGGTATTACAACCCATATTTATGTTTCCTGTCAGGCAGTAACCTGTAGTGGCTGTGGTTATGAAGGCAGCAAAGGAGGAAGTCAGGTGAAGTAGTATAGAGAGCGACAAGTGTATAGGGAGTAAGTTGGGGTTGTGCTGATACTGGATATTATCGAAACTTGCAATATTTGCTACCACATTTTTCACAATATCAGACAGCTGTTGCATCATCTACAGGCTCTGTATGTTGAAGCGTTGTGTTCATGCCTCCACACCAGGCAGACATGGAGGACTTTGTTTCTTACAGCCCCACTAGCTCACCAATTTCACCGTATTTTGGATTTAAGCAGGAGAAAACGGCGAGCCGGGGGACTCACCTCAGAGTCCATCGCTCAGTGTTGTTCAGTCTTATGCTATCAAACCTCATGGTTGGATCAGACAACAACAGGACTTTCATTTAGTCCAGCAAGAAAAGAAAAAGTTAACTCTGAAGTTACGACAGGTATGTCACAGTAGTTACATGCATGGGTAAGTAAACTAGTTATTGTAACCCAAACCAAGATGACTTCCTGAACGTAGGTTTAAGCACAGTGAAGATCCTGTATGCCTGTCACGGTCACATTCTGATATCAGAAGTCAGTCATTTCGCCATCAGGATGTGCTTAAAATACACCCGCT
The DNA here is from genome assembly GCF_904848185.1 of Acanthopagrus latus. NCBI lineage: Eukaryota > Metazoa > Chordata > Actinopteri > Spariformes > Sparidae > Acanthopagrus > Acanthopagrus latus. Next base: position 26,539,561 of record NC_051059.1, read on the forward strand.
GTTCATTTCCTGCCCTGCACTTATTGGCAGACAGTCACATTTGTGACCAGCTGGTGAAGAAAGCATGTAGCAGTTAGAGGGGCAGGTGATGTGTGAATATGCTATTATTTGTTAGCCATATGAACTTGCGCTGACCCCAATACAGCCCCCCCAAAATAATCTATTACTGTTGCTTTAAAGATAGAAATCAACCAAACTGAGCATATAGATTTCAAACAAAACTAATGTACTTATAATGTAAATATAAGTGCAGCTTGTAGTTCCAGTCCAGGAGCAGGATCACATTTCTAAAGTCAACAGAGAACCTGATGCTCGGTTTCAGTTCACTATTCATGCAAAACATGAGATATAATCCAGCTGGGGAGAGCAGCTGATCGGGATGCTAAAGGTGATCGTTCTCTGTTTGTTTGCTTTGCTATCTGCTGTTCAATTCCTTCCTCTATTTGTATATCAGTGTGGTTTCCCCATAAATGTGGGTTGCAGTGTGAATAGGAAGCTGTTATCAGCACACACGACCAGTTCCTCTGCTGTCGATTCGCCTCCAGACGCACCAAAACTGAAGAATCTCGTCAGACTCTTTGTCACTCTGACAGGCCGAGCAGCCAACCAGAACTAACGTCGTCTCTCTGTGAGGCTGTCTGTGCTCAGCCGACGGTGTCACATCTATTCGTCTGCATGGGTCTGTGTGTGTGTGTGTGTGTGTGTGTGTGTGTGTGTGTGTGTGTGTGTCCCCTCTTTGATAGGTAGACATCCCCTCTTCGCCATTTCTTAAAAAAAAATAAAAATAAATTAAAAGAGCATATTTGAAGTAACATTTTGGGAAAAGACCTTAGAGAAAGCTTTTATTTTCTATTTTTGTTTTTTCAAAATGACCAGAAACTGAGGTTCCCTCTTAGACAGTGAAGAGACGTAGTGCCCTGTTAGATATATGGACGTGTATATGTGTATGAGTGTGGCAAAGACTCTGGGCAGTGCAACCTGTTTGTGACGTTACCTGGTCGTCGCTCTGTGACCTCATCACAGCTTCAGTAAAGATTTATTTGCTGTGTGCTATAAAGTATTCATTGAAATTAGGAGTCCTTTTTTTAAAATCTTTATCTTTATCTTTCACCATCTTCTTGTAAAACATGAGGTTATACAGTATTTTTTGTATTGTTTTTATTAGTTATATGATCTCTCACAACAAATAAGAATCTCACAGTTCATAGAAACAGGAGGGTTTGGGTGCCTCTGCTGCACAAACATCCGGCTCTGCTTTCTTAAAATCAGGAAGTGATGACTTGTGAAAATGTTTGACCTCACTCCATGATATCAGCAGAAATGAGCTGCTGCCCTCACTGGAATCGAACCCGTAAAGCCCGGTGCGATACTGCCTTGCTCAACCTAGCTATACACGCTGAACCCTCAACCTTTATTGGCTCACCACATCAGGGCTTGCACAGAGGCAACAATATTAATCCCAACAGCACACAGAGTGTAACAGAACATCTGAATGTACCTTAGTGAGAAGAAGAACCGCGTTTGTGGCGAGTTCCACATTTTTATTTATTTTTTCAAACATTGTCTTGCAGCTATCGGCTGTTCTATCTGTTCTATTCTTATGACCCGTAACCTGCAATAGATTTTTCCACTTGAGTTTCTGAGAAAAATGACAATGGTCATCTTTATGTTTGTTGTAGCTGTTGGAGACTGGAAGTCAACAGTGATGTACTCGACTTGGTCTTGGTGTTAACCAACAGATGCACTTTAATTTATCTTGCATATGTAACTGACGTACGAATGTTGGTCAGGCTACGTCAGTCATGCACTTATTTTAACACAAACCACATTTTTTTTCCAAGCTAACCCGACACAGTTCAGTTCACCTGTCGGTCTGTGACAGTTATGTGGTTTTGGGAACAGTACGTGTCATTTCAGGGGGTCACTGGTAATCCACCTGTCCAGTTGTTCAGGTGTGAGGATGTGTTGATAAAGTCCAGTGACATGTGGAGAAGATCACGTCTGAGCCGACACCGGTCCTCCTCTGTTCACTGCCACAGCACTATATGAATTATTTATGTTATGACTCATAGTTTTATCCGGTGTTAAACTCGAAGAATAAAAAGATCTTTAATGCAATTCAGGGATTTGTTTTCTCCTCTCTGTGAATAATTACATGTAATGACAGTGTTTTCGGGAGGAAATGTTCTGTTTCATGTGGACATGCTCCACTTTCTATTCCCTGGGATCTGTGATTTCCCAGAGGAGGCGAGTCCTCTGAGGACCTCGCTGCTATTCTTGGGGAAATGATTTGGAAAGAGTTTAATTTTCACAAAGAGGTAAATAAATGCTTAAGTGGTTTTTTATGAGCTGCTCTTTTGCGTTGACAAGTTGGAGGCAAGCAACTAAAATCTTTTCCTTCCCTTTTTGTGTAAACAGAGCTGACTGTAATCCATCAGAGTGACATCATATTTAATGCTTCCTTATCTCAAAAATCATCCAGAAAGTGCTCATAAGAGATGTTTCAGCTCCACATTCGGAGGATTTGAAGGTTTCTAGACTTTCTGCTTGTCATATCAAAGTTCATCAAGTTCATGACAACCCGGACAGGAAAGAAATACAAAAGTTATGGAAATCCGCTGGCCCACATCCCGAGTAAACTGTGGAAACCACAGAAACCAAACAAAGAGGCAAGAAAGCAAACTGAGACGACGGCTTCTCCTTCTTCAGATTAAACTTAGTTTGTTTAAAGCTTCAAGTTTGTATGTGAGGGAAGAATGAGGCTGACGGCCAGCGTCCACAAACACAACCGATAGTTACAGTCTCTCGTCAGGATTTCCAGATCGATCGGACGTTTGATGCCGCTGATCTTGATCTTTTCTCTGCCGCTCACTGTGAAGGCAGTGTTCGTGTCGTTAAATCAGCTTTGAGGGTTAGAAACACACACACACACACACACCGCTAACAGGGTTGATGGTTTGAATCTCAACTAAACAGGAAACAGACAGTATAGTGTTGTACAGAGCAGCTTCCTGTATGTGTACAGTACATGGACTGTCAAACTCACACTCGTGCTAAAACAGCTAGCATGTTTTCTGTTGGCTGACGACTATCAGCTGTTATTAGAACATCATCACCACTGGCTGCATGTGTAATGACGTTATTACCCACGTTAAGGAGGCTGAATTTCAGCGCTGTCTTTTGTTCAACGATGAACGATGAAGGTCCGGTCCGCCTGTCGCTGGGACTGTACTGCGACTGTTTTGTTGTTTTGGTACGTCACCTCATCTTGCAGGTCATAGCAGTCCCCCGAGTTAATATATAAATATATAATGATAGGATAAATATGCATTTCTCTACTGTTCGACTCAGTTTTTACATATTTTAGTTCCCGTCTTGCTCCACCAGTTCACTGAAGCGAACATTTATTGTGAGAGGAAGTTTTCAGCCCCAGAGGTTTGACTGTTACATCAAAGCTACAGGTCTTATGTAGATTTCCCTGCAGTTCACTGCGACTTGTGTCTTATCTCCGGAAAACTTCCTGATGAGAATTTAAAGTCAACTTCTGTCAGTTTTGAGCAAAGCTTCACACAAAGTGCCTTTGTGATAATGGAAATAATGTGTGGGAAAGAAAACGCAGAAAAAAGAGAGTTGGATCACTAACAAAGCCTTTAATGTGGAAGGAAAGTACTTTTGGTTTGTGTGGAGAGAGAAACTTTTCAACCCCTTTCACCTTGACTTGTTTTCTACTTTCAAGGTCTTTTTTCCCTCCATAGGCACATTAAGTACACAGAAGTGTTTTATTGCCAAATGGCTCCCACTTTGACCTCAGCCGATGGTTTCTGCAATGCTGCCGATAGACACAGCTATCCTCCGTCTGCTGCCGGATTTCCAAGGGCATCAGCTAAAAGCCTTAAATGCAGAAGGTGATGCAGACTCGTGGAGGTCACGGCGCGACATTTACCAGGTGAAATGAAGCAGAATCTGACCGCTTAATACCACTCCAGAGACAAAGAGAGGATCACAGTGAGAGATAGGGAGATAAAGTTTCTTTCAAAGGCTGCGGAGGATCTGTAGATTTGTCAGACACTGATGACGGCTGCTGAGATGAAAAATGAAATCTAAGTACAGAGATCTTTTATAAGGTGAAACAGAACAGATTACTGGCGGAAGATCAGCCTGTAAACATTATGTGGAAGGTTGTTGAGCCTCTCAGGTGAACAGGTACACGTCTATTTTAGAGCTATGATTCATATTTTCTTTACCTTCAACAAATCCCATGAAAAGTCAGATTTCTCTACCCAAGTAGAAGTCATCCTGACATCGCCTGACATCTTTTCTAATCAGTTGGAATCTGGATGCTTGGATACGTTTATTTTTATGTATTTATTCTGATTGCTTCATTTGTGAGAAATGTTGTTTTTTGGTCTGAGAAAACTTCACCAGGCAGGTTTATGATGTTTTATAAACATTTCACCATCTCAGTGAATGAATCCCTCGATTACATGTGAAAGATATGATCGATGATGGTGACAGATGATTTGCTTCCTCTTGGATCTGCTGCAGCTTTATGATTTGTTGTTTCCTGTGCAGGTGACAGCTGATGGAGTTCACCTCTGTGAGAGCTGCAGAAGTTTAGCTGACAGGAAACGATCAGACAGGCAACTTACTGACCTTATATTTGGGACTGACGACTCACCTGACAAGGTCTGAGCTGCACCGATGTAGTGAACACCACCCATCTGGTACCGCAGGCAGTGAAAAACAAACACCCAGCACAGTCTGACCCCGGGCTCGTACTGATGAAGGAGAGAGGAAGAGGGAAAGTAACTTCACTCTCCTGCAGGAAGAGTCCTTGACTTATGACCATGAGCTGGATCGTCTCAGCTGAGGTATCCAGACAGTGACAGTGTATATTCACCAGATTAAAACGAGCACCGGGTCACCGTCTGCCTGAGACGAAGCACCGCAGAGAGACGAGTGAAGCTCTTTAACTCGTCCAGCTCATTCATGCGTCCGGCGAGGACTCCCTTCCCCGCGGCGTCGAGCAGAGCATATTCTACATCGCATGTTTTCTCATAAACAAGCGATGACTCACAGAGCCGCCTGGAGCTGTGGGGTGTCGGCAGTTTCAGCATCAGGACCTAAATTCACCCCCCTGCAAGTCAAAAAACCCACGAGTCAGATCTGCAGCAGCTCAGGTTCTCAAATCCGTCTGGAGATAATTCTCACTAACAGGAAGTCGTTTCATAGAGGCCGTAATTATCGGAAACCGTTCACTTTTAATCTCACTGGAAGAAAACTCAATACAACACCGTGATCGAAGGTGCCGTCATGTCACATCTCTGTACTGAAGCACGCGGCCGTCGACGTACATTCTCCAATTACATGAACGTTTCTTTTGACTGGAGAGACAAATCCTTTACACAAGCTGTCCCGTCCCGACTATAAACATCTACATTTACCGTCTAAATGTTTCTTCATCTCAGCTTTTATCTCTGACTCACGGAACAAAGTCTAAACTCCGTCCGTCCCTGTTCCCGTCTCTCCGCAGGCGTTTTCAGCCGCGCTATCTCTTTAAATGTGAATGTTTGGTTGAGTTTACATTTTGCGACGCGGGGCCCCTTCTTGTTTTCTTTATAGCAACCTTGAGGCTGACGGATGGCTGTGTGTGTGTGTGTGTGTGTGTGTGTGTGTGTGTGTGTTAGCAGAGAGTGGAGCTGTGGGTCGGTCAGAGGTCACATATTTCTCAGACACACTGTCCACATCGCTCATTAATAAACACTGTGTGTGTTTATCTGTGCACACATGAACCAAAGCTCTTGTATTTGTGTGTGTATGTGTGTGTGTGTGTGTGTGTGTGAGTGTGTGTGAGTACATGCATCAGCGGTGCCTCGGTGGCCTTCTGCAGAAACACAGACCGTCACTCTGAGCTCTGCTACGTGGTCTAATCGCTTCCTCTCCTCAATAACGTGCAGATTCTGTACAAACCATGAAACATCTCACTCTGAATCTAATCTGACAAGAAACACACACATAAAAACGACACTACTTGAACATCTTCAGGCTTCTGTTCGACTGATCACAGCTCGTGTTGACAGGAAGGCCGCAGTGTCGCCAAGAGAGCTGGAAGCTACTGGACCGAGCCTTTCTTAACTTAACCCGAGTTAACTTTTCGGACCTCAGCCTCAGTCTGACATTAACCCCCACAGACCAGTGACCAGATGTAACTAAGTACATTTACTCGAGTACTGCACTGAAGTACAATTTTGAAGAACAAGTAGTGGAGTTGAAATTTAAGTTTGCAGATAATTTGAATCCTGAAGTTACATTACTACTTCCATTAAAATGATTTGATAACTTTAGTAACTAGTTACTTTGCTGTATCAGAGTCAAAGTAGAGTATTTTTATTCATTCACCTCATCTGGAGTTGAACTGGAACTGGATGGATGTTGGGAGAAATAATTCAGAAAATTAGAAAAATGCTGAATATTGGATCTTAAAAAAAAATTCATACAGGTAAATATATTAACATTATACTCTATTTGCACTTTTGGATTACATTAATGACCAGTCTTATTACTTAATTAATCATCACATACAATGAGAGACTTTTACTTTTTTTAACACAATATCTTTAGTTTTATTTGAGTAAATCTAATAAAGACTTTAAAGTCTTTAGCATCGACCAGACAAAGCTTCATATGACCGAAGAAAAACTTCACTTTTAAGATTGAATTAGTTTTAAGGTGTAAAATTGAAATTCCTCCTCCCAAAGACAGACAAGGACACTGTCACTGTGACTCTGCAGGTTCTGGATTGGTAATGTTTCGGGTTCGGCCCGGTTGGCAAACAGCTTTTCTATCAAACCGGCCAGAAAAATGGATGGCGGCCAAACAGCAGCTTGTTATTGCAGTAAATTAAATCAGACTGCATCAACAGAGCGGAGAGCTGCACGGTTAGCTGTGGCTGATCTGTGTGTGTGTGTGTGTGTGTGTGTGTACGGCTGAACACACCACAAAGTCTCAAATCAGAGCGTTGAACTTCAAGAACAACATGTAGTTCGGTGTTACGGTGTGCTGTGATTGGTCCGTTCCTTCACCGTCACCGTCCACGACTCAGAGTCATGATTCCCGTAATCACAATGTGACATGTTCTGTGTCGGGGACCGGTTCTGTTCTCTTCAGACGGCCGATCTCAGTTCTTGACCAATGAACAGACCAAAAATACGATACGTAACTCAACCAAATGTATTTTTACTTGATAGCATCAAATCAGTGCCGACTGGAAGTCGTGTTAAACATTAGTCGCCTTTCGTTAAACATCATAAATCAGGATCGATGAGCTTCCTGTTTTAATTCAGCGCTTCAGTTACTGACCAGACAAATATTCCTCTGCTGCCGCAACAGTAACGACTCTACCTGCGGAGAAACGACTCCCCAGAGAGACATGCATCACCTGGAGATGTTGCCCCAAGCCTCGTAAATAACACCACAACAGCCGGCAGAGTGATGGCTCCTCACTGGAGAATATCTCTGACTGGATCCAGTTGGTTTGCAGGCACAGCAGGAGAAAGACATTAAAAAAAACTACATTTGTGTTTGTTGAACAGGTGGAAAATGCTGTAACATGGTGAGATAATACTGCAGAATGATATCTGGATATTTGGCATTCCTCATCTTCATTTGTGTGTGTGATAAAGAGGAACCATCTGGAGCTCTGACCTGTTTGCTCTCAGAGATGAACTTCCGCTCCATATGGACAAGTTACATATTTACCTGTGAAGTTCATGTTTGTCGTCTCATCTTATCTTTTCATTATGCTGTATGGGTCAACACTGCAGTCACATTCAGAGCTGCTCACACAATGGTGTTTGCCTATAACTCACAGAACTGGACCCTTGTCGAAACATGAGGTTCATTAATGTCAAGTACGACTGGAACTGGAGTGAAAATTAATCTAAAAGTCAACATCTTCAAGCCTGAAGGGAAAGATTCACGATCCAGGAGAAGGTTAAAGAGCAACAGAAGATATACGTTCGTCTGCTTCACTGATTTGATTTTGATTTTCCAGCGTCCCAGTGGTCCTACATCTTCCTTACTGTGAACTGGATCTGACCCTAAAGGACAGATTTGGGGATTACTTGATCATAAATTACCACCAAAGTCCACGTCACGTTCAAGAACATTTTAAAGAAGTGTGGTTAGACTTTAGGAAGCGCACACTTCCATGGGCTGACTGAGAGCTGGACAACCGTTTCAGCTTAAACTAAACAATAAAATGTGTTTTTAGCAAAACCAGGAATGAAGATTTGTGGATTTTCATCCCTCACACAGACACTGGACTGTTCACAGCTGACCTGAAGGAGAAGAAAATATATAAAACCTAAAGCCGCTTTCTAAATTCTATGTGCAGTAACGATGACGTCCAGATAGACTTCCTGAAACCTACATTTGTGCTCATGGGGATCTATTTCTAGACTTTGCAATCAGCCTCACCTGGCTCAGGTGTGAGGAGCTGGAACAGAATCACACACCTGAACTCTCAACCTGCAATCACAGAGCTCCTCAGACCAGAGTGTCACATGTGACCTGTGCAGATTCCTTCAGACTGAATATGGATCCATAGCTTCGTGTGTCGCTGCCACTCAACGTGTCGAGCGTTCAAAGTTCAGTGGCGGGTCGATTTGTTCTATTCACGCAGACGACAAAGAACTGAGAAGTCGATGTGTCACCCTGCATGTTTCTGAAGACATACTGAGACGCCCGTCACCTCTGAACACAATCACAGCTCTGTTCAATCATTACAGTCTCATCTCGTGTGTTGGGGTGTTTGACAGAGGCAGACAAGTCAGATCGATGCACGTTATGCAACCGTACGTCTCACAAACACACGTTTACATCACAGATTTGTCAGGTGTCGTAACCTGCAGGTGTGCTGGACTCTTTAAAGTAGCCAGGTGTGATGCTGCCCACACACTGAGACCTTTTTGTACCTTTTAGTACGTAAGCTCTGCAGCATAACTTTAGAAAATCTACTGGATTCAACAGACACAGTTACACCTGATGACTCGGGTTAAATCGGTGTCACCTCCAGATTCTCCAGTTCACCTGAGAAGACGAGTTTCTGTGTTCAGTGTTGTAAAACTTTAGGTAATCTCTTAAAAAGGTCCAGTGAGACTGACCAGTTCAGTATCCCAGACCTCCCCCTCTTCATGTGACTGTGAACATGTGAAAGGCTTTCTAACATCAGTGTTTGGTTTGTCCGTTCTGGGCTGCTGTAGAAACATGGCGGTGCAACATGGCAGAGTCTGTACATCTCCCGGGTTCCCCTCACTTCCTCCTTTGCTGCTGTAATAATTACTCTGGCCACTAGAGGTCACAGCCTGACAAGAAACATGGGTCATAATAAGCTGCGTTCACAGTCGACCTCAGTGTTGTAGAAGCCTCAGCTAAGATCTGAAGTAAGATTGAGACCCAAGATGTAACAAACACTCGGTTTAATGACGTGAAATCATTAGACTCATGACAGCCAATTAAATGTCAACGTAGCGCTCTGATTGGTCACATAATTAGTGACTTGTGACATCATGTGGGGTTCACCATGTTTCCTGTTAGACTGCACAGCTTGCCTTCAGCTCCATCTGATCCAACTCCAACAACAGGTTGCGACACTAATTAGACTTCATTAAATTAGCGTCACCTCCCGGAGGAGCCGCCGGGCGAGTCGGCTCATGTCCCCTCACGCTGCTTCTCGCTGGGATACAGAAGCTCAGTTATTCATTACCTGATGAAGAAACAGGAAGTAAAGTGAATCAGAAATAACCAGTCTCTAACCGGGAGATCCGACAGAGCGTCTCTGAGGCTGGCTGTTGGTGTTTTCCCAGCAGAGGTGGCAGGTTAGCGAGCGTGTAAATACCAAACAGGCCTTGAGGTTCAGTGACGGGCGGCTGGCTTCGTCCGCGGCCTCCGACTCTCTTATCAGTCTGTGAAAACAGAGTCGAGGCAGCGAGCGCACCTGACAGGACCCATCAGTCACGGTGACTACAGCGCTGGTATCTGCAGTCTGCACAGCTACACACATGATGCTTTCAGGTGCGCTGCTGCTGCTGCTGTGTCACAATTGTGTTGATTTGTAATTTTAGAATACACATTTTTATTTCAACCCAATGAGAATAAACTGGGATTTCAGTGTTGATTTTTAGTGGACACCTGAGTGATGTACAGTTGAAAAACATCCACTTCTTACAAAACAGACATTTGTGGATTATTTTGAGGAATTGTTGGTTGAATGAGAGACAGTAATGATTAACATGAAGGGATTTCTCCAATGTCATGCTGCACTAGCAGGTGAAGTTCATTTAACTTAATTTTTCATATTAAATTTGATAAATATGGAGCTATATCGTCTGCGTACTGCTAACAAAACGTTACCAGGACGATGTGATCAGAGCAGTTTTATTCATTTACATATGAAACAGCATAGTGCTTAGTGTTGACGACTGCTAGTTTGAGCCCTGTACATATGATTATATGTCATTGACCTGACTAAAAGAAAACCAAATTCAAATTTCACAGTTCAAAGCCAGTATTTCCAGTCCCAGTGAAATATCGTCTAAATATGAACGTTTAATCGACATCTTTAGTGGCTCGTAAAGAGTCGCCAACACATTTAATAACACCAAACGCAAAGTGATGACAGGAAAGTCTTTTGTCATGTTATGAAACACATTTTATATAATCTACCCAATATTTCCTGAGATATTTAACTGTGAAACAAGATGGTGGATCATAGCTGCGAGCGGCTGCGACTGGTGGAGCAGAGGGAACGTCTGCAGATCAGATCAGAGTCATTTATTTCAGCTTGTTCTTTATGTAAAAAGGAGGAAATTAAACAGTTTTGCTCGCTGCAGTTTGTCAACGTTGAACTAATAGCACATTCTGGATTTATTTCTGAAGCAGGAAGTGATCTCAACAAGTCATCACTTTGTTCTAATTACCCAGAGTACACACAGACTGCCCACTGCTTATTCTGGCCTCAGGCTGAACGCACACACACACACACGCACACGCACGCACACACACACACACACACACACACACACACACACACACACACACACACACACACAGGCATTGATAAACACACAAACAGCACCATGATTCATTGGTGTTTAGAGGATCAATCCTCAAATTGACAGAGCTTGAGAAAACTCCTGGGCTGGAAATGGTTATTGATCGGCGCCGTGCGACCACAGAGAGCCGCTGTGTGTTCAGCTGCTGCTTACGAGTCAGAGGACGCACTCGGCTGAGATGAAAGCCAGCGAGACGCTTTTTTTTTTCTTTTTTTTTTTTTTACTGAGACGTTTATTACTGAATACAAAATGGCTCCGGACGCTTTGTTGGCTGCAGAGGAAAACCGACGGCAGACAAAACAAAACAGAAGAGAAAGGGATTACGTCCCTCTCTGTGGATTCGGTGGCATTTCACTCTGCAAAATCCTCTCGTCCTCAGACGCTCACATGACCTCCGTGTCTGCAAAGCTGGCAGAAGTTTGTCTGCATGAGAAGTCGTTTACCACAAACGAGCTGCTCGTCCCATTTCTGTAGAACTCTGTGCAAAACTACTCTTGGTTGCAGTGTGACGCTGGATGCTGCAGCTTGAGTGTTGTTCTGTCAAAAGCACATAAAATAAATAAAAGCATAAAAGCATCTGGATAAAAACAATGCAATATGATAATGCACCGAGAGAACAATAGACATCACTGAGGGCGATATCCCATAATATTAGAACACTTTGTTAAGTGCATATAAAACAACTGCAATAAAGAGATACAGCCGTAGAGACGGTGGGTCCATTATCTGTCAGATAGAATGTGTGTTTCAGAACCAGCACTGGAGTGATGAAGCCTGTAAGCGTCTCTGATTATGTGACAACAGTGTTGAGTGACATCATTTCCTCTCTCTGCTCAGCGACCTGCAACACTCTGTCGTTCCCTCTTGACGTGTTGTCTTTCCTTGTTTCTGCTGCGAACTGCTCCAGAGACTGTTGTTGGTGTTGTTGTCTGAGACAACCGGGTCAGACTTACAGGCGAGTTCAGGTGATACCAAGACTTTCAGCAAAATACCCATAATTCATTGCAGTACGGTCAGGCGTGTTGGCATGCTAACATTAGCAGTTAGCTTGTAGCGCTGCTGTTGAAGACTTTGGTAAATATCGAAAATAAAAACTTTTATACATCATAACTCAGAAGTTGTCGTTGCTCAAGCTTGTGATATTTGTTTCGTGTTTTCGGAAGGCACTGACAGATTACGTATTTTATCTGAACAGGTATTTCGAGTTATAGTTAGAGGTCCAATTTATAACTTATCAAATACTGCTGCTTTGAGTTTGTAGGTGGGGTCGGCCTCCATCCCAAAACTGCAGTATTCGACATCTAAACTACTGAATAGGTTGACTGTCAATCCACAAAGCATTTCAACTTACATGACTGATCAGCTGTTCTCTGTCTACATTATAATCACTGCATTTCTTCCTCATCTGTGGACAGCATGCAACATGGCCGATGCTAGCTGACACTTTGTTCACCTCCGGCCTCTGTGTCGTCATCCTGTGATGAAATGACGCTTTACGTGGCCTCGTTCATTTGCTCAGAACAGTTTATGGAAACACACCAGATTCACACTCTGATTTAGTTCGCTTGGAAACATGGCTACTGACTCCCAACGACCCTTATCATCACGTTACGATCAATCAACTATTTTTATGTCTTTGGCGACGCTGACAGACGACACACAACGTGAAATTAAGTCAAGTTTGGCAGAAAAACCTCCTGGATTCTCGTCCAGATGAATATGAAACGTAGTCGTACGTTCGAGCTCTGAACACCTTCCTTCTGTACACGTGAATGAAACGATGTGCACACAGCTGGAGGTCACAGCAGAGCGAATGTGTTTACAGTTGGACAGAAATAGCTGTTAGCTGCCGGCTCTGCTGCTAGCTCTGACACAGGGGAGCGGCACCGATGATACGCTTTGTGCCTGCTACTGTATCCTGAAATTCACAGGCAGCTCTACGCTTTCAGGCTGGAGTATGAGTGTAGAAAATGTGGCGGAAACGGTGGCAGAAAATATACTTCCTCGCTCGCCAAGGTTTTGGAGCTCTGCGTTTTTAAAATAGCACGCCTCTGTGGGAAAATCATCCGGGCACAATGTGAGAATTTCACCTCCTCAAACCGTCGTCATGGACTCCAATCTGTCATTCCAGCGACTTGAATATATCAAATCGGCCTCCACCGACTGTGAGCTCCCAGCATCCTCTGCTCCCCCCTTTTACTTCCAACTCAGTGCAAAGCGCCGGTGCAGAGGGCTTTTTTTATTTTTTTTTATTTGTGTGTCTGCGAGTGTGATTGGGCCAAATTTTCTGCTCCAGTTTTCCAGCCCGTCCGCTCAGCTCCCTGCACTCGCCTGCTGCAGTTTGGTGAAACAGACTCGTCTGAAATCATCCAGCTGGATGGCAGCGGGAGGAAGTGCTCCGGCCTGGGTTATGAATTATAGCTTTACATTCATGTTGGGAGCACACAGGGTAGATACCTCACTTCACTGTGCTCCTTCATATGGCAGTGAGCTTAAAAAGTTCCACAGCTTACCTAACAAGATGTGTGTTGTGTTGTCAGGGTGAAGTGTCCAGGTTTCATGTCGATATAAAGAATAAAACCTTGGCGACTGTATCTGGCAACCTCGGCTGTATAACTGAGGTCTGCGGAGAAAAGACTGGCAGCTGAGTAAACTGCGGTTTATCGAGAAATCCTCTGTAAGACACGATAAAATATACTTCGTCCCCCGGGAGTGTGGCCAGAAATTTGAATTTATGAGGGCCTGTGGAAGATGACGTGAGCAGGAAGTGGAGCTGAAGGTGAAATGTAAAAATGTAAATCAGCTCCATGGGTTTCTGTACTTTTCTGTTTACTGTTGCCTGGCAACATGTGGCACTTTCAGGAACTAAGCTGAGCTGCAAACTTCATTCTTCATTCAGTGACTCTTACAACATGTTCACACAACTATCGCAGCAGTGTGCGTTTGCATTTGAACTTTTCGTTGACTGCTAATTGATCTGTGATGTTAATGGCTGCAGCAGCATCGTGCCGGGCCGCGGCCGGAGGGGTCGTGTTGGTTCTAGACGTGCTGAAGGGTGGAGGAGCGTCCTCCACGTCGCTGTCTGAGTTTTCCCTGGACTTTTTTCTCTTCTGACAACCGTCATCTGTCCCTCTTTCTCAAATGCAATTCTTGTCTCGAGAGTTTTGTTTTGCCATCTGTCCTGTAAAGATCCGTTACTGAGGTCCATTAAACGCTGTGATGGCAGCGCTTGTGCCAAGGTGACCCAGAGACATGAAGGAGACGTGGAGCAGTCGAGGTGATTTTGTGTTCCTCTCGACACTAGAACAAAGTCCACACTCCAGTGAGGAGAGTGTTAACAACATTTTTCCATATTGTGCCATCAGAAAAGGACGTGTTAGTTTGAATGAATACAAACAACACTTTAAGCGCTTCTGACAGATTCCCCCCACCCAAAAAAGAAAAAAAATGCAGGCAAATTGCTTAAAGCCATGAAAAACCAATCTGTGTGAGGCTTTGGAGTCGTTACTAATCTGACAGCTGCAGTGTCAGGGAGGTCAGGTGAAGAGCCGACTGACTGAGCACTGATCGAGTCTAAATCTACAGCAGCCGGGCTGAAACGGACAGCTGCAGCCGCTGAGAGTGGCTCAGTCGCACTGTGATAAGGTAGAACTGTCTTAAAATGGAGGTCAGTGTGACACACGAGGTGAAACCGTGTTGCTTTTTTAGCTGCAGGCTGGATTCAAAATGGGACGATCTGTCCGTGTCACAGTCCCGTGAAAACCGTGTTACTCCCAAAATGTCGGCTTCTAGGAACAAAGACACGGTGCTGCTGATGCCGAGGGATGCGTTTTTGATTTTAGAGGGGAGAATGTACAGAGTTTCAGTGAGCCACTGAATCCAGTATTACAAATTTAATCCAGGCTGGTGAAGGAGGAACACCAGTTGAGGTTAAGAGAAAGCACTTGAGTAATTTCATGTAAATGTGGAAGGAAGAGGTTTTCCATGACATGATCTAAAAAAAGTGTCTTCATGCGGAAACCAAACTGTGGTCAGTGCTCCTGCAGCTCCTCCTGCTCTCTGCCGTCCATATGATTTTCCATCGGACGTGGAAGCGGAGCGAGTGAGTCCGATCGGGCCGGGGTGTCGGCCGGCGACAGCTTTAACCTTTAACGTGTCATGTTGGACGGCAGGAACGGAGAACCTGCCAGGCCGGACTCACCGCTGCTCCACGGCCGGGGATTTACTGAGACCCCAGGACCTCCTGGAGACCTCCATCTGCCCCAGCAGAGGGACGGGAGGGAGGGAAGACAATCTGACCCCCGAACATGTGCCAAGAGAAGGCAGTGATCGAATAATGACAGAGAGGAACACATTACCTGGTCACTGTTCATACATCTGTTACATATTAACAAAAACACAACAAACCAAACCCATAAAATCATCGTCTGAACTTAAAAACAGAAACACCAGATCAAATACTGCACCAGGTCGATATTTAGCAGGCTGACAAGGAATTCTGTTGTTCAGGAGGTTAAAAAAAAACAGCTGATAAATATCCAACACATACTGTAACAAAGACACTAAAATGCTCCGTAGAGCTGAGCTGGAGTCCCAAACAGTGGACCTTTAACTTTGTGTTCTTCTTAAGCAGGACGAGGATCCAGCTGAGAGGAAAGATAGTGAAGGTGCGTCTAACAGAGTGAAACAGAAAGAGAGAAATAATCCCAGCAGGGAGAGTCGAATTTAGACCTGCCAAAGAAAATATAGATATAAAGACAGAGAGAGAGAGAGATGGCTGCAGAGGAGGGAGGAGAAGCAGTTCAGAGGAGTGAAATTACACACCCAGGACAGAAAACACTGCAGGTGAAGCAAACGAGCGCAGAGATACGGAGGAGAGGCGAGGCTGGAGTGATGATGGAGGGATTATTGCAGAGAGAAGGAAGTGGGAGGCGAGCGGCGTAGACGAGAAAGAGACAGGCGAGCGGCGGCAGCGGCGGCGGCGTGTGGGCGTGACAGATGAGTCGTCAGAGAGAGAGAACAGATCTGAGGAGGACTCGGCCATCTGCTCCTTCAGGGAACTGTGCTCGTCTTAAAAACCTCTTTGCCGCCTTTTCACACTCGCCAGACACAAATCTGATCGTCGATTAATAATGTTGTTGTGTAAATACTTTTTTTTCTCCGAGCGCTGCTGTGATCAATCATTGTGTTTTGTTAACTCAGCAGCTCGCCGGGGTTGAGCGATTGGAGAGTCGGTGGTTTTAGGGGAGGCAACTGCTGAACACGACGGAAAAGCGGCAGGAAAAAAAAGGCGCAGGTAGTGTTAATCTTGTGTGTTTGCACTCTCAGGGAAAATAAATGGACCAGGGAGGTTTTTCACTGAGCGGTGTGAAGACTGCATTAAAGAGCGTGGAGAGCGCAAAACCTTAAAGAGGCCCAACTGTGTCTAAAATCCATCTGAGGAATGAATGAATGAATGAACGTCCTCGTCCATAAATCACAAAACAGGTCATTGTCTTCTAAACCAAATCATGTCGGCGTTTCCAGACTTTTAATCATTAAGTTTCAATCAAGTTTAGGCAACAAACACGCTCGGTCAGAATCTTGCAACATGATTTTATTATCCTGACGCTTCACTCATCCTGCTGAACAGAATGCAGTCTGACAGGAGAGACGGACAGATCAGTAACTCCTCCTGCATCGTTGGTCTAAATTAAAGTGTCACACTGAAGCCTGAGCAGCAGTGCAGAGGCTTCTGCACAGGACAAATCTAGCTGATTAGTAGTTTTCTTCAAAGTATAAGAGATTTCCACAGAACACCTCGGTCAGGGAACAAGAAAGTGATTTCAGAGATTGCGATCAGGGATTTACGTTGTGAGAAGATTAGCTTTTTACAGACCGCGACAATGAAACTGTGTTTGCAGCGACACTTTCTAAAGTCTTCATGGAGACGTCTGAAGGGTCGAAAGAATCCATTTAACTTAATTAACTTAGAGACGAGGTGACAGGAAGGATGTCTGGTAAAGCAAGTTGGAGAATTTGTTTAGTCATGGGACATCTGGAGCTCTTATGCTTCTGGTGGGACGCTCTGCTAAACGTCCACCTGAAGTCACCGTCTGCATGAAGTGATGCTGTAAGTTCACATCGTGCACGTCAGACTTCCTTTTGTCCCGCAGCTCACAGGTTAAATCAAGTCCTTTGTGCGACCCGGAGCATTTTCTCCAGGTTGTCTCGGCCCTGCCCCAGCTCTTCAAACACTAAAACCACACGCCCAGCAGCGAGGAAGCGTGCCTTTGGTTGAAAAGAAGCCTTTGTCCGCCCAGATGATTGTGAGTCATTGTACTGGCAGCGCAAGCCGGGAGTCAAATGATGTGATGCAGCAGAGAGACCTCCATTGTGGCTCCGTATAAAGCTGCGGCAGGAGCGGCGGCCCTGGCAGATACCGACTGTTGGACGTTCAGGGGAGTTTTGCATGAATAGTGGAGGAATTCAGTCAGCGGCGACGAGGTGATTAGCATTTTGAGTGGATTCACCGCCGGCTCTGTCCCATTCACAGGGCGAATCTGTGAGTAGCCAGCAGAGTGCCTCAGTGGTCGGGTTTGTTTGGGTGGAAAAGGTCACGTCTGCTCTCAGAGACGTCCTGACACATTTTCACATTTGCAGACGGAAGAACAAAGAGATGGTTTGGTTTCAAACACGTCAGCGAAGAATAATCTCAAAGTGTTGTGAAAGTTAGTCCTTTAAAGTCACCACGTTTTAGGACTTTCAGAAGTTTATTTGACGCCATTTTCATTTGCTGCCAACATTTTATTCTGGTGAAAGAAATCAGAGATTTATTGTGAGATTGTGAATTTATTTTGGTTTCACAGTTTTGTCATGAAGTGCTGCACCTAGTTGATACCTGGCAGAGTTTTGACTCGTGAATTCCACGACTGTCTGTCACTTTTGAGTGTTTTCATGCAGCTTCGGATCCGAAAATGGATTAAAGATGTGAGGGCTGTGTTTCGGCGGAGGTGTGTGCTCTCCGAGGGCTTTCTCGTTGTCACATTTAGATTGTTGCCTTTTTAAGAACAGCAAATAAATAGTTTGAGTATTTTCCTGTCAAAACATTGTCAAGGTTGAAGAAAAAAACCTTTTCAGTTTTTCTCTGGTGAACGCAGCAGTTCGGAGATTTCAAGGCAGATTTTGAAACATAAATTGCACGTTCTCTTGGCGTAATAAGCGGGACGGAATGCCAAGTTGTTTCTGGCAGTTTTAAGCATCAATATACAGACTTCATATTTCAAACAACAAATTGTGCCGTTCTTGAGTCTTTGCTCCTAATAAGCCTGATTTGTTGTGCTATTGAAGTCCTCTTCCCTGTCGAGCTGACAGATGGTGAGATCCATGAAAAAAGGCTTCGACTGAGGGAGTGAGCCAGGAATCTGCAGGTGTGTGTGTGTGTGTGTGTGTGTGTGTGTGTGTGTGCAGCCTGCCTACACACACTGATATCTACCTGCTCAGTGGCTGTTTACCTACAGCTCTTAATCACATGTAAAGCCATCTTTGAGTGCCGCCACACAGAAGTCTCCAGCTTCCGTTCAGTTTTCCAGGAGAATATTCTTCGCTGATGACACGATGTTGTACGTTTAAGGATTCGGTGTTAATAACTGTGGCAGATTGGGGCTTTATTTGCTTTTTTTTTTTTTTTTTTTTTTTTAGTTTCTGTTAAATCTGTTAAAGGGAAAGTTCACCCAAAAATCAAGGATACATATTTGTCCTCCTACGTGCGGTGCTATTTATCCATCCAGAGCCAACAATATATTACACATTACAGCCTCATTAGATGGCGGTCTTACTAAAGCCTTCCCTGCTCACTTATTGAATCTACTGGCATCTTTAACACCTGAGAAATCAATAACACAATGTCTGGCGCCAAACGAGAGAATTTCAGTCTCGCATCGCGGCCCATTGCTGAGCGCTGTTGATGTAAACTGTAATATCGTGGTGTCGCAAAATGGTGATAAAAAATGGTTGACTGGACGAAACCTGACATCCAAGCTGATTCAGGTAGAAGTCACAGAAAGTTTGAGAAGCGTTTGATTAAAACATCATATTTTACCAGTTCTTCACGGACCACCAGGGGGCGCTCGTATGCCACACATTCTGATCCGGATCAGTTCGGTGTGAGCTGTCGAATTTAGGAGATATCGTCGGCTGTAGAGACGTCTGCCTCCCCTCAAATACAAGATGGCACTCGGCTTGTGGTGCTCAGCAAAACGACGAAGTACATTTAGAAAAGTCAACAGAGATGTCTCTTTCCAGAAATCATGCCCAGGGTACTTAAGAATTCGCAGAGATTTGCTGTGAGCAGCTTCATGTCGGAACTATTTTCTTTAAGGAAGCATCTCATCGACTCGCTGATTGTTCATTGACGATGATTTCGAATGTTTTACTAACATCTCTTCAAGCTGTGGACTCAGTTAGAGGAACATAAACCTTTCTGACTGGAGTGTTGTCTCTGTGACACAAATTGTAATTTTCTCTCAGCGTCTCAGCTGTGGAGGCACTTTCTTGATTAGGAGTTGTTGTTCTGAGAGGTGAGGACAAGATGTGACGGTCTCTGATGGAATATAAGACTTAGTTTGTCTCTTTCATCACAGAATCGAACTGCTGTTACTCTTTTCTTTTAATTTCTGTCTGTAGCAGCTCAGTGCTGTTTCCTCTCATCATGGTTAAATAAGCTTTGCTCGATCTGAAAGAAGCGGAGATCGTGCTGAGCGGCTCTCTGAGGGGTTTGTGGTTCAGGCTGAGAGAACACATCAAAAATGCAACTTGAGAGATGTTTCTCCATAAATGCACATAACTACTGCACATCGTCTCTGTGTGCATCATTTTCCTCCTGCTCTCATGAAGCTCCTGCCTACATGTCAAGATGTTGCACTCGCCGTCTCATACAGACAAGTCTGTACACCGCGACGCTGCTGGTGCAACAGAATGAGTCATTTCTATCACAAAAAGAGAGAGACTGCTGCACAAACATCACATCAGTCATTTGTGGCGATATTTTCTTATTTCAGTCTGGAGCTTTTTACTTTTGCTCACATTTGGTTCATGCTTGGTTTGGGGATGTGCTTTCTTTTTTATTGCATTTTCTTAGTAAGATGAACGAATTGACTGAAATTCATGTATTTTTCCTTCTGTTTCAGAGGCCAGAGATCCAAAATGGGAGGCAAGCTCAGCAAAAAGAAGAAGGGATACAATGTAAACGATGAAAAGGCCAAAGACAAGGATGCCAAGGCAGAGGGGGCCTCCGCTGAGGAGAGCGAGGCGCCGAAAGACAACAAAGACGAGGCTGCTGCCGACACTAAGGAGGTAGCGAACGACACGGCGGCCAAGGAGGCTCCGGCAGCAGACGCTGCAGCGCCTAAAGAGGAGGAGAAGAACGCAGCTCCTGCCGCAAAGGAGCCCGAGAAACCTGCCGCCAACGCCGAGCCTAAAGAGGCACCTAAGAGCGCCGAGCCCGCCAAGGCTGAGGAGAAACCAGCTGCTCCCGCCCCGGCCAAGGAAGCGGCCCCTGCCGCCAAGGAGCCCGAGGCTAAGGCCGCGGCGCCGACCCCGGCGGCTGAGAGTAAAGATGAGGCCGACGCCAAAAAGACTGAGGCCCCCGCGGCACCAGCAGCCAAAGCCGAGGCGGCCCCCGCTGCCTCCCCTGACCCCAAGCCCACGGAGGCGCCGGCAAAGGAGGCCGCTGCAGCCCCTAGTTCAACACCAGCCAGCGAGCCTCCCGCCAAGGAGGCGAACGCCACAGAGGCACCAAGCAAGGATCAAACCGTAGCAGTTCAAGATTAATGGACAGCTTCTTTTCGGAAATTAAAAAAATAAAGTACCTAACTCAACGATGATGAAGATTAAAAAAAGTGAAAATGAAATTAACTAGCCCACCCATATTCTGATGATAACAATAATGATAATAATTGTAATAATGATGATGTGTTGAACGAGGAGGACTGGAGCAACCACCTGGAGAAGTTTCCCACCGCTGCAGATGATTATTGCTATTATTATTGTTATGTTTGATTTTATTTTTTTCTGCTGTAGTATTTGAACTTTGATACGAGTCTGTGTCGGCCATTCCACCTCCATCATCCCTCTCCCTCGTACGTCAAGAGGTTTAACCCATCTCAGCCCGCAGAAGGCCAGCGTTCATCCGTGCACCCTCCGCTCTGTGGATGTCACCAGTCAAACGTTTAGGGGAGTGGACGGAGGGGAGGTGGGGGGAGGGGAGGGTTCAGAAATCACTTTACCAGCTGGACCATTGATCCGTCCACCCTTCAGCTCTCACCCTTCCTCTCATCCTCCTCTTCAGAGCATTGTGTTCTCAGCTTCGGCTCAATTGTGGCTCTGTCCTTTTTTTTAACCCATCCTCCAACGCTTTTTTTTTTAGTATTGCTGGGTTGCGTTACCATCCACGTTTCCTCTCTGGGTCACACGCCACTCTCTCAACCAACTCTTAACGTTTAAATCTCACGTGAGGACCGAGAATGTTTCGGGCTTTCTGGGACATTTCCGAGGTTGAAGAAGTCTGACTTTGCAGAGCGAAACACATTCTTAGACGTAACAAAACAGTCGTAGGAATTTTTTCAGATAGACTTCTAGATTTTGTACTGAAACCCTTAGCTATATTATAAGTGAACTAAGAGGTTTTTTAACATTTGTAATACGCTTAAAAAATCTGCAAAGCCTTGCTGCAAAGACCTCCGCAGTGTTATTAGAAAGTCTGAGGGAAGTCTCTGATCCTCCGTCGCAATCTGGTGACTAATTTGAGCAGATTTTTTAATTTCAACAGACAAATCTACTGCTGACCTGGACGAGCAGGCTTCACAGTCCCGGGCTGGAGGTGTTCTGATAAAAAATACCAAGTCGGTGACGTTTCCTGCATTATCAGTTCATTTGTGTCGCTCAAAACAGAATAATTAATCTGGATCTTACCTGTGATTATCTTCAGTAGACAAACTCTAAAAGTCCTACAATCAAGGCTGAGCTGCAGCACATACACAAAAAGTAAAAGTATAGTGTGAGAGCGTAAAGATAGAGAGAACTAACAAACACAAAAAGACAAAAATCTCCAACTTCTGTCTGCGTATGTTTTCAGATGATGGCGTTAAGGTATTTCCTGCCTTAGAAATTCAAACAAACACTCCAGAACTCGTGGAGCCGTCTAACAGCTCCACATCCACGTCCGTCCCTGTGGAGTGAAACCTCACCGGTTGGGTATCGAAGCAGGTGAAACCACCTGAGACGAGGTCACTGACGAGAGCTGTTCGGTCCAGGTCGGTCATGAGATGTCTGATCCCGCTGAGGACAGGAGGGGGGGAGGGGAGGGGGGGTTTGTTTCTATGGCAACCACACACCATAGCTATCATGATGGGATGGAAAAGCCTCACACACGGAAAGGGAGCTTTTGATTTGATCATTTTCACTCCTCATGCATCATTTCTGCATCTCATCAGTTTGCTTTCAGAGATATATATGACATGTAGGTACATGTGTGCAGCGGTGGAGACGAGTACTTACTCTGTGTTTTTAAACTGCAGTAGAAGTATCAATATTACTTTGGAAAAATACTCCACAGCAGAAAGGAAGGAAGGAAGGAAGGAAGGAAGGAAGGAAGGACCTGAAGAAGAAGCTTTGTGGGGATTTTCCTGCTTTAATATGAGCTGAAGAAAGAAAAGAAGTAAAGACGGACTGAAAGAGAGAGTGAAGATATAGAAACAAGCGCAGAGGGACGTACTGACCTGCATCTTTTTACTTTATATAAAAGTATTTATATAACGGTGGTGGAGAAATACTCCACGGCAGCAAAGTACTGCATTGTCATCCAAGGTGAAGGTACTGATAGTGACGAGAGTGAAGAGAGAAACAAAGGAATGAGGGAATAAGGAAGGAAGGTAAGATGTAAACAAGGAAGGAGATGAATAAGGAAACATGGAAGGACGAGAAATACCAGCAGCGATCTTTCATAATCTGTGTGTTTGGGAGTAAATACTATAAAATTCCGTTGCGTGAGATACCAGCACCTTAAGATGGAACCGAACTGCAGCGCTTGAGTGAAATGTACTTTGGTCATCTCCACCTCTGCATACATGTCGGTATGTTAACGTATATATTTACTCACCCCATCCATCCATCCATCCATCCATCCATCCATCCATCCATCCATTCGCCAGCGTTTCAGTTCCATCCGACTGACACAGGATGTTGTTTTCCTCCCAGCACTTGTCAAACCGTAGCAGAAACGAACACTGGAGGAGCGCCGCGTGTCACTCGGTTCACTTTTTTCTTCCTCTCTTGACTCAGTAAATTGCATGTCCGTGGTTGGGTGAACCTGTAGTCCTGTCTTTTTGGTCAAGTGGAGAAAAAAAAAAATTAAAAATAAAAATACAAAAAAAAAAAAAAAAAGATTTCTCAGTCTGCATCCATGGCAACTACAGTTGATATTTTCATTCCATGTCTCACCACCTGCTACTTCCACCCCACACGTTCATCCGAAAAACAGAACAAAAAAAAGATATGGAAAATTGATGCATTCAAAATTATATGTACTTGTATAAATGGTGCAACAGTAATAAAATGTAAGAAATTGACTGAAACTTGAGGATTTTGTGCAAGTCAAGTTTTTTTTTTTTTTTGTTGTGCACTCACATGTTAACAAAACACATATTAATGATTTAGATAATTAGGTGTCAGGTTTTAATCCGTCTTTTGGTACATTTGACTTCCATACTCTCTCTGTGTCTACTGCTTCTTACTGAAGGTGGAACACAATTTTAATTTCAATTTATAAGATTCGGTAAATGAAAAAACAGCTGCTCACGGCAGTTTTTAATCCAAGGAACAGGAGGAAACATTGCTTTTGTTGGGCACTGTTTATTTGTGGTGCTCTGGAGTTCATGTGTTTGAGATGGAGGCAACGTGAACTGCAGCAGGAGTGTTCATGGAAATCAAGTGCAACAGTGATGTGTCTTTTGGAGGACAATGTTCGCTCCACAGCACAGAGACAGACGATATTTTAGGCTGACACACACAGTTCTTACTTCCTTAGATGTAAATTCATGTATATTTTTATACTCACAGGAGGGAAAAACACTGATTTTAATGTAGGTCGTCATATAAATGTACGTTTCTCCAAAACCCAGACATGAAACTTCACATTTCTTCATGTGGCATGTTTTCACTTTCGGGTCAGGGCAACACTGTGCTTATGTTCTGGTTAGGTTTCAGTACAAGGACCGGTTGGTCAGGGTTAGAAAACAAGTTTTGAAAGACATTTAGTGGTTTCTAATTCCTAAATGTTGAAACAGCAGCGAACTCCTGCACCTCACAAAACGTAGAGATGGTTGATATGACACTGGCAGCTGTGGCAGCCAATTCTGCAACTCTGATATTAACTAATCTCCAATAAGAAACACAGACATCAGCTTCCAGGACACAAACTCAAATCCAAATGGACCTTGGTTCTGCCTGCTCAGCACTAAACAGCAGACGGACACAGACCGCTGCAGCGTGTGAAGGAAGCAGCCGGATGTTCGTCTCAGGTGTCAGAGGAGAGAACAAATTCACTACAGTCTCGTGAGTTTTTACTGCACACATGCTTCTGTTCGCTGCCTACACTCACTACATGCACTCGCTAGTAAAAACATCCTTTTATAAAGTGTGCTCCGACCTGCCGTCACCTCTCCTGTGGGTAAAACTCATTCAGGCTCATCTGCTCGGAGTGATTCACAGCATTATAACACCTGAAGCACCTGGCACAGTTTCAGCAGCCTCTTCGTCTCCGGAGCGGCAGACATTCATACGAGGACGGACTTATTTTAAGGATCCGTGTGTGAAATATGGGTTAGATCAGGATCTGCTCTGCACGGACGGATCTGAACTGTGAAATCTGTAATCTGATGAGGAGAGGCTATTAGAGGACTGTTAGAAGTCAGCTCAAAGTTTCCATTTTTTATTTTCACTTAAGAAAGAAGATAAGAGTCAATTTCTTCTCTTTTCAATCATTAATGTTGGAGACGCTGAAGTGAAGATGAAATGATGAGCTGAAACGAAGAGAAGAAGATGGACGACTGGACACATCAGGTGACGACCATGTTAAACCATGCTGTAGTTATATTATGGTGCTTTCCGATTGGTTGGTTTGTTGTCAATAGGAGATGTTCAGAGCCGGTATCAACTTCTGTCCTGAGTGGTCTGATTCAGAAGAAGAAGAAGAAGAAGAAGAAGAAGAAGAAGAAGAAGAAGAAGCCACAACAACAGCCTGACTTCCTGGTGGTTCACTGTCATGTCAGTTACAGGTTACATCACCAGACTCCCTTCACAAATCACTCAATTTTGGGAGTTGTTTCATGAGGAGAAACTTAACAAACATCATGAAACTGTGTCTCTGACAGATTCTAACTCATTGTGTCCTTGTTGTAAATTCACAGCTGCACTCCCACGATGAAGTTTAGTGGAAGCACTCGATACTGTTCACGATGTGCTGTGATACTTGTTTGAGTTCACTGGGTTCACGCTGATAACACACACAGCGACCTAAGCGCCTCCACAAACCGTCTCTGAGGTCGCGACGCTGCAGCTGAACAATAATTTCACTCCTTCTTATCTCATAAAAAAGAAAAATATCGACGGGGACACCAGAGCGACGACATACCAGGAGGAACGAAGCCATGCACAGAGCTAATGATTGATGTCTTTATCTCTTCCTCTTCCTCCCTCTCTCACAGTGAGCTGGTGGCCAGTAAATCAAGGACTTAATCTCACTACTGTGATTTACACCTGTTCAAACGCTGTTTCTCACCCGCTAATACCTTCCCCACGCCTGCACACAGGCCACAGCGAGGCTGGATGAGATGGGGACGATGTACAGAAATAGAAACTGGATGGATGTTCGCCATGACCGCGTAAAGATGAGGCTGCTCGGTGATGTAAAACTCCAGATAGTCGGTTCAAAAAGCTGATATAGTAAACATGCTGTGCCACATGCAGACTTTAGCAGTGTAGATGGAGGTGTTTGTTCCACAGCAATACAAGTAAAGTTTTATGCTTCTTTATTATGTTTCTGAATAACCACAGATAAGTTCAAGCTGTATGTTTCTATATGCTGGAATTATTACACAAACACAGCTCTTACCATGACAAATATCTGGATTTTGTCACCACAAACACGGCTGGAAATGTTCCCAGCTCTCCTCAAATATATGCGGCTGTATCGCGCCTACAGATGCTGCAGTGAACACTTGGACTGCAGTCGCCTACTGAGCAGCCTTATTCATTCTTTAGTAAAGAAGTAAAACCACTCGTGAGCGGCATGTTGCCTCCACTAGTTGGCAGTGTTAGTCAGGCATGAGCAACTTAGCGCATGCTAACAGTTAATTTAAATTTTTTTTTGGGTTATTGTGTTGCTGGTTGGGGGTTTTATTATTATCTTTTTTGGTTCACCGTTCCAACGGAAACGTGAGCGCGTTCGGTGTCAGGTGAATCTCAAAGACGTTGACACTGCCTGTCTATTTATGGAGATACAGAGCAGCATGACAACGAACAAAGGTAATGTGTGGATATGTACCACACACACACACACACACACACAGTCCTGCTGTAGTTGTGGTGGCACGACTGATGCAGTCTGACATTTCTATTTTTGTTTGTTTTTATTTGAAAACGCTCGGTCTGTCTCTCCGTCTGTCAGGAATATTAAAATGCTCAGAAGCAGAAGCTCTGACCTTTAGTACGTGGAGCGAATCAGAACCCAGCACACACACACACACACACACACACACACACACACACACTCACACAGGCTGCAGAGCTCCACATCAGCAGGCGTCATGCAGAGGCAGAAAAACTGGCTGTGTGCTGAACAATACAAGGAAAATAAAACTTTTGTCTCAGCTGCTATTTTCTCTCACGATCCGGTCCATCAGTCCCCTTCAAAGATAACGTGTGAGATAAAAGAGTCAGACACGCAGTAATTATAGATACACAATGCTGTCAGATTGAGGCCTCATCATCGTCTGTCAGGATGACGGTGAAATGTCACAGCGATGAGATGAATGCAGCAGGTATCTCTGTCGAACGAGGACCAGATCGAGGTAAACGCTTGTAAAACAGCACAGAATCAAACCTGTGATCCGCTGAACTTATCTGTGGTTTGTAAAAGTAAAATGCTTTTTGTGTCACATGTGTCACATCAACATTTAAACAATCCGTGTCACATCTTCACATGTTCGGCGGTATGTGTCACACTGCTGGATCACAGGAAGACAAACGACATGATCCTCTCTGAACTCTTACGACGTGGCACCAAGCTGAGTTTTCAAACTCTAACCAGGTGTTGCACATTATAAACTGTAGCTAGCTGTACATGAACTGGTGCAGCACGTCACTAGAGAGGCAGGTAGAGCGTCACATCCTGCAGCTGAAGGCCTCTGACCGAGCTTCCAATCTGATGAGCTGTGATGGAGAAGGTGTCGCCTGAAACATGGAAGACATCATCTGACTACAGCAGGTGTGAATCTCCCAGCAGGCCTGGCCAGAGGACAGAGTACGTCGAGACGCCGCTGTTGTTTCTGCTCTTCCACCGAGAAGCTCTTCATTCTGTCTCTCACTCGCTTCCTCTTTCTCTTCCCCTCCGATGCGACTGTCCTTTGAAGCCGGAGTGAGGAACTGTGCGAGCGACGCTTTCAAAGCGTCCGTGTCATTTAGCTTGCTGACTTTGAGCAGGTCCTTACCCAGCCTCCATCTCTCCCCACTTTCAAAGCCAGGCATTGTGGGGGAGGATCAGAGAGAGAGAGAGGATCAGGGGGGAGCTAGACGGAGGCGAGGCTTTACGAAGATCAGTCAGATCCTCCTGACGCGTGGATACTCTCGATCGGGGGGCCTTCGGGCCAAATGTGCAGAATCTGCCGGCATCTCTGCTCGGCGGCTGTCAGGGAGGATCTGTTCGCATGTTTGTCACCAGACATTTGTGCAACGGTGGTCGGATATGTTTCAGGCTCAGGGGACACAGAGAGGGATTTAATGTAACACTTTAGAAATGAGAACTTGATTTATTTCCGTCGCGTTGCTGTTCGGCTGAACGTGGAGGGCTCTGGTGTATTACGGGTCCTAAAGGTACAGAACAAAATACAACACAATCTGAACTGAAACAGAAAATCTCCTGGACTCACGGCTTCTGGCTCACTGCCATGTTTCACTTAATACAGACTGACTGATTGCAAGTCAGGTTAAAAAACTGTGAGGGTTTCTCCAAAATGTAGAAATGTACTGCTTTAACAAGTGCTGAATAAAAACACACACGGTCCTTGAATGTGAAAACGAGCAGCAGATCTTTATTCTTTTGTTTCCTCTTAAAACTTGAGTAGAAGATTCGTCCTCTGGGTAGCATGAATTATTGTTACACCGCTGTCCTTGAGTGACCAGGCCCAAACTCTGAAGCTGTTTAAAACTTTATCCAGTTTAAAAGTACAAACGGTGCATTAATGCATATTGAATATATGGAGGCTGTCGTCGGTGAAGGTGTTGCCAGCTGTTGGAGATCGAGCGGCGAGCAGAATAAACGACAGGTATCTTTATTTAAGAGGAAACGACGGCCCTCTGCAGCTCGGATCATCTTTATATTAAAGCCACTGCAGGAGTCGCTCCTAAAATGATCACATAGCATTATGGAAATGAACGATTTAATTTCATAAAGTGCCATTTAGCTTTAATGAAAGAGTCTGAATTAATGTGAGAGATGAAGAGCTGCCGTCCAGAATGGGACCGCCAACCATCTGAGAGAGTGACACCAACTTATTACGGAGTGATTGACAGCGTGGATGTAAAGCTAATTATGGCGCTTTATAAATGATAGTGTTTAATGTCTGAAAGCTTCAATCTGTGGGCTGTAGAGTAAGAGCACTTCATAGACCGAGTCCTTTTATACATGAATCGAATGAAATCACTGTAGGTACAGTTCTGTTCGTCAGAGTGGAAGCAGGAAGTACCGTAAAGTACGTAACGTTACGGAGATCATGTCGCCACTGTGATGGTTCCTGTTAGACACCATCAGACACATATCTATAAATGCATCAGTATGCAAAGTAAAGATGAACTAGTATTACTCGATTACACAATGAGGTTTAAAATATCAGCTCACCTCTGTAGTAACATTCAGAAATGTGAAACTCACCTGCAGGTTTGAGGATTTCTTTTCTTCTCACAGCCGAAAATTTACCAACTTCTAAACTGATGAAGAGGCTGATTGCCAGCGAGTCCCAAAAACATCAGATATCCAAAAACAATATGTGTTGTGGCGTCTTAGCAACAGTGAACCAAACCTTCACTGTACTGTTGCAGTTTGAACAGAAGTACTTGGTTAGGTTTAGGAAACATCTTGGTTTGGCTTGAAGTAACTACGTTACTTTATAACATCAGTTAACGTATGTGGCACAAATAGTTTTCTCCTGGCTGAATCCATCCTCGACCTCCTGCCAGCACGGCCTCCTTACTCTTTAAACTTCCTCCTTTGTGGTTGTAAAAATCCCTATGGCCACTAGAGGTCGCCCTGTGGAAAGAAACGCAGATATGGGTCGTGATCAGCTGCGTTCACAGTCCACCTGCAGTTGTTTTTGCGGTGAGGACTTGTTGAGTTGAGTCTACTTGTATCTGCAGCAGGTTTCTTCAGCCCCTCTTCATAATGTCAAAGTGGTGAAGATACATTTTCTTGTTATCTTCTGTATCAGCATTTTTTGAGCTTCTTGTGCCATCACAATATGCGTATAATAATACACATGTAATATGTTTTAAGATTTGATTGTGGGCTTGAGTTCCTCCTGCTCACAATAAACTGAATATGCTCCAGTCTATGTGCCACATATGAGACAGAAACCTGGATTTGTCTTTGTGACACGTGACAGCCAGACTTCCTGTCTACATGCTGCACGTCACGCTGCATACGGCTGTTCAGTCAACAGGTCGGACGTGTTCCCATGCAGACGTGAACACGGCGTTGAGGAAATGTGCATTTGTGATCGTCCTCAGCTTCTTCTTGGAGCAAGTGAAGCGTGAGGGCATACTTGAAATATTCAGTGCTTCCCATGATCGCCCTCATGTTTCCCCGGTCTCCCTCGTTCTTGCGTAATCTTACATAATATGTTGAATATTTAAAGCGGGTTTAGCTCAAGTGCCTGTTTGCCGCCGAAGGAACGAGGACGGTAGATGGAAGAACAGGAGGAGAGATGGCTGTCGGACGTAATCAAAAGATGCGTCCTCCCGTCTTTGAGGAAGCACCAGAACACAAACGCTCCTGAAACCTGCCGATGATGAAACGGAATTGAAATGTTTGCTCCGTGAACATGAAGTGAACTCCACCCACGCAGAGAGACACATGTAAATTCATGATGTTCGGTTTATTCCTGCTGTTGTTTTATTATCAGGTGGATCACTGTGTACCAATCTCTGCTGTTACTGCAATTCCCAGAATCCCCTTTTTGGACGGTCTGCATGTTCCATCCAGCTCTTGGTTTCAGAAGCAGGTTGAGAAAGAGACACAGATCATGTGACGGGATGAAATCAGAAACAACATATCAATGTTTCCAGAACAACAACAGAACCAGCGACAGGCGACCAGACTGTCGCCGCACGGTCACAGTCTGGATCGCTTTACGATGATGTAACCAAACTATTGAGCTCTAAATGCTGGTGGGTTTTAAAAATGACACTATTGATCACAGCCAGAAACTGGAAATGTAGAAATCATTGATGGAGTTTCTAAATTTCTGGTCCTCAAACAGATGATGTGTGAAACAGTCAAACTGTGATATTGTAACACTAACTTAGTCTACCTGTTTCATTTCAGTTATTTAAAAAATAAAAAAAACATTTCGGCACTGCTCGGCACATATTATTACCCATTTTCTGATATTTTATGCACCAAAAATTCATCAATAAATCAAGAATCTCTGAACAGCGGTTGGATGCAGCCTGATGTCACCCTGATTAAACTACACTCTGCATTCGACTCTGGTCTATTTCTGGAGCTGTTGCTGCAGATATGACTCTGTTTTTTTTCCTTCTTTCATGCACAGATTTCTTCCTGAATGTAAAAAAACAACCTATTGTTTCCTTCAGTGTCGTCTGTGGGTGTCTTTTCCTTAAAATATCCACAAAGTTGTCGAAAGAAAATGAGGTTTTACAGCATTATCAGCATGTTTCTAACATCCCTCGGTGTTTGGCTGATTACTCTCTAATATGTGGAAATGTAATGAACACAGAAAAAATGTCAAACCTCCTTTATTTTTTTAATTAGGGTGGATAATAAGATGCTAATGGTCCCTGCCAAATTAAGTACCTTTAGTTCAACATCAATAAACTGAGCATTAACTGTAAAATTAAGACACTTCCATGTTTTTTTTTTGGATCACATTCACTTTTTGATCTTCACAAGTCAGCAGACAACAACCTGGAGGATGATTTTTGACCAGAAAATCAAATGGACCGAAAGAATTGACAGGTGACAACAGAAGCGTCTGAACCACAGAATTAATGATCCCTTTAATTACTCCTGAGAGCTCCCCGGTGAAGAGGAGTCGCCGCTAACTGCCCACGACAAAGAGCCCGACGCTCTGCCGCGGAGACAAAGAGCAGGAGGGCTGGAAATAACTCCAGTTACCTGCTTTGATGTCCGACACACAACAACCCCATTGAGAAATCAGTCGAAAAAACTCCCATGAAGAACCCGAGCGTCGGCCCACCGCCTCGCTCGGCCGCCTCATTGGTCCGGGAGCTTCCTGCATCGTCGTGATTGGCTGTGGAGGCGGCCGCGGTGCAGACTCTCGCCTAGCAACAGGCACGAGTGCAGCCACTGCAGAGCACCCCCCCCCCCCCCACCCACACCCAACCCCACCCCTGCATCCGTGTGGGGGAAGCAGCAGCTGATAGATCGAGCATGTGGAGACACACAGAGAGAGAGAGAGAGAGGCAGGAACATAGGATGGCATATGTACATGAGATACATAATCACAGGGCTGAATATGTATGCAGTGTGAAGCTTCTCACACACACACACACACACACACACAGATACAGTAAGCACATCTTGTACTGTGTTGTTTAACCCTTACACAACCACACAGCATCGCCCGGAGGAGCAGCTGGAGGGGAATTAAACACACAACACTTCACCCACAGTTTTCTCTCCTGAATAAAATCCTTCACGTACGTCTCGGTTTATGTCGCAGCGACACTTTGAAATGTGACCCATCAGATCTGAATCAACATGACGAGGAAACGTTCATATCGATGTCGAATCTGTCGAATCAAAACGTTCAGAGCGTTCGCTGTCAGAATATTTAGTGTTTGTTTTATATATCTGTTCATGTAAACTCAGGGAGGATAAATGTTTTTTTTATGGTTATGCTTTGTTAAGGTTAGAGAAGCTGGAGGAGGAAACTGGATCTGACGCTTTGACTTGTGACGGACGTGTTGAATCTGCCAACAACCCAATCTCAAGAACAAACGTTAGCAGCAGTAAGAACGTTTCTGCAAAACCACAGAAACGTGGTTCAAATTAAGTTTCTTTATGTTTCAACTTCATTTCTCTCTCGTCACAGCGCTGTTACTTCAGCTCTGGTTAGATTTAGGCACAAAAACTGCTTGAACATCATGGTTCAGATCAAAACACCTGTTTTGGTGGCTATGATCACCTGGTACATATTGACATATTATAACCTTTGGACTGTTACTAGTTCAAACAGCTGCAGTTTAGCTAGATGTAGTTACAACAAACACTCGTTAGGTTTAGTAAATGATCATGTTTTGGGTTATAAAGACTACATTCAGTCTTGAGGGTTAGAAAGAGCGAAAGGCCACGAAGAAGAAACTCAGACTTCTGTAGAACCCGTCTGATCTCTGCTGGTTCTGTCATCCTTCTGTTGTTGCGTGTATGTTTTCTTTCATCCCTCGAGAGAGGAGAGATTTTAAAGCAGCTCATCGAATGGCGCTGCAGAACTCACTGCTGGTGTCGTGGAAGCTGTCGTTTTCTTCACAGCCTACGAACCCGTTGTCCTCTCGCCGCTTTCCAAATTTAGACATCACAAGTTTGGCAGACAGTCACAACGACTGGCAGGTCTGATGAAGAGGAGGGAGTTCTGTTCAATTCAGCAGTCAGATCAGCGTGAAGACATTTAATATCGTTTTAAACACACAGGTACGCGACTGCTCCGTGTCTCCGAGGCTGCAGTAAACCGGCGGCACGCTGACAAACGCTCCTTCATCCGGACGTGCTGTCGCGTTAATGAACACGGAGGGAGTCGGTCATTACTGGACCGCCGTTCCAATTTCCCTCTCACTGCTCACAGATCGGGTTTTGGTTCCACAAACATTTCTCAGAGGCTGAAATATTTTCATTGGCAGACTCAAACTCATTTCAGGGAGATTTTACAGGTTTTTCACTGATTTATTTGACCACAACAAGCTCAATCACCGCTGCAGGTTAATGGAAACACGGCGTTAATTATTTTGCTGTGCATTGATGTTTTGGATCTCTAAGAAGAGAATCGATCACAGTCTTTTCCTCCACGGGTGAGGATCTGTCATGGCTTCAGGAGGAAACAGAACTGTGACTGAACTCTGATGTCTGTAAGTGCAGTCACATGTCCAGGGAACCCGTCCAAGTCTCTCTGAACCCACGAGCCCCATTTTCACGTTTGAAGCCAGAAGCCTTGAAGCTCGACTGAAGCCGTCCCTGCACTGGTCTGCTCCATATTCAGACTCAAAACTGAATAATTAAAAACCTTTTCATTTTAAGAGGTAGAACAAGTGTGCAGGGATTTGTCGCGCTGCTGCAGACCGGTCAATAAAGCACAAAAAAGAAACAAAAAAAAAAAGCTCACACAGCATCGATACACGCAGGACACCAGGACCAAATCCAATACAGCAATATATACTCACATGACTTGATTTAGCTGCATATGCACAGCGTCTGTACCTGCATACAAAATAACTGCGCAGTCCAAATGATGCTGCAGGCTGATGGTAAATGATGGTGATAATATTATTTCTGCAGCCAGTGTGAGATCTCATTCATCATCGGTGTTTGCACGGGGATGCTCTTCCTCGAGGGAGGTGAGAGAACAGCGGAGAGCTCACAGTCTTCACCTCTTTAACATCTCAGCCGACTCATTCGATCTTTGCTAAGCGCCTCCGGTGCACCGGCAGCGTCCAGCTCAGCCGGCGGGAGCACAAACCAAGACAACAACAATATGAAGAGTGATTTTATCTGCAGTCTTTTTCATGTGTCAGGTCACAGGTACAAACACGCTTATTTATTACTTGGTTTCTTTGCCAGTTAATGATACTAACTTTTAGGTTTGTGCTTTTATTTTGAAAATGCTTTAATGTTTAAAAACACACCTTTACGGGACTGGAAGAAATAAAATCACTGCATTTATTCAGTTCACTTTTTTTCTTTGGCCACAAATGCAAATTCAGGTCTCTGTCAGTCCATGTTTGTTTCCTGACGTTCTCCATGTTTGGACTCCTGGGATCACCTCCATGCCGAGTCTGAAGCTCAGTCATGGTCCAGTGAGTGATTCTGGAGAGAGACTGTTGTGCTGCTCGCTCCGACTTCAACTCTAATTTACCTGTTTTGATCTTTGAATTCTCCTGTAACTTGCAGACGATCTCCCCTCTTCAGAGAGTGAGACCCAAACTCAATATCCTCTCAGCCTGAAGCCACTTCCAACATAAGTAGTCGTACAGAAACATTTTTTTTTTTTGGAGACAGCCTTCATCACGGTGAGTAGTTCTACAACTGACGTATCAGTCAACCTGCAGAGAATAAAGAAGGAGCGGCTGTGTCTTCATTCAGCAGCAACACGTGCTCCTGCAGTGCGTCCTGTGACACGTTCACGCCGTCAGCTGAGCCTCCTCCAGCTCCCTCCGTCTTTTTTTATCCACCTCTCCATCCCGCTCAGTGTGGGGTCTGTGCATCCGTCAGGCGCTGTGTGGGAAACAGAGGACTGGAGCTTTGTGATTGCTGTAATTTTCATCTCAACCCCTCCACCCTCCTCCACCCTCCTCCACCCTCTCGTCCGCGGCCACCTGCCTTTTTTCTTTCTTTTTTTTTTTTGTTTTGTCACAGCTGCCGATGCCGCTCGCCTCTCAGCGGAGTCAAAGGTATTCATTGGCTAGCTAGATCGTCATGGCAACCATATACTTGGTAATTTGGACCTCTCAGAGACGACGCAGCAGCGACTCTGAGTCATGCTTGTTCGATGTATGTTGGTGCAGAAACAAACGGACACTTTGAACCTGCACATGGTGATGAGACAGCTGTGCTCACGTTCACATGCAATATAAACAGTAACCGACCCTTCCAGTCAGAACTTACTTGATTTTCTCACCAGATATTTCTGTTAAACGCACAACTTTGTACATACGTGTCAACATTTATACACTGTGAGTCACGTTTCATGTGTACGCTGACTCTCACGCTGGGCGGGTGGAGGATGCTGGTGGTGCCGAGTCAAACAGCGCCGTTCAAGATGGTGTTTAGAGTGAATGTAGACGGATAGTTTTAAAGAGATGTTGAAAACATTTGTTCTGTGACGACCAAATCATTTTTTTTTTCAGCCGAATCAACATGTGATCCATACGGAAGCGATCGTGGCAGCGCTTGTAGGTTGAAATCAAGACGAACACATTATTAATTAATTCGTTATCATGAGAAAATAACCTTTGTTATAACGAGAAAATTAGTCGTTATGAGATAACTGTGTATAAAGAAAAAGAAAATCCATGGCTTTTCTCAGCTTCCGCAGGTCCAAACCTGAACCAAGAGGTTTTTGTGTCCCCACCCTCTTTTTTTGCGCCTCTGACTGCGTTGTGTGTAACATTACGGAAATGTGTTTTCACCTTTCAGCCGCTGTCAGCTGCCCGTGGATCACATCCTCAGCACAAAAAGACGAGTCTCGACCCACATTTCACCGTGAGAATACAGTTATCAGGTACAGACACACACAGAGTCTGGGAGAAAGAACTGGCACTTCTCTGTGTTGTGATTCTTATTTTCCAGAGCTCTTATCTCCAGGGATCTTTTTGCTTTTGATGTTTCTCAGCAATATAAAAAAAAGAAAAAAACATGTATTGAATTCACAGAATGGTGGCGAGGTGACAGAGAAGGAGCTTGACTGGATGTCATTAATCTGGCAGCTGCAGTTGTCATGATGAGCTCAGCTTGTGACTGAAACATTCGAGGGACACTTGAGGACGAGGAAGAATGAGAAACAAAGGTGAAACTCACAGGTGCAGGCATGTGTTTGGTGTGCACAGAGGAACACAATGACCAGCTGTGTTAGGTGCAAATATCAATTCTACACTTTGCCTGAAAATCCCTTAAATTGTGCTCCATGTGCGGAACCAGCTAAAGTCGGATCCAACTGTTAAATGCCGCCATGTTTCAGTCTCAATTACTGACTTAACGACGGCTCCGTGAGGTTTAAAGTTCTGTTTATGGAAAT
This sequence comes from Acanthopagrus latus, assembly GCF_904848185.1. Lineage (NCBI taxonomy): Eukaryota > Metazoa > Chordata > Actinopteri > Spariformes > Sparidae > Acanthopagrus > Acanthopagrus latus. The sequence continues at coordinate 26,576,189 of NC_051059.1, forward strand.
GTGCGTCCTCTCTCACATGGCGGGAGTTTACAGGCAAGCGTTTAAGATTCAGTTGATGCTGTTTTTTCTGCTCCGGCAGCTTCAGCTGGCGCTCTGCACGCCGTCTCCCCACTGAGGACGGCCATCACAACATTTTTAGAAACCAGCGAGTGAGGGAGCGAGAGAGAGAGAGAGAGAGAGACAGCATTCATTTTTGGCTCGTTCGCCTCAACAAGCTTCAATTTGTCTCCCACTTAGAGAGCGATCGACTCGCTCAGCCCTTCGCCCCTGAGACCTGCGAGCTGTTTGTATTAGAAAATGGGGTTCTGCTAAACGGCGCTCGGCGGCGTGAGAGGGCCTCGGCTGGATGACCAGCAGCAGCACACAACGCCGAGACGCCACTGATGACGGGAACACCAACAATAATGTGGTCGTGGGGTTACTTCATGCGAGGAGGTTAACGATGATTCGCGTTTAGATTTACACACATTTGGCACAAACAGAGAGAGCTGGCTGATCTGCTGAAGAGCAGAAGATTCACAGGACGCTCGTTCACACACTGAAACACTGTAGTGAACCTGCCAGGAGCAGAGAGAGGGGAAGTAACACATCTGCACATTGTTTCTGCGCTCATGAGCTCCATTTTGTTCCAACATGAACCGTCCTCACGTCTTATCATCTCTGCTGCAACATCAAACTTTATAAGACGTATTACAAACTTTAAGACATATTGACTTGTGACAGCAGTCAACAGAATAAGATACTATGTCGACCCGACGTCAAAAGGTAAAAGATAAAACTCTACACTGGGGATGGTGTGTTGCATACAGAAGCCGAGAACAGCCCTGGATTTTTCTTCTTTTTATCCCGTGATAATGACTTATTATCTGGTTATCTCCATATATCAAAGATTGTTTTCTCTGATAACAAATTAATTGATAATGTGTTTGTCTTGATTTCACAAACGGCCACAAACGGTTTCCGTAGTATTAAATGAATTAACAAATGTTTAATTACGTTTCACATTACATTGCTAAGTTAACGTTAGCCTACGTTTACGTTACCTTAGCTGAAGCAGCCGGATAGATGAGAGTCTGTCAGCCTCTCATCTGCTGGCCAGTCGCCCCTAAACAAACACAGTCAAGTAAACAAACTAACGTGAAGTGTAAGTTACCGGTAGGCTACAGCTGCAGTCTGTCACAAGAAAACAATCTGTTATATGGAGATAATGAGATAATAAGTCGTTATGAGATAACAGTGTATAAAAAGTAAGAAAAATCCATGGCTGTTCTCAGCTTCTGTAGTTGCACAGACACGTCGAATAACTATTGTTGGGTCAGATAACTTTGAAATATGAGATACTGAGTACAAATTCCATGGCATGCTTTGTAATTAATAACACTTAGATTACAAAAAGACTGAATCTAATCTATGAATACTGTAGGATTACTTGATTCTGGACAAACTACACGTGTTCTGTGTGTATTTCTACAAGATGTAGGATGCTGTCCATGTTTGTACGATGTCACTGTTGTCTAATCACACATTGTGCCTGTTATTTAATCATTTTTTTTAATGAACCTTGGCATCAGGTTTTAGCCTTTTAGATAGAAAACGCAGTCTGACTTGAGGAGGCGAGCTGGAAAAGGGTTCAGAGCCTCAGATATCTGTTGTCGCCCCTGAAGCTGCTCTGCTAGCACAGCTACAAACACACAAGAAGACAGACACTGAGAAAATCTCTGTTTGTGGGGCGGTGGGTGTGTGTGTGTGTGTGTGTGTGTGTGTTCGGAGGCACACTTGTCACATTGTGTTAGGTGTGTGTGAGACAGTGGCTGTGTGTGTGTGTGTGTGTGTGTGTGCAGGGGGTGATGTGAGGCTGTTCCTTGGATGTGGGTTGATCCCCGACAAGCCAAACACCATCATCCCACCATCAGCCCCTCCACCCACAGCCTAGTCTAGCAGCTTGTCCTTCCCCAGGGCCCCGTGTCTGCCACGTCAATCCAAGTCTGAGTCGGTACACACTGGATCACACACACACACACACACACACACACACACACACACACACACACGCACGCATATCAACCGTGTGTACAAATGTTCAGATGATCACTCAAGAGAGCTCAGTTCCATTTTTGGGGGTGTGTTTGCCTTCTTACAGAGAGTCAGATGAGAAGACTGATGTCATCTGCGTATCAGGAGCTGGGCGTGGTTAGCCTAGCTTAGCTTAAAGAGTGAAAACAGCAGTGAAACAGCTAGTCCAGCTCCGTCCAGGGTGATTAACACACAAACCTACTGAATATCTCATCACACGCCATGTGATGTCTCACGTGCTTCTCCAGGGCGGGTTGTCAGATATCGTCAGTGAGTTTCAGTCTCCGTTAGAGGCACGACTGCACCAAACCTGGCAACCTCGCTGTGACGACCCACACACAGTCACTGCACCAACTGTTGTTTGTCAGGATATAGTTCCAGAATTTGGTCAGTGAGTTATATCAGTTATAGATACGACAGATTTCTGTCCAAAACCAACTTAGTTTAGTCAAAGTAACAACTTCCAGGAGAGAAGAAGGACATAACATGATGAGAATTAAACTATAAAACATGATCTCATCCGTGAACATCTCTACCGACAGTGACACTGACATGGCTGGATGAAGGCAAACTTCTCCACATCAGAGCAGAATCTGATGTGACTCCAGGTGTTTACTCCTCCAGAAGGACCGGTTCTGTCGGAACCCAGCAGCAGAAACAGTGGCGTTCACAAGGAAGTGAATTAAAACAGGTTTCATGACTCGGACTCTTATTTAGGGGGGACATTTTTAAAGAAACATTATTTTTAATTGCACGAAATTACATATTATATTGTTAGAAAAGCTGCTTTTATCAGCAGTGGAAGAAGAAAAACTTGGGCAGCCCTTTTATATAAACAGTACCAATATTTATATATTCTGTTGTTCATATAATTAAGTTTGATTTCCATCCAAAAGAGCCTGAAATTTTATCAGAATTTCAAGACAATCGGTCCAACTTAAATTAGCATCAGCAGAAGATGGTTCGTATAAACAAGAAGTGGGTGGAGCCAGTTCTCTGGTCGGACTAATTAAAGGAATTAACCAATGAAACGAATTAAAAGAGCATCAAGTCAAACATCACAAGGTGAAAGTCGGTCATGAAAACACAACACAGCATTTCTGTTTGTTTCAGGTGATATTTTAACGAGTTGCAGTCGTCTCATCGCTGCAGACGAGCAGCAGACTGAAACATCAGATCTCTTCAGTGGAGCTGCAGCTTCACTGGATGTTTAGTCACATTCATGTAAGTCATGATTTATTCACAGAGGCCGTTTCCATTGCACTTTGTTGCATTTTGCTTCTATCGATCCATCAACGCTTCCACTTCTGAAGTCTCAAAATCCTGAACTTCAGTCGGAGTCGGTGAAGTGAGAGTTATTTTCAGTCGGCCTCATTGCAGGAGGCACAAAGATTACAGCATCTTCTCACTTTTGTTCATTATACTTTCATGGGTGTAATGGTTGCTAAGCAACAACAGCAGTACTTCTGCGTCTGAGAGAAACTGCAGACGGGCTGAGTGGGTTTTGATTAAAAAAGAATAAATCTTTGATCTTCTCTCGCGCCGCTCGTCGAAAAAACACAAGACTCTTAGTTTGTGTGCAAAATGGGTTTTTATTAGTGGACGAGAAGTTTTTCATGCTGCTTCAAAGTTCAGATAAAAATAGGATCTGCTGGTGTCGCCGTGTTGGAGGAGCGACAGCAGCGCTGACAGACCCAGCTTTCATTTCACAAACTAATTCTGCTGTTATTTTCCTCGTCTACAGCAAATAAATGAGTATTCTTCCCCTCTGACACGACGTCTCTGGAGCCAAACAAACAGGGTGAATCCAACATGGTTGTTTGTCTCCCTGCTGTGATGTTTAATTATGACGTCACAGAGAATCCAGCCTCTGACCTGTGTGGTTATCAGATGTCATGACTTCATCATTTTATCCTGTTAGACATTCACATGTCAAATCACATCGTATGATTTCTTGAGTTTTGGACAAAAACTGTTTTGTGCGGCAGCCTTGATATCCAACGAGTCCACAGGAACGTTTGTACATTTACATTTATCCAAAGCGACTCACAGTAATTCATACATTCATACACTGATGGCTGTGGCGGTTCAGCATCTTGCCCAAGGACACTTCAACAAGGGGATTTTAATCAGCGACCTTCCGATAACGAGACGCTGGCCCTCGCTGCCCACACACAACAACCAGCAGACTCAGAAATCTGCATGTCGGTGATTATTTTATTAAATACATTCTTCAGATTGTCTCAACAGCTTCAATTTTTGCGCCCTTATGTAATTTACAAACACTGTGTGTGTCTCCAGCAGCTCAGGTTTCAGCCATCAAGTCGAGTTAGCTCTTCTCACACAGTTTCGACCTTTGACATGAAGCTTGTAACACACATTGTTGGATTGTTATTAAAGTTTTGGTTTGGTTAGTTCAGGATATATTTAAATGAACCATGTCCAGCCCGACCCTGTTGCTCTTTACATCACTTTACCTGACTTCCTCCTTTTATATACGTTTGTATGTTTCAAGCGTTTTAAGTCGTTCCGCTGTGAAAGATGGAGGATAAAATCTGTTTTCTAAAGTCAGTCGACTCTCACATGAAGGTTTCCGCAGACTCAGGCAGGCATCTGTGGTTGAGTCATGTTTTAAAACCGCAGAGCTGCATCTGACAAGTTGTCGAAGTTCTAAAATGTTTTTTAAACGTTGGTGTTAAAATCAATCATCTGTCCAGCGCTGTGGCTTTACTGCTGTTTAATGGCTGCAGCTGCTGTAGACTTTCTATTGGATTCGTATTTATATTCTGTGCTTGCTGTCTGCTGCGCTGACCCACTTCCGTCCTCAGAGATCAATAAAGTTCCTTTTATTGTATCTTATCTTAGATCTGAGAGAGTATCAGCGTGCGGGGAGTGCTGTGTGTTTAAGTGGAGTGAATCGATGTTCGGCTAAGTGGAGTCTGATTTGTATTGTAAAGACGTGTTGGACAGCTACAGACGAGCAGAACCTGTTTCCTCAAATGCTTTTAAGAGGTTTAAGATTTTCGTTGATATCAGCCGACCGAAGTGATTTTCTGACTGTTTCACTTCATACTGTCACAGCTGCAGTGTTGCACTGTGCAGCAGCAGAACGATGCTGAAACACAAAAACAAGTGAAAGCTGATATTTTTGTTTAAAAAGAAAGTGAGAAAAAAACGGCCGGCCAGCTGTGGTGCTGTCGGTGCAGATCCAGACCTTCTGGAGGAATAAATACCTGAAGTTTCATCAGGTTCTGTTCTGATCCGGAGATGTTCCCCGATGGGAGCAGAGCTCAGAGATTAAAAAGGTGATTTCACTTCCCTCCTGTTGATCCGCCTGACTGCAGCAGCGATCCGGAGCTGACCTCCAGGTTCTGTTCTGCTGACTGGAGCTGGAGGGGAAATGGACTGTACTTCATGAATGTAACGTTACAGAGAGGAGACAGAGAACCAGAACCAGAACCAGAGTCTCTGCTGAGTACAGACCCTCGGTGTGGTGTTGCTTGTTAGCTTGTGGCTAAAGTGAATTAATCTGGCGGTTTAGTGGTGAATATGAATCGACCTCGACTGCTGATGACAGTCTGTTGTGATTGTGTTGGTGATGTTTTAAAGTCTCGTTCTCCAGCTTGATGCCTTCAGCGTGTCGCTAAACGAGGCTCGACGACGACGATAATGCTACTTTTTTTACCATGATGCATCATTTCCTCCTGATCTAATTTAGTGTAGCTCTTCTGTTGCCGAACAGTGTTTTCAGATGCTGCTGCTCCCCGACGAGCAGGACGCATCTGATGAATTATTTCCTGCTTTACAGAAAGTCTGCCTGTCCTTTGAATCATCCGGCCCTCGCTCTCCTGAATTATAGATAGTTAAGCTCAGTGATTACAGCAGATTGCTGTACAATTGCCTGCGTCAGTCAACCGGAGCGCTATCGACTGTCCTAGATTCAAAATTCTCCCTCGAGTGTCTCTCCTGGGATGGAGGGTGCTACTCGCCTCCGACTGCTTCTGTTTAAGAGGTTTATAGGCTGAGAAGTGCCAGAAATTCATAGAGAGTCGAACTATTTCCGGCGCTTTTCAAGTCGGCTGGTGCGATGATAGACTGAGGTGGGACTGTTGTCACCAGATCTTAAGTGGAGGTTATTTTTGGCATGAAATTAACGAGGCTGCGGAGTTGTTTTTTTGTCAGTCTGAGGAGGAGAGAAGTAGGAACAGAGAGAAGTCGCTTCAGGTAAAAAAAAACTCTTACAGTAAAAGTTTCAAATCTTCCTGCAGGATGAAACAACGGAAACTAAAATCTGGAGAATATTCTGTTCATGATTATGAAACAAATGGATCAGTGCACGTCTATCGAGTCATTAATCAGCAGGTCATTGATGGATGATGAAAATTAAATCCGAAATCCGAATGTCCGAGTGCAAAGATGTCTATGTTACTTATTTAACTTCACTGTCTGCATCTGAAGTTTTACTGCCAGTCTGAAATAACTCCCTGTTGGCCTGTAGGTGTGTTTGCATCACTCATCCCTGAATGCATCACAGGTGTGTGACAGCAGAGAAGCAACAACATCACTCGTTAGAAATAAAAAATGTGGCCGAGTCCATCAAACTGAACCTGAACGCAGCGCTCCCACAGGTTGGTGTCATCCCTCTGCTGCTGCTCATCGCAGCCCAGGACGGGATGAGACGGAGCTGCGTGCGATTCACAGGCAGCGTATCATGAGCGCGAGCCGAGGATGGATAGTGAATCGTTAAAATGAGGAATCAAACATTGATGAGGGAGCACGTTAATAATTCAGAGGCAGTGTAGAGATCTGTGGGTGAGCAGGAGTTAAAAGAGCGACTGGAGATCACACACGAGGGGATTGTTAGACAGGAAGCATACGTGTGTGTGTGTGTGTGTAAAAGATAACTAGACAATATGACTAAATATATATTATATAACTTCATGGACTGCTGTGTGAATAAAACAACTTCATGAACAATCACTTTTTCATTCCCTTGTACTTCGATCTGTCCAGAACAACAGCTGAAGCTTTGGTTCGTCAGTGGAGAAGGTGGACGACGACGGGCAGGAGGATCAGCGGATGGAGTTTATTTCAGGATAACAGCAGCACAACAGATAGAGACTGAACTCAAAGCCCGGACTCGATACGATCTAAACTAACGAGCGGCTGAGGTGGAGAAACACAGGTGAGGTGAATGAGGTGGAGAATCGCTGCGAGCAGAGCCGAGATAACGAAGGAGACGCAGCGCAGGTGTGGAGAGAAGATAGAGACAACACAACAACACAGGAAACACAAAGACGGTGAAAACTAACGATGACGTGAACAAACCAGACAACAGCTCATTAAACTGAAGCTCAGATCTCAGGTCAGAGAGAGAAACACTCCTGCTTTACACATCATGACGGAGCTGGATATCATGGAGTTTTTGGAAACTGTGTCATTGTGTTGATGCACGACCAGTTTGACTGCTGGACATTTTGGTGCCCTCAGCATTATTCCTTCATGAGCTGCCTGCAGATGGTTGCTCATCATCTGTATCTTCCTCTTGGCCACCTGCTCCTCTTTGTACCCTGCATTCATTTAGAAATACGAAGATAAAGGATCAGTGTAGAAATAGACAAAAAATTCAAACAAAGAATCTTATACTGAAAAAAATTATAAACTTTTAAAACTGAAAGCATGCAGCCAAGGAGCTCTCCACCTTTTACTATCAATTATTTGATTCATCTAATCTAATATTAAAAACATAAACGAATGAGTTCACAATTCCATCAATTTGTTTTTTATTTTGTACAGCGCCAATTCACAACAGCAGTCATCTCTCGCAGTTTCTAAACCGACCAGGTCCAAACATTTCCCCCCATGGAGCAACGAGAAAAACACCTGAATAAAAAGCTAGTAACAGTAAGAAACCTCGAGCAGAACCAGACTCTGTGTTTGGTACTGATGAGTGTCGGGAGGAAAGTGGACGAAGGGCTCACATCATGAATCTTAGTTATTCCGTGACAGACAGAAGGACGTCGAGCTAACGTTAGCTGCGTCTTCACACGGACTCTGACGTCCAGACGTCAGTGTAACATCAACACTTCTAACACCAGCACAGAGTGACGAGTGATAACAGAACATATTCACACACATCTGCAACATTTACAGCAATTAAGATGAAAAGAGACGCGACTGAACAGTAAGCAGAGGACAGTGTGTGTGTGTGTGTGTGTGTGTGTGTGTGTGAGCTTTAGCTGAGGCTTCACCATCCATTCAGATCCTTTACAGGATTTAATGCTGGATTTGCCACCTCGTATGCAGAATAATTGAGTTTGCCGGCTGATACAGAATATTAATGTGAACTCTGGACGGCCTCAGTCTGCGAGGGAGGACGTGAACTGTGAGCGATCGATTCTCATCCTCCGTCTGAGAGTTGATCCTCACCTGTTAAAAACTTCTTGTCTGCGAGAGATTAAAAAAAAAAAAATGAAGGATGTGTTCTCAAATACAATAATGAGCTGAGATAAAGAGTGAAGGAAGAGGGAACATGTTTGCTTCAACATGACACTTCTGATGGTGAACCTCATCTGTAAACACAGCGCAGCGTCTCCTGCTATCACACTCTGAGCCGACCAGCTCTCATCCTCAGCAACGTTTATTTTCTAATCCACTCATGCTGCTCTTAATGACTGCAGCAGGTTAACTGTCTTAATGTATATGGATATTTTTGAAGAAGTCTGATGTGCACACCTTCAGCATGAGCAGGAATCAAAGCTCGACACACCTGCCGCACCTACTTATGGTGGCTTAGCTGATTGGACAGCAGCTGTGTGGGGGAGGAGTTTGATAAATGCTCAGTTGATTTCCAAAGTTCCTTCACCTGCTGACCCACCCGCGTTTAAAGTCTGCTGTCGTCAGTTTAATATGTACGAGTTGAATCACAAAACTAGTTTGTTAAATGGAGATCCATCCAGATCTTCTCTTCTTCTGCAGCTTCTTCAGATATTTACTTTCATACCGCAGTAGTTTTAACAAGAGACGGAACAACAACAAAAAAGCGTTATCACGACCAGAATTCAGTGGAAGAGAACAAGGACAAAAACACTGACGATGGTGTCAAACTATCAGGGAATAAAACTGAATAAATGAGCAAATACGGCAGATTGACATGTTTCCACGCAGCAGCTGAACTGTTCAACACAACAGTGACTGGTTTGTATGTTGAACTCTCAGTTTCTACACAAATTACTACCAGAAGTTGTTTCACAGCTGGAACTGAAGGAATAGCAGGTTTTTTTCTTGACATGCAGTGTGAACTGATGTTCTGCAGGTTGTTTTGCGCTCTTTTCCAACGGTTCCTCTGGAAACTTTTCTGGATAGCAACAGGTTCTTCAGATCTGGAGCCAGCTGAACACCTACGGAAGGTTCTGGACTGACGTGTTCGCTCCTTTTCATCATCAAAACACTCGATTATCTTTCTGAAGAAATCTTATCATCCGTCGACTGTTTCCTCCTCTCTTAAGTGTGTTCAGACACGCCGTCTCCTTTTCCCGTCTGGACTGTTCTGACAGAACCTGGTCCCGCCTGTTGTTCCTCTGCACCGATGCTCTTCCTTCCTGCTGTTCCTCGGCTGACAAACAAGCCTCATCACACACATCATCCTGAGTGCATGCCGAGGGGAGTGCTTCAATGTCGCTTCTTTTTCTTTTTTTTATTCGCCCGGTTTGTCTCTTCTCTTTTGTCCTCGCTGACCCATTTGAGCACTTTCAGGTACAGCCGCGGCCCAGCGAGACTCGACGATGGGGCTCCGGGGCTTGTTGCCTAGCAACAGGCAGCAAGCCGGGCTTGTGTGGCGCTGGTGCTTTTATGTAACAGTGGGTTTGATGGTTGAATGTAGGGCGCTCAGTCTCTCTGGGGGGGCGGGGGGAGTGTAGGGAGGCTCGTGTCAGCGACCATGACCCCCTCCCAACCCTCCACCTCCCCCCTCCACCACCCAACCCTCCACCTCCTCCCTCCACCTCCCAACCCTCCACCTCCCCCCCTCCACCACCCAACCCTCACCTCCTCCCTGCACCTCCCCCCCTCCGCCTCCCAACCCTCACCTCCTCCCTCCACCTCCCAACCCTCCACCTCCTCCCTCCACCACCTCCCCCCTCCACCTCCCCCCCTCCACCTCCTCACCACCCCCTCCCTCCACCTCCCAACCCTCCACCTCCCCCCCTCCACCAACCAACCCTCCACCCCCCCCACCTCCCAACCCTCACCTCCTCCCTCCACCTCCCAACCCTCCACCTCCCCCCTCCACCACCCCACCCCCCACCCCCCCCCCCACCACCTCGCCCCCCCACCCCCCAACCCACCACCTCCCAACCCTCCACCTCCCAACCCTCCACCACCTCCCCCCTCCACCTCCCCCCCTCCACCTCCTCACCACCACCTCCTCCATCTCCATGCATGGACAGTAAACAGAAAGGGCACCCGGCGTGAATAACAGGTCCCTCTTTCTCTGATTATTTGAGGTGAAGTGGATTCAAATGATTTAAGGATCCTTTCTCTAACCCCTGACGTGCAGGTTTAGGAAGAGGATCATGTTTTAGGCTTAAAATACCTGGTTTTGTTGTTGTTCTTATTGACATTGTCCAGTCAAAATTATCCAGCGGCTTCAGGCTGACAAATGTTGCGACAGTCTTGAACAGTGGTCAGTGGCTGCCAGGTCACAACCACCATCTTCACATCCTGACGCAGCTCAGAACACAATCAGGACGTGACGTGACGCGTGTCATCATCACAGCGTTGATGTTTGTTTGACACGTGAAGACAATAAAGCTTTCAGACTTTGAATACTGTTTCTGTTGAGCTGCATGTGGTGTTGTTTAGTCGAGGTTTGTGAGCCGACTGCTGGTTTTGTGCACACATTTATGAGTTGTGTATTTGCTTCTTGGCATATTGACATCCTTTTCATGCTTGCGTGTGTTTATCTGTGACAGCGTGTGTCTAGTTATGTATGTGTGTGTGTGTGTGTGTGTGTGTGTGTGTGCTGCTTCTCCCTCCGCCTGTTGGTCCAGATGGCGGTGGACTCTTTGTGGTCAACTCAGGAGCATCACCGGCGGGAAGGAGGCGGTTGCCATGGTGAAAGGGACGTCTGATTCACATTCAAACAGCTTCAGAAAACTGTTCTCTCTACTCGAGTACTTTTCTGTGTTCTCACCTCCAGATGCAGGACGCAGCTCTGATCTGAACCGTCACATCGTTCACACAGACGTCTGTCCAACCGGGCCCAAGAACCGGGTTTTGGTTTTGCTGGAGCTGAATGAAGACTTTTAATAGCTGTGAATAAATGCTCGTCTCTGGGTTCAACTTGGTTGCTTCATTTGATCCAGACAAAAGGCTCGAGAGCTCTGAGGTGATAATCTGAGCTCAGCTGTGATGCCACAGGCTCTCTGCTGTGTGTGTGTGTGTGTGTGTGTGTGTGTGTGTGTGTGTGTGTGACGGGGAGGAGGAAACAGGGGGAGTGTGTTACTGAAACAGTGTTTTACGTCCCAACAGCGCAAGTGTACGAGCCTGGTCGCAGCTCGGCGATGCTGCTGTTTCAGGAACGATGAAGGATCTGTGATGAACTCTGGCCGTGATGTCATCCTCAGCCCGACTCGTACTGTAAACCGCCACGACTAAAGGAAAGGTCACGCTGCTCAGAAGGTTTGATTCATGGAGGCCATTTTAAAAAACACAGTCACACTGCCACCACTGCACAGGTGCTTAAATGCATCTTGTAGAAATGTATTATTAATTTTAAGACACGCACGACCGACAGTGTAAGCCTACAAAAGTGATGCACTGCAGTAATATATTACTTCAAACAGTAACAGAATAATATAGTGAGTCACTAACAGGATCTGCAGTGACATCGCAGGTCAATCAGCCGGTAAAACTCTCACAAAAATATAGAAACGTGTTGTACGTGGTTTGATTCTGTTATCCAGATGTTCAGTTGATTTAATGGAAACCAGAAGACAAATAACTCCTTCAGACCGGACTGATGGAACGGGGAAAGAGACTTAATGATCCCTCATGTTCTGTACCTCAATTTTGATTGATCATTAATAATCTCAGGGGAAGCAGCTGATGGTGAAAGGATCCATAGATCATCAATCATATCAGTTTCACTCCACACTGACTCCTGCACCTCCCGTCAGAGAATCAACTGTCTCCGCTCCTCTATACCTTTTAGAAGAAGAGCAACACATGAAATCCTGCTCATCGTTATGATTTCTCGTATCATACGCAGCCCTGTTGTTCTTCTCTACAGTTCTCTGAGAATCTGTTGGGTATTTTAACCAGTCATTCGAAAAAAAAAAATGGATTTGGCAGAGTTGTGTTTGTGGTCAGGCGGGTTGGCGTCCTCTGGGAGCAGAGATGAAGCGAGCTCGGCCTCGACTTCGACCTCCGACCCCCTGAGGCCAGCGCTGCCCAGATAATAAAACCCATTAGAGCCCGGCGGGTTGTTGCGGTCTGCTCCTGCACGCCTCGCCTTGATTCTGCTTCATCAGAGCTGCTGATTGAACGTGACTGACAGCTTCTTGTTAAAATATAGTGCTCAGAGAGGATAAACAGCATCAAGAGCACACTGATGTCTGGACGCCTGCAGAAAATCACTGCTACAGTCTGACAGCAGTGTCAGACTCACAGACTCAAGTGCCTTTTGAGAAAAACAACATTTAACCAAAAATACAGATGAAAAATGACAATGGAAAATGACAGAAATTCAATAAAAAAGCTAAAATATCTCAAGAGTTCAGCCTTTCAGATGACCTGAAACAGATGAGACGCTGATAGAAGAAACATTCACGTCTTACAGACATACAGTGGAGGAATAAAGAGGTGGTGGTACCTAAGTCACTGGTGGTCTCCCCCACCACATCTCCAAGAAATGACATTTCTATACTACTAATTAGTCGTTGTAATTGCAGTTTGAGGGGACATGTAGAGTAATTGCTGGCAGGATAACGTCCAGCGTGTAGGAAGCTCGACATTTAAGTACCACGTGTCAGTCTGAGGCAGCTGGTCAGGATGGAGGGTGGGCGGGAACAGAGTCCACATCCTGAGTCACACATGTGGGTCAGGCAACAGAAGCACTTTGGTCCAGGTGAGGGGCAGCACCGAGGTTCTGTTGGTGGAGTTAAAGCTCCATCTTTCATGTCTGGCTGTGGCTTCTGATCCCATTCTTCTCTTCTGGAGAAGCAGCAGCTCGGTCGTTCTTATTGGTAGGTGCAGTTTAGCGACATCATGTAATCGCAGCGCAGCTCCAGCCGGCTTCAACCTGAGCTGAGATCTAATTACCCGAGAGAGGAAACACCTGTGGGGCTGCAGCAGGAGGAAGCAGAACTGCCTCTTATCTGGCAGCAGCTACGTCTGATCTGGTTCTGGATTAAACTCTTCACCTGTTGAGCCGCTTTGTGACGAACACTGAGCTCTCGCTGTCGTGTTTGATGCTTCGGACTGATTTTTTTTAAAAAACGTGAGGAAATGTGACAGCAGAATGATTCGCTCACAGCTCGGAAATGTGAAAAACTTGATCTGCTAACACACACACACACACACACACACACACACTGCACCCCCAACATGCCAGTGGTCGCCATGGCAACTCCATTCTCCACATCCCTGCCTCTCCTCCCGTTGTTTCCTCCTCCTCTCTCTTCTTCTCCTTCTTCTTCCTCCTTCACGTCTAACAGAAAATCCATGCGAGGGAGGGAACGAGGGAAACGCAATCAATCCCTCCCGAGTGCACAGCGCTTGTGTCCGTCACCGTCGTGGTGACCGACCGCTCTCCGAGTCGTTCACTTTGATTTACTGATTTATTCATCCGTGATGTCTCTATGGAGAGACGCCTACGTGAGGCAGACGAGAGGAGTGGGAGGACATTTGAAGCTGCGATCTGCAACTTTCACACACAGTAAAATGACAATACATCAAATCCACAGGATGGTAGAAATTCTGTGTTGGTCTGAAATCGACTCTAAAATAATAAACATGGGCGCTGTGTACTCTGTGCTGAGGGGAGGACGACCAGAGAGAGAGAGAAACATGGAGGAACACAGGTAGAAAAAGAAACATGAGGTTGAACCTTCAGCTGTAGTCTTGGTTTGCTCTCTCTGACCTCCATCATGAAGCAGCAGTCTCAGGAGCTGACTGGACCCTAACCCACCTGCTGAATGCACGATGAAATCCAAAATGAAATACTAGCTGGTGAAGACTTGAGCATCTACAGCCCAGCGTGGCGTGTACACTGTGTGGTTGTATGTCGTGGGGAACACTGACGCCAACTTCATCCGCCATGTTCGAGCATCACTTGATGTCAGCTCGTCAGCTCGTGTCAGGCTGCGAGTCTTCAGCTACAGACGAGTCGCCCAAATCCTCAGTTCATCAGGTTCATCAGATCTGTGGCGCAAACTTCAGACTGACTGATGGATTTTACACAATACATCACAACAAATTATAACAATCATGTTTTTGATTCATCACAAAGGAACATAGAACCTGTGAGTACGAGTATGACGAGGAGTTACTTGGATCAAACATGTAATATCATTTGTTTTCCCACAGAATCCGACTGTGTCGCAGAACTCTTCCTCCTGATGCTCTCGGGTCCGATCCCTCGGTCCAGCACCATGACAACAGATGGGCTGAAATCTTCCTCCGTCAGTCACAGATGAACCTCGCTGGGTTCTGACTGAGCATCCTCTGACATCTAGTGGACGTTTGTTCACATTGCGGGAGGTTTGCACCATCATTGACAGACTGTCCTGCTGGGTAGCTTCATCTATAATAATCTATAATGATGTATTAGTTGATTTATGCTTCTTCTGCATCTGTTTCTCCTTCCTGCCGACCATCAGAGGTTAAAACACCCACACAGACCTGATCCAGATGATCTATAGGTGGTTCTGACGGTGTTCCTCAGACCCAAACACTCACTCCTCTCTCACTGTGGCACCAGCCGAGCCTTTAAAGAGTGTAAGAACCTCTAGCAGACCTGCAGACAGCTGCAAAATGACACGAGACCGTCCAAAATGTTTGACGGCTCAATTAAACACAATCTTAAAAACCTGTTCCCGAGTGTGTGTGTGTGTGTGTGTGTGTGTCTGCAGATGATCGGGTCTGACACTGATCATCAACCATCAGCTCAGTCACCCAGAGTCCAGATGGTGTGGGACCATCCAGCCGGTGTCGGGTTTCATCTGCAGCACCCTCCTTCTCTCCACGCTCGTCTGACGATGTCGTTCATCAAAACCTTTTTTTTTTTTTGTTACAAGACAGAGTTCTTACTCTGCTGTGGAGATGAGATCTGCAGGTTTTGTTTCTCTGCAGCAAAGTGCAAAGAACAGAACGCTCAGCAGCCACGTGAGAAGTTTTCTGCTTTAATTGTAGCATTTTTATTTGATGTATTAAACACGAGGAGTCAGGATGCTCAGAAATACTGGAAGAAGTCCTGAAGAACGACAAAGATTCACAGATTCTGATGGAAGTGATGTCACTGTATATTTGTCTCTGCAGCAGCTGAAACTGAAGCTCAGTTAACGATGTCCAAACCCCAAACATGCATGAATATATTATCAACCTATACACCAATAAATGGGGGATGGACCGATAAAGTATTTCTGATGCAGAAAAAGATGCTCAGGCTGATGTTCAATTATTAAATTCCCACTGAAGTTTATTGTTAAACTGCTCATATCTTGGTCAAGTGTTGTGAACACATTATTTTGCAATGATCACTCACTTCAGGTCATGTACAGACTCTGTGTGAATGTGTACAGGCTGATAAATCGATCCCAGAAACATCCTAATATGCTAAAATAACTTAATATTAAGAAATTAATGATTGTCAGACATTATATCTTTAGACAAATAACAAAGACAAAGACACATGGCTTGTATAAAAAATTAGACCCCTTTATTGTGTTCTCATATATAAAAGAAATACAAAAAAGAAACATCGACACCGGGCGAGGGTCAGAGCGGGACGGGGGTTCTGGGTTTGGGGCGGGTCGGTGGCCGGGCGGGCGACATAAAAAGGGGAAGTGGAAACGACAGGAGGAACGTCAGACAGTCCGAGGGGATCGGTCGAACAGACAGCGAACAGATGAGGGCGGACGGAAACAGGACGCAGCGGTCCGGTCCGGTCCGGTCCGGTCCGGTCCCTCCCTCCCTTCCCCAACACCTCCTCCTCCACCTCCTCCTCATCAGGAACAAGTGGAGTTCCAGTTCTACAAACACTCATCAGAAGCTGAGCTGTTTCAGGAGGCAGACGTGATCTCATTGGTTGAGTTAGACCGGAGTGGGAGGAGCCAGAGACACTTCTGAAGAACGTGACTTCAGCGTCCGACTGCAGTTCACGTTCAGACCCGTCGCCGGCCGGAGGCGTGAAGCTGCCTCGGGGAGTTTTCTTGTAAACGAACAACAAAGTTTCAAGTTTCTGTACATTCAGTGTTTCTCACCAAAACACGAACAAACTTGTTGTATCTCCTCCCTCAGCTCGGCCGTGTCTGAAACCTTCTCTGCGTCCAGAGATGCTGACTGGCTGCGTCTCTTACTGCCACCTGTACATCAGCAACAGGTCGGCGGCTCATCACAGGGCTGACACATAGGGACAAATTCACCTGACATTCACTTACGGGCAATTTAGAGTCACTGATTAACCTCACATGCATCACTGGACTGTAGGAGGAGACCACGCAGACCCCAGCCGGGTCTCGAACCCAGCACCTCCTTCTCTGAGGCACCAGTGCTACTGCCTGACCTACGAGACTACACAATAATATAGTTCAGATTAATTTCTGGGACGATATATAAATAGTGATCCTGGCAGACTGAGACTTCTCACTTCTTCCTAATTTTTCACAATGTGTTTCTCAGAAAATGCTTCCATGAAATGGACCCGAGCTGATGAGATCTGAGAGTTCTGGCTGTTTCTTCATGGACCTGCAGCGATAAACAACTGAAGGTCAGAAGGTTAAACCTGTTTGTTGAAACCTAATGATGGATTTAATTCAGCCGACACTCGTCAAATGTTTCGAGGCTCCGCTGCAGAAACATGGCGTCCCTGTCATCTGTCCTGCCTGCAAAGCTCTGATTGGTCTGTTGTTCTCCCAGCAGCCTTCAGTAATCACAACCTAAAAGTAAAATACATAAATCAGAGTCGAGGGCGTCTTGAAGCCTCCACCTGCCCTCCGTCTCTGCTGGATGTCACTCGGTGCTCCTCGGCTGCTCCCACTGAACTGTAACTCAACCACTGGGATCGTTTCAGCCTGCAGAGCAGCTCCGCCTCTGACGGATCTGTGTGGAACTGAAGCTCCGGTCTGCTCTTCAGGACAGTTCAGTCTTATCAGCCACCTCCGTGTGATGCCCCCCTCCCACCTCGGAGCCCCCGGGTGCTAACAACGTCCTCCGGTTGTAGTGGTGGTGGCCCTTCATGATGCCCGAGTTGTTGTTCTCGTTGAGGATCTGCTTTTGCTTCTGCCTGTTGAGCGACTGCACCAGGCCGAGCACCACTGCCGCCAGCGAGTACTGGCCGGTGATTTTGCGCGGCTGCATGATGAGCGGGTTGGGCTGCACGCGGCCCAGCAAGAAGTGCGTCCGGATCTTGCCCTCCTGCTCGCTGATGCCCTTCACGTAGATCTCCCCGCGGTACTCGAAGGCAAAGCCGCGCTCCTTCAGGATCAGGTAGGTGTCCTCGGGGACCTGGATCTTGCCGCTGACGCCCGTGCTGTCCATCCGGCTGGCCAGGTTCACCGTCTTCCCCCAGATGTCGTACTGAGGCTTCTTGGCGCCGATCACCCCCGCCACCACCGAGCCGTGGGCCATACCTGCCACACACACACACACACACACACACACACACACACACACACAGGTGATCAGTTACAGAGTCGAGCATCATATTTTCACATCTTACTCTGAATTATTTGGACCAAACCAGAGGACAGACAAACCAAGACACTGAGTTTTAGTTTGTTTATTCATAACGTTTGAATGAAGTGTGTTTAACGATGACTTAATGAGAAGACCAATAAAAAGGCAGAGGAGGTAAGAAAAGAATGAATCTTTCCCGGAGTGACGCGCCACTCTTACCGATCCTCAGCTCAAAGTTGTTGAACGAGTGCTTGTTGATCTCCTGGATGCTCTCGTTGAGGGCGATGGCGAAGTCGGCCAACGCACACAGGTGACCCCATTTATCTTCACATTGCTGTGGGAGAGGAGAGAAGAAGAGGGAGAGAAGAAGAGGGAGAGAAGAAGAGGGAGAGGGTGAGTCAGCTGAGCGTCAGAACGAGTCGAGAGCAACGAGAGTGTCGATGTGTCAGAGACGCGGCGGTCACAAGTGCGAAGTGACGGAGGATTCTGCATCTTCAGGTTTACTGACTCTTTGACTTCAGCGTCTCGTTCTGCCACTACATTCATTGAGTCCTTCTCACTTATTGTATTCATGAGGTCACTTCTGATGTGACGGCAACAAACTTGAGCTTCCTGTGGATTTACGCCTCCTCAGAGCGTCACACGGGTCAAGTGAAGAAGCTCCGGAGCTAAACGAGGCTCAGCAGGAGGGCCGGGTAAAAACCCTCTTTACCTCTGGGTGTCGCTGAGCGTCAAACCAGTCCGGTTCTGAGTTCTGAAAACGTAATTATGTGATAAAGTGACGGTACAGCTGCTTTGTGATTCACCAGAACACACTGAGGTCTGAGGTCCAGGTTCATTTTGACCACAAAATCTTTTTTTGTTTTATTTCCAGCTGTGTTTGTGGCGACAGAACCAGATAAGAACTCCAAACCGTCTCCAAACCAAACCCAAACTCTAACCTCACCAGAACATAAGCACAATCCAATATTAGTTTCAACAGATCCAGGGTTTACAGACAGGCACAGAAAGAATCCATGAAAACAGTTTCATGAGATTTGCAGACAATTAGTGTGAAAAACTCTCACAGGAGAAAAATAAAACTAAACTCTGGCCCTCGTCGGTTCCCTGGAGACCGGTTCACCGTGTTTCAGAACCTTTCCCACCCGTCACTTTGACCCAGTTGCTCTCCACTAATATGGACAAGAATATTAATCAAATTTAGCCTCTCAAGAGGCAGGAATTAATTGGATTAAATGAATATTAATGACCATGCTGTGGAAAGGTTTGCTGTTGCTGGTGTTTAAGCGTCACGTGTTGACTCCAGCACTGTACACACTCTACAAAATACACAACACATCATCTTCGGTCCTGGTCCTAAAACGTCTACCGGTGCTGATCAGTTGGATCCACGTGTTTTACTGCTAGCTGCTCCTGGTACAACTGAAGCTTTGACGCATACTTTTCATTTCTAATAACTGGAATTATTCCACTGCACATATGTGGTCCTGTGGATGATTTAAATAATTATCACCTAATCTCCAAACGGCCTCGTTTGGCTACAATACTGGAGCAGCTTGTTAACAGTAAATTGAACATGTTTTTCATCGACATCATCATGGCCTGCTGCTATTTTTGTTGACCTCTCTGAAACATTTGACACAGTGGACATCTCATTACTTCTAAAGCGCCTCGAAACCATTGATGTTGATAGGAAATCCCTTAACTGTCTATCAGACAGATGTTATGCAAAATTATCATTCTTTTATTGTAACAGAACTTTTTTTTACTTTAAAATATAGAAAACAACTTGTTGAGGCCCCTGATGCAGTGGATCATTCTGCACTGCCTGATCTACAAGGTCCTGCTGCATGTTTTACCTGATTATCTGATCAATTTTATCTAAATTTGAACTTGTAATTTGCACACTCGTTCACAGGAGTCCTTGATATTAAACCTTCCCACTGTAAGAACCATAATAGGACAGAATAAGACTGATTTTCAGGTCAGAAGTGGGATGACTTGAACTAAATCATCTTGATTCTGTTGTTCAATGTTCTGCAGTCTGAATGTAATCGTGATTTATGATCATAGTGTGTTTTCATGTATTTTGTACTCAGGACATCATTGGAAACGAGAGCTTGTTGTCAATTGAATAAATAAAGGGCACATGATGAGCACATGATCTGTAACGTAAATGCATTTCTTCCTTTGTACCAGCCAGTCAGAGGTTATTAAGAGGATTTGGTGTCTAGAGTTTTGAGACAGCTCTGAGCCGAGATGCAGACTGAACTGGGACTCTTGAATGCTCGGCTGGAGGAAGCAGAGACGTCTGTGAGGACGACGTCTGCAGTGGAGCCAGGACTGAACCAGACTGACCTGGTTCCTCTCCTCTTTTAAGCCTTCACAAAAAGGCATCCTCTCACCCTGATTGGCTGCGAGGTGAACGCACCAAGCTGCTCTCAATCATTAATAATGAGCCAGCCTCCACACCCTGTTCAGCAGGTGGTACGATCCACTGCCATCAGTCCAGTCAGCAGGTAGAAATCCAAAATGTCAAAGCCAAACAACAGCTGATGTTCAACAGAAACCATCATCAGGTCTCCTGAGATATTCAGAGGACCATAAACAAGCTCCAATTAAATCTGCGACCTTTTCTGTTTGTGTTTTTGATCCACATTAACTCCCTCATCGTGCTCACAGTCCTGCAGGTCAGCATGCAGACAGAATGAAACCTGGAGGATCTCACCTGTTTCTCCGGCGACAGACCGGAGACGGCCATGTAGGTGCTGCCGATCGTCTTGATCTTCTCGATGTCCTGGAAGCGATCCTCACCGAGCAGCTGTGACACAGAGATTCAGACAGAGAGAGAGTAACTTTTCTGTCCCCGCCACTGTTCTGAGACACAGAATGAGAGAAAAAGAAAAAAGCCATCTTCAGCTCTTCCTCCGCCTGACTCGGCGTCTCTCTCAGGATTCCCAGATTCCTGACGGAGAGACGAGAAGTGAGTTCTTCTTGTGTAGGGAAAGAGTGTGTGAAGTGAGGAGAGTGGCCCGAGGCAGCCGTCTGTCTGACTGACTGTCTGACTGTCTGTCTGTCTGACTGACTGTCTGACTGACTGTCTGTCTGTCTGTCTGTCTGACTGTCTGTCTGTCTGTCTGTCTGTCTGTCTGACTGTCTGACTGACTGTCTGTCTGTCTGTCTGTCTGACTGTCTGTCTGTCTGTCTGTCTGTCTGTCTGTCTGACTGACTGTCTGTCTGTCTGTCTGTCTGACTGTCTGTCTGTCTGTCTGTCTGTCTGTCTGTCTGACTGACTGTCTGTCTGACTGACTGACTGTCTGTCTGACTGTCTGTCTGTCTGTCTGACTGACTGTCTGACTGTCTGTCTGTCTGTCTGACTGTCTGACTGTCTGTCTGTCTGACTGACTGACTGTCTGACTGACTGACTGACTGTCCGTCTGTCTGACTGACTGACTGTCCGTCTGTCTGACTGACTGTCTGACTGACTGTCTGTCTGTCTGTCTGTCTGACTGACTGTCTGTCTGTCTGACTGTCTGTCTGTCTGTCTGACTGACTGTCTGACTGTCTGCCTGTCTGACTGTCTGTCTGTCTGTCTGTCTGACTGTCTGTCTGACTGACTGTCTGTCTGTCTGTCTGTCTGACTGACTGTCTGACTGTCTGCCTGTCTGCCTGTCTGTCTGTCTGTCTGTCTGTCTGTCTGTCTGACTGTCTGTCTGTCTGTCTGTCTGACTGACTGTCTGTCTGTCTGACTGTCTGTCTGTCTGTCTGACTGACTGTCTGACTGTCTGCCTGTCTGACTGTCTGTCTGTCTGTCTGTCTGACTGTCTGTCTGACTGACTGTCTGACTGTCTGTCTGTCTGTCTGTCTGACTGTCTGACTGACTGTCTGACTGTCTGTCTGACTGTCTGTCTGTCTGACTGACTGTCTGTCTGACTGACTGTCTGTCCGTCTGTCTGTCTGACTTTGATATGTTCTCACTTCGGAGGCTCCGTCAGGAACACGAGCTCCTCCAGACTTCAGTCGGTCTGCAGGGAACCACGATGTGCCACGAGCGCTCGCTGCAGCTGAACCTCAAGCTCTTTCTTCTACTTATATTTAAAGTGAAACATTTCTGTTTAAGTAGTGTGAGAGAGAGTTTTTACCCAGTAAAAATGATGAATTAATTTGAGGATATCCTGAAATTTAAAACTTCACTCCTGACCTACATAATGCAGAAGTGTCGAGTCTTGATTTGTCAGAGAAAGTCCAGCTGGTCAGGGAGTTAAAGCGAAACATTTGTGGGCCCAACAAAGACACACGGCTTCTATTCTTCATGTTTTTAGTTTCTTATTACAAGCTGAAGCTGAAGCTGACGACAGTAAACCGAACGTGTGGCTACAGAAGCACTGAGGCTTCAGCAGAACCATCCACAATTATTTGTCTTTAATTCCTGTATGTGGTTTTTATTCACGTTCGTCTGTGAAGAATGAGACGTCAAACTCCGACGAGACAAACATGAAACTATCAGACTGCAAGTTTTCTAGCTTGTGCAAGAAATTCACCAAAAGAAAATCATATTTGTTCTGAGCTGAACTTGACAGGCATCTTTTCAGTCCACACACTCACAGTGTGAACTCACACCTGGATTCACCGTGAAGGAAGGTGCTCGTAATATTTTATATTCTGAGTGTTTCGTGTCTTCTGTCTGAGATAAATGTCTTCTGATCACCTGCAGAGGTGAGCTGATGTTCTCTGCCTCTGCATTAATCTGTTCTGAAGCGTTCTGGGGGAGGAGATGGATGCTTTCATTTAAAAACAGAGGACGTCTGAAAGTTGAAGCGGGTCCACCTCAGCTGCAGTCTCACCTCGTCAAAGTCAGCGATAATTTCGTTGAGCAGCCTCAGGCACTCCACTCCCTGGTTGTTCATCTCGGTCTGGGAGTAGAAGTCGGCGAAGCCCGGGATGGATGCGAACATCACGCCCACGGCGTCGTAGGACTGCGAGTACAGCTCCTGTGAGGACAGATGGAACGTGTACTGTCAGACAGGCAAAAAACTGATTCATGTACAATCTGACAGCGTGTTTTCATTGTTTTATTCTTATTATTATTATTCTTAGTTGGAAGAGTCAAGTTTTTCAGTTTTTGAATTCTGTTGATGCCAAAATGTGAATTAAAAAAAGAATATATAAATACTGATGGATTTTTTTAATAATTAGGTTTTTGATTTTCAGTCTTTGGTCGGATCATTTGATTTTAATCCGGGTGAATTGTGTCACATTCTGAAGCACATCAGCTCCTTTTTCTCAGGAAAATCAAATAATAATCTAGATCACAAAAATTGTAAGAGAAAAAACAATAATTAAGACTTGAAGTTACTCTTAATGTTAAGACTTGTTAAGAGGTCTGTGATGCTGCAGCTGCACTACACCGTCTGACCACCGGGGGGCACTGTGGACACACGAGCGAGCAGCACAGCCTGTTGGCATGAAGCAGCTTGTCCTCACATACTAATGTCACACGGAGAGATTCAACACGTCATTATGGAAATATTTGAATAATTGGCTGATAAACATGGTGTCCAGCCAGAGTTCAACATTTCATTTTAATAATTAAGGAGCAGTCGGGCTTCTCCCTCTCCTCCTCCTCCTGCTCCTCCTCCTCCTCCTCCTCCTCCTCCTCCTCCTCCTCCTCCTCCTCCCTCGCTCCATCTCTATGCTGCTTTATGCCTTTTTAATGTAATTACGCACTTATGAAAATAACCCTTTGACTCCACTGTGACACCCTCGCTGACACCATACACACTTAATGAGCTCAGTCAAATGTCACAGCTTCAAAGTCAAAGTTGGTGAAAGTCGCACTAATTGAATTTGTTGGTTCTTCAGGAGCGCGTCAGTCGGTTTCATCCTGAAAATGAAGCATTTTAAATGAACTAAAGGAAAAGTTTCTACACTACACAGATACATGGACACATAGAGGTGTGGAGGTGTGTCCTCATCTTAGATTTAATATCTGGTGACCACAATTGATTCACATAATTCATAAACTA
The DNA here is from genome assembly GCF_904848185.1 of Acanthopagrus latus. Lineage (NCBI taxonomy): Eukaryota > Metazoa > Chordata > Actinopteri > Spariformes > Sparidae > Acanthopagrus > Acanthopagrus latus. The sequence continues at coordinate 26,600,185 of NC_051059.1, forward strand.
AGACACTGTTCAATAAGTCATTGTGGAAAATATTCTAGAATCGCAGGGGTTTGAGTCATAGAAGTTCCAGAGGAGAGAGTCGGTGCAGATCCAGAACTTCAGGAGGAATAAACACCTGGAGTCTCATCAGGTTCTGTTCTGATCCGAGCTCAGAGAGGATTTTGTCACTTGTGGGATTAAAAAGATGATTTCTCTTCACTCCTGTTGATCAGCCTGACTGCAGACGACCAAATGAAAGCTGATTTCTCTGGTCTGAACATTGTTGGAAACATCTCAGAACACGTCAACAAGACGTCCAGCTAGGTGAACATACGTGAACAGTCAGAGCTGTCGGGACAAAACTGGTGCAACTTCAAATCAATAAACAAATAAATGAATGAATGAATGAATGAATGAATAAGCGATCTGAACCTCCAGCTGCTCAAGTGTCCTTGAGCAAGGCGCTGAAACCTGTAAATCACAATGAATACTAATCAAGCTTTAAAATGAACGTTGATATAAACGACACTCAGCTTTCTGACGCCTGATTTATTCAGAGCATCATCAACACCTCGTCAGCCCATTAAGGACCCGGTTCTCCAGGATCTAAATCGCGGAACAATAAACAGCCTGATTAATAATGTAACGAGTGATTAGGACCCAGCCTATCCTAATGGATGCATTTTTAATCACGTCCTTTTTAATTAGGAGCAGACACGGCAGCAGAATGATATCAGCTCTCCTCTCCTGACATTCATAATTCATCGGCCGCTCGCCTTCTGTCCGGGAGGAAACGGAAGATTGGATCCTGACGGAACCGCCGAGGACAATACGGCGATTTGACTCCGGCGAGCGATAACTGTCCGTTCTGTGGACCAGAACCAGTGGTCGTTATCGTGTTGGTTCAGCGGCAGAGTTAAATGTTAAAGATGGAAATAAAGACGCTGTTTTCTCGTCACCTTTTTTTTAAACTTTTGTCTTCACTCAATTTAGCACAAAGTTCTGTCGTCTTTCAGGTTGATTCCCGTCAGATCGTTACAGACGTCTGTAACCTAACCGGACCGTCAACAACCATGAAACGTCGGGACATTTTGCAGTCTTGTTTGCAACAAAACAAGGGTCGAGACGTTTCCAGCTGCGTTTATGCCGACAAAATCAGGTATTTTTGACGAGACATTTTAGTGTTTTTAACGAGATGTCAGGACATTTTTTCCAGCCTGCTTTATGGGAACAAAATCTTTTGTTTTTAACGAGAGGTCTCAATATTTGCATCCACCTTTCTGATGAACTTAACCGGGGATTTGTTTGAAATCCAAACACAGCTTTGTCAAACGTACATTTATGTTTGCCGCAACTTTATCCAACAAACTGAAACACACACATCCAAGATGATGTTCTCTGTGATCAATTCTGTCAGGATCTGAAAAACAGGTCACGAAATTCAACATTAACGGGCTGAAACATGGTCCAACACACACAGGAGCTGTCAGGTTTGTGTGCTTCTGTCCCTCGAATAGAGCCGCTCTGCTCGTTAACGGTAACAAAAGAGAAAGGGCAGCAGCGATAAGGTGAACAAAGAGAGAAAACTTTGCAAAGTTTGACTCCGTGCAGAGTCGGGGCAGCTGAGTCACCGCTGCGACGGAGAGACAACTCAATGTGTTCTCTGCCGCTGACTGACAACGTGTTATTAAAATCAAATCAAATGCACAGCAGAACGAACCTCCCTCCCTCCCTCCCGCCTCTCTCTCTGTACAGTTGTTTGAAAAGCGATTACCGAGCCTTTTCTTTTCTTCGCCGGCTGGAACACCGAGGCTCAGGGAGCAAATTCTACTGAAAGCAGAGGACTCGTTTCAGAGCAGGTTTGTGATGAAAAATGTGCAGCTGAACAGAAACTGTTGTGTTGAGATTTTGGCCAGTCGGTTGCAGGTTTACTGAAAATATCTGTCTTTGTTCGGATCGGCGGTTCTGCTTTTAACCATCGTTTCTGTCGGTATCACAACATTTTACGGCGACACTTTTCGAACATCAGAACCACTTCCTGCTTCACCCGACCCGACTGTACCGTCACTGCCGTCGTGCTAACTCGGTTTTCTGTGCAGTGAGGGAACTTTATGAACATTTCAGGTGAGCTTTACCTCCGAATGCACCAAACAACTGTTTTCATCGTTGATCAAACTGTTGATTATTTCTCTGATTAATCGATTAGTTAGAACAATAAAATGTCAGTGTTGTTCCCAGAAGTCGAGATGACGTCCTCGTGTGTCTGGTTTTGTCCACGACACAAATATATTCAGTTTACTGTCACAGAGGAGGAGAGAAACCAGACCACGTCCGTGTTGTTGGGTTCAGGCGCTGGTTGAGATGTGACTCACCACCAGAAACTACAGTCGGATCCTCTAAATATGAAGATAAACATTTTAAAAACCAAACACAGTAAAAGGGAAATCGAGTGTCAGAATTCCCATAAATCAAACTGAATATTTACTCTGATGTTTATATCTCACAGATTGTTTCACGGATGTCTGCTGTAAGTATTCAGATGTGTGTGTGTGTGTGTGTGTGTGTGTGTGTGTGTGTGTGTGTGTGTGTGCTGGGTTCTGTGCCGACCTCGTTGTCCCGGTCCTTCTCCAGGAAGTGTCGGGCCACGTGGCTGGGCAGGATGTTCCTCAGCATGTTCTCGTTGTGCTCTCGCAGCTCCTTCATCTCGTTGATCTCCTCTTTGGCCTGGACGCGCCACAGGAAGTCGAGCCGGGCCGTGTACTCCAGCTGAGGATGGAAGGAAGACAAACACCACAGATAGAGTCAGTGATGGGTCCTCGCCGTGACATCACATCCTCCTTCTCTTCTCCACGTTCAGTCTTTTTTAAGGTAATATGATTGTACCGACAGCCGATCATCCTCAACATAATCAGTTACATGTTGCCGGAACACCTCCTTAAAAAAGTCTGTTATTTATTCCAAATACTTCTTAATCTCCCCAAAACACACACTGGTTCTGACAGTCACTTTACATCTGTACACGCCGTAAACTGTTCTTTATTTCAACGATTCTCTTTCGGTTTTAATTACTTTGTGTTTTACAGTTTTTGTCTGCGGGCAGCTGTCGGTCAGACCGGCTGGAAACGTGTCCTGAAGAAGAAACGCTTCATCTGAGATGTTCGAGTCTCAGAACTGTGACTTTGATCGATGCTCATAAATAAGTGATGTCACAGAGAAATACCTGAAGATATTTTTCTTCTCAAAACAAACCTGTGAGTCTGCTGAAGAGTTCAACCTCTGCATTATTCACACAGACGCTCCTCCTGACCTCCATCATGCTGCCTCATATTACTTTTCACAGAAACTAATAACCGCTGCTATTCTCTATTATTTTCCATTTTCTCCAAACATGCGGTGCGACTCCTCGAGCCTCAGTCTTCTCCAGGAAGGACTCAGACTTCGTTAATTGCTTATGAATTGAACCAAAGAGGGGAGAGAGTAGTTGTTTATATCATTTAGGTGATGGAAGGGCCGAGCCGTGGTTTAATTAAAAAATCCGTTATAGGTTGGATCAATTATGGAACAGAAGAGCTTGCGATCAATCTGAAGAGCAGCAAAAGGATTTCAACAGGCAACGCAAATTACTTTGCTGAATGCACAATTAATGCAGAGTCATTTGAATACATTAGAGTGGAATAGAAGTCGGTACAGTTCAGATTTGGAGGAGAAGGCTGGGGGAGGGGGGAATCCCTGATATTGAAAATTAATTTTGGGGGCAGGCAGATAAGCCTGTGAGGATTTAAGCGTCTCTCTCTGGCGATTGGCGGAAACAGTTTTGTGATTAATCCTGGTATCAATTAGTCCTTTAATCATATGAGTGAGTACAAAACTTCAATCTCATTTCTGTTTTTCTAATTAAGAAGGCACAGCCTGCGGGGCTGGTTAGGCGGCGTAATGAGATGGTGGCCGCTGAAATAACGAGTCGCTCAGGCGTTAACCGATGTGACCTCAGCGGTGTGAAGCCGGGTGACATGTTGGTTCAAAAACCGGCGTGTTAACCCTCAGAGAGGACGTTCAGAGACAAAATCCTTCCTGATGAACACTTTCTGTTCGGCTCTACCGGGGTTAAAATATATGAGCATATCAAACAGAGAGGATTTAGACAAAACCAAAAGTCAGGAGGAAATGTTCTTCTGACTGCAGACGTGGAGAGCAACTAAGAACTCACACAGACTTTCTACTGTTCCAGTTATCTGTTGTACTTTTTGCTCCTGACAGCTGGGCTCACTGGTTACTGTGGACGTTTCTATCTCACACTTCGTTTCCACTGCTCAAAAATCTTTTTAAAAAAGATGCTAAAGTTGGTGTAAATGCAGCGTGATATGATTTTTTTCTAGATTATCACCGTATTAAACAGGATCTTTCTAAGGACACCTGCGGACGTTTCCAGGGTTTTTATCGGCGACCCGTACTCACTATTTTTCTACAGAAGTTGGACCATCTTCATTCGAGATCACAGCGACCAAAACGTGTATTTTAATCCAAACCAAGATGTTTATCTAACACTACCAGCTGATATTTGTGACAAAAGACAAGTCCAAAACAAACATGAAGTTGTATATCTGCGGTTTGCATGAACATACTTGACTAACATTCATTCTGGAGATTGATTTGGGTGCAACAGCCTGGCGAGAAGGCTGCCAAGCCAGAGACCACTGTTCAAGACTGCGCTTTAACATCTGAAAGTATGAAACCGCTGGATTCTTCTGGGGGAGATAACATGACATGACATCCTAACCCTTCTACCTCAACCCAGCCGGGACAGAATGAAGAAAGAACTGTTTGGTTGTTCAGTTATGACGTTACTTCAAAATAAGAGTCTAGTTTGCAGCCTTGTAACGGAAAGCTTCATGTTCCTGCTGCTTGATAATGTAATTAGTGCTCTGACAGGAAGCTGTGCTCATGAAGGACAACCTCATCTGGCTTCAGTGCTCTGCTGTCATTAGTTTATCATCTGAGAGACCGCAGCTCAGTTTCCTCTGAAGGAAGCTGATGCTGTGTCTAAAAACTCCTTCGATCAATAAATCATCTGTTATTACTCAGAGTTGATGCACAATCACACACTTTAAGGAGATCTGTGTCCCTGTAACGTTCCCTCGGATGGTTTCTCCAGGCTCACATGAAGCATCGTACACTTGCACGTCATTTAAAAGGGAAATGTTGAGGTTGTTTTGTGTGTTCACATCATACATGACGCTCACATCTAACAAGCACCACACGAGAGCCCTGATGAGATCCTTGTAATGAAAGAGAGAAGAATAAAAAGATTCTCCTCCATCTCCTCGCCGCTCTAATTGGCTCTTCTCCCCGACACAATCAAATCACTTAAACGTCTCCTCTGAAAGCAGCTCTAACTAATGTTTTTACTCCCCCTGTGTGTTTCTCCACAAAAGAGACGCCGCTGAGTTTTCAGCCACAAAAGGAGCGAACAACCTTGTTCTCCTTCCACGAGCCAAATGATGGAGCTGCTTCATTATTCCGCCGTTTAGTTCGGCGATATGTTTTCCTCCTCCGCTGCGTCTTTCTGTCGGATCTTTGCTCCAAGCGTCAAACATCGTCTCCTCCTGCTGTTCAGCGTATTGATCAGACGGACATGTTACATGTAAAGATGTCATTTCTGCATTAAAACGTCTAAAAACAATCAGACGCTGGTTATTATTTTGTCGGGTTGTTCACTTTTATTTTAAAGCACAGAAATCAACAAGTTTATTCAAGGTGACGTTTCATTTAGGTTCCTGTCATTTTTTCAAAGGAGCGGACAGACTCTCGCTTAAACATCTTTTACGACTCTTTTTACTTTTTACCTCACAGCTGAACAAAACGCGAAGAACGTGTTTGTGAGAAGGTTTTAGGTGAGAAACAGTGAAGCGACAGAAACTTGGTTTATAGTTTATCTGCATCTGTTGTTGATACAACAGCCCTGCAGCTGAGACGCTTCCTGGAGGCAAAATGAAGAGTTTCACTATTTGTTCCTTTGCATACATGATAAACGTCGCAGTGATACAAAGCTAACATCGTGATTTAGTCCCACAATATAAAATCTGACAGAGTGCAAAGCGCAAAAACACCCCAAAATTACCAAGTAATGACCAAATAGTCTTAAATTGTGAAAATGTTACAGTCTTCCCTCTAAAACTTTATTTGAAATGTAGACTGTCGTGAACATGTTACAGGAACTTCAGGTCTTTATATCCACAACAGAACAAACACGGGTCCAAACACATACGTGCAATATTACACTCATGATTCAGAGGCATGAAAACGAGATGACAGCTTTAAAAACAACAACATGTGTTTGTGTGTTTGTGTCTGACCCGGACGGAGCCGATGGCCTGACCGCCTTCACACTGTGTTGAAACCTGGCACATCGGATCATTAACACTCGACGGAGAGCCGGATCGCATCGCGCACGCCGGACCTCCCTTCCAACAAGCAAACAGTCTTTTTATATGCTCCCTCACGCGAGCAGCTTTTCAGGGCGGAGAGCGTCGCTCGCCTCGCGCTGGGAGCCGTCATTGTCTCTGCTTTGCCAAACAAGTGCTGGAGCTGACCCGAGAAAATCAATATGCCACTGGATGACTTCAAATGCGGCTGCTTTCTACATTTATACGGCTACAAAGGACCTTCAATTACGGCCGCGTGTCCTCCATCTCTGACCGACGCGGCGTCGCTGAATTGTGTGATCAAAGGTTTCCATAGAGAGAGCATGAAAGCAGCGCTGATACCAGTTTCCTCCAGGCTGCTGACTCCCTCCGCATCTTCATCACAATGCCTCGTATAATGTGTCAGACGTGTGAACCGAGTGGTGTTTCTGCTTTTCACCGTCTGAAGAAGATTCACTCAGGTCCAATATTACACAGGCAGGACAGCCGTCAGGAGGGTTTCCTGCTGGTCGTTACAGATGAAATGCTTCTGCTGAGTGTTTCTAAAAGCATGATCACAGTTTCTGTTGGCTCTTAAAGCAGAGAGAGCGTCTTCTCCTTTCTTATTACTTCATCTCAAGTCACCGTAGACGTTCATCACCATCCACAGTGGGAGCTGCCGTCCTCGAGGAGCAGCATCACGACTTACAGACGTTTTGATTTTAAGAAATCGATTTCTGCCTTCAATACCAAGACGAAGAGCTGGAAACTGATGACCTCAAAATCACCAATTGAGGCAGGATAATAATTTTATTGTTTTTAAAAAGACTTCAGGATATTTTCCAGATGTGTTGGTGGCGACAGAACCAGCTGCTTTAAGCCAAAAACACGATCTGTTCCGAACCCTAAACAAACCACAAGCACAGCAATGTCAAAATATCTATAATCATGCAGAGATCGACAGCACAGCGACCTCTGCTGGTGTGATCGTGTCAAAGTTTATCTCTCACATTTCATCGAGATCTGACACAACTCAAATCTCCTTAAAGTGAAGAGAAATATTTCTTCGCACCGTAACAACAAGACAACTCTCCCATGCAGCAGATCAAGGTTTCTGACCCGGCACCTCTGTGGTTCAGGTCTGCTCGCGTTCAGACGATCAGTTTCTCGGTTGCGTTTGGAGAACCGACTGATGGTTCAAGTCTGGAGGCGTTATGTGTTTCTTACCTGCTGGCCGTGATAAAACACAGCGAGGAGGAACATGGCCATCAGGAGCAGAGACGTCTCTTTGGTCCCCAGGAAGTTTCTGTTGGAGCAGCAGCAGAGAAGAAGTTACTGAAGGAGTTTCACCCACATGATGAGCTCTGGTTGGTTCACGGATGCAGACTGGAGGTTGTTGAGCAACAACAAGTCAAAGTCATGTTTTATTTTTGTTTTGTTTTCAGGCTTTAAATGTGCATGCAGTGCTTAACTTTTAATATTATATGTTTTATTGTGTTTTCTGACCAATCTGTCAAAAGCCCCCCAAAAAAAGAATTTGGCATTAAAGAATAAAATGAAACTACAAAAAAATATGTCATATCATCAAAATCATAAAGTAAAGTTTTTTACAGGTGACACTGACATCTTCTCGTCCAATCTTCCTGCAGAACCTCCATGACTCTTTGTTTTCAGCTCAGACTGGAGCAGAACCAGAAGTTCTGCAGGATCTGAGGAGTAACGGCTCCCACAGATCTACTAAGAGCTCCTCAGCACAGATCACACGGTCATGACAGTGAAATATTCGCTCGATGTCTTTGGTATCCAAACACAACGCATCGCTTCACCAGCTCGACTGACTCGGTAACAAATCAAACACTACTGTTTTATTTAAAGGAGGTCTTTCCATCTCGACCTTCTCTCTCGTGTCCCAGAGGACTTTAAAGGAATCGATCTGGCTCCGTATGGAAACCTCTGCTTCCCGGGCTTAAAGTGCTCCTTCTTCTTATTACCAGGTTATATTCTCAAGGTGCCTTCATACATCCTCACTGTAAAGGTCACTGTGCAATCGCTGACAACACCTGCGTGATTAGTTTTCTCACATTTGCCACATTTATGTCTAGAAATAAGGTCAACGTGGCTCCCCGACGTGCTTTTGAGACGGTACATGTTTTTACTTTAACACATGTTCTTTGTTAATATGAATATTTCTGCGACGTCCACAAGGATTTCAAAGTCTCCATTACTCAGAGGCTGATGGGCACGCAGCTAAATATTTGATGCAATCTGTGCTTTTTATAGTCCAAAATCACTGCTATCAGATATTTTAACCATCAGGTTATGAAGCCCACATTTACCTGGACGTTTACAATAAATACAATAAACTACTGTCACAAGGTGTGGGATCAATAATGTTTGTCTTATCTTATCACCTAAAAGCACTTCATCAGTCAGGCGTCCCTTCACTGTTCAAGGTCATGGATGGTGAATTCCAACAGGCTCAGAGAAATATGAACACATGACTGTTCTGTCAGCTGACTAACACTGGCTGTCTGTTCTATTATGTATTGATTTTTTAAACTGTATTGATCACTCACATGAACCTCTGACCCAACCTGGCAGGTTCTTACTGAGATCGGTGGTAAAGACGACCGCGGCAACGTTTTTCAGGCGTTATTTAAATAAAGTCTACTATATACAAACTACGTAGACACGCTCCTGACTGACTGTGTGTCTGACACGGCTGTGGAAACACTCACTCTGTGTTGTGGTGCACGGTGTCGTAGCGAACGAACAGCGAGGTGTAGAAAGCTTCGGTCAGCAGCGAGTAGATGGCGATCATCACCAGCAGCACCGCCAGCTTCAACACCGAGTTCAGCCGCAGGAACACGGCGCACGTCACCATCGCCAGGACGCCCGTGAACACAAAATACTGGAGAGAAAACATAAACGAGAGATTAATATCATCATCATCAGATCCATCCAGTGATGAAGCTCAGTTTTATTTTTTCTCTGTTTGTGTTGCTAGTCTCGTTTTTTTTAGTTTTCAAGATATTAATTTAATTCCCCTGGAATCTAGTGGTAAGTTGGTGGAGTGTCCCTTTAGAGAATAACTCTATTCAACCATAAAGTCCTGAGCTGAGCAGTATTTTGTGTGTCTAATCTAATATTCCAGTCTGGTTTTGTCCCAGATAGAAAAGTCAATAAGTCTTATCGTATCTAAAAACGAGCCTTTCGTCCCCTCTGGAGGAAATCAGGCTGTTACATATACATCCAGCGATACGAGCCTCGGCCGCGGCTCGCAGCTATAAACATGTTTCTCCCTTATTGAGTCCATCAATCAGCTGCATATTGTGAGAGCAAAAAATAACATGATTGAAGTTTTTCCTCCGTGACGTTTCTGATGGCTCCATCAGTCGCCGTTGTCTGAGGAGAGGCCTCCCTGTGGGCGCCAGCAGATGTCGGGGATGTTTAATTCATCTTTTTTTTATTTTTTTTTGCCGCTGTCGCAGAAGTGGAGGGGAAAAAAAACAAAAAAACAGATGGACGTGACTGCAAAAAATTCAGACAACTCATTTTAGGCGGTACCTCTGGGTAGAAGCAGATGTCTGGGATGGAGGCCGACTCGTTGTACGTCTGGTTCCTGAAGGTGGTGGACTTGTCGAAGTCACACCACAGCTGTGAGAGACCAGCGGGGGACAATTACTGATGGTATCCAGAATCAGAGTACAAATGTCCAGACTTCCTCCCTACACATCATCAAGCCTTTAATATTTCAAGATGTTTGTGTCAGAGCTTCACTCAGCTGCAGGTTTCTGACCTCCTCGAGGAAGAACCAGAAACCAGAACCAGAACAAAGTCAGAACGCTCAGGTCAGACAACAAATATCTGTCGGGGGAGAAACGAAAAACTCACTATGTTGATCATGGCCGCCAGGAAGTTGATGAGGATCGAGACGAAGACGATGACGTTGCGCGCCGCGTACGTCTCGTTGATCCAGCAGCAGGCTTTGCGCAGGACCAGAGGCAGACACTTGTAGTCCTCCGCCGTTGTCACCAGGACCAGACAGGAATGGAGGACGATGAGGACGGAGAACTGGATCACCATGGTAACCATCCTGCGGAAACACGATGATGTCAACAATAATGCCACCAGCTGCGCGACGAGGCTTTAACGGTCGGGTTTTCCCAACACATCAGAGCGTCATGACATTTTATGTGTGAATAATGTAAGATTTATTAATTTGCATTCTCATAATTAAGAGAAATGAATCTCTAAATACAAGATAAAGATCTCAAAACAAGTTTAGATCAGTGGGTCCCAAACCTTTTCTCCAGGTCAGCCTTTTGTAGATATTAAGATGTTTAAATGTACACGTACATGTTTTATTTTCAAACTTCTAAATGTATTAAAAATAATGTCTGTAATTACTGCAGAACTACAACTTCTCTCTGTTACCTGGCGGAGGGAAGCAGGCTTTGGATGGTGGTGATGAAGATGAGCACGATGAAGGCGCACACCAGGTTGGACTTGAACACCTCGTCCCTCATCTGGGAGTACTGGGAGGAAGAAGAGCAGAGAGAGAGAGAGAGAAGGAAGGAGGAAGGAGGAGGAGGCGAGGGGAAGATGGAGAGACAGGTGTTCAGACTGACGAAGGAGACCGGACACGTTGAACTTGCACCTCAAACACGCCGACGACACCGACACAGATGCATGCAGATGTTTTCAACCACAAGCGTTAGAGAGAGACGGGAGCTAGCGGGTTAGCCGTGGGGTCCTGGGGAGGGAGCAAAGCTGACAAGCACAATGCTAGCTGTTAGCCGTTAGCTTTTAAGCTGTTAGCTGAGTCAGAGACACAAACAGAGAGCTCAAGAAGTACAAAAAAATACAAAGCTAACTGAGGAGCTAAACTGAGGCGGGGGAGGATGGTCGATGAACTTTTGAGTTAGCCAGTGCTAACAACTTCTGTCCAGTCGAATCTTTGTTTAGTAGGTTTTTTTGGGGGGGATTTCTGGGATAGAAAGCTTATTGACCAAATTGTTGAACCTTTTAGATTCACTCAAAACATAAAGAACAATAACTTTTTGGTTAAAAAGCTAAACTGGAACCTGTCGGATGTTTCAGAACGTGGATAAAAGCCCTGAAGGAAGTCCTGCGCTGATGTGAGACTGAGTCACCGATCTGAACCGACAGCCTGACTCAGCTCAGATCTCAACACTTTCTCCCCAGTGACCCCCGCTGCCCCGTCCTCGCTCGGTCTCTTTCTCAAAGGGTGCTGGGAAATTAGCAAGAGGATGCGTCACGTTTTGTCACAACTTTGGCAAAAAAAAAACAAAAACAAAAAAAAGAAAAAAAATGGAGGGAGGCCAACAGCAAATCACTGCACATTTACTGAGGAGGTTCAGAGGTCAACCCGAAAATAAAAAAATAAATAAGGTTCCTGGAGAAGTTTTGAAAATGGCGGTGGGATTAAAAAAGGGGAAACACAGATGTGGAGGAGGGAGAGGGGCCGACATGGAGGTCAACTGAAAGGTTAAAGGCGAGCGTGTTCATGGAACAGTAACTGAAGAAAAAGCTGCAGGAGAGCATCGCATTCACCAGAGAAAACACCTGGACACACCTGGTTCTGCTCACCAGGACTCACATGTCTCCTGAGTATGATGTGTAATTATCAGAGTTACGTGTGCCAAAGAAGACATGAGGCAAATTAAAACCCCTGAAGACAAAGAAGAAGATTTGTTTTGTTTTTTACTAACTCAGGTTGAGTTATTTATCCTGACGCTGCGGTTGTAGCACAAAGAAATCAGATGTTCTGGTTCTGACTGATGGTGTAAACTGAGCCTGCTGTTTAAACATGAATAATGTTTAAACATGAATAATATTTTCCAGCAGCTGAAGTCAGGGAGGAAGTGTGTAGAGAGGTGGTCAGGTCGTCACCCACAGTGATGTCACGCACATAACCCGAGTTACTTTGGTAACGTAGACACAGTAGGAACGTTGTGATTTAAACCCAAACGACAATGTTTTTCTCAACCTGACCACATGGTTTTCTATCCTACAGCCAGGTGAGGGGCAGGGGACAGGTGTTTTGGGAATAATAAACCTATTTAATCGTTCAGGTACGGGGATTTGGCTGGATGTGGGGATGTGTGGAGTTCTGAGGCTCGTATCTTTGGAAACTTCTAAGATAACTAAGATAAAGTTCTTTGGGTTTGAACAGGATGAGTTTGTAATGACGGACCTGATTGTTTGGTCTGCAGGGATAAATTGAAGACTGTTGATCATGTTGCTGTAACTTTACATGCACATATTTCACTGTGTACAGTCTAATGTGTCTGATATAATTCGGGGTATATAAGACATGCATCTGAAACATGTCTCAGCTCTTTTGTTGGTGAATGCAACGCGCTCCTGCAAAAAAGAAAAAAAAGAGAAAAAGTTGAACGAGTCAACTTTTTCCAGCAGACTGTAACAGGGTCACAGGTCCAGGACGTGGACTTTGGCTCATGAGTAAACTGAAGGAGGTTCTGCAGTCTCCACAAACATCAGCCGACTGTTCTACGACCGCCGACGCAAAAACCAAAGCTGATTTTACTGAATTTCATAAAAGAAACATGAGTCATCGTTCAGCTGGTTTAATGTTCGATCCGTTTTCTCTGAGTGGATCTACTCAGATCAGATTCTCTGTGTGAACTCATGAACATTAATGGAGTCTGAAGTGTCGAACCTTTTATTATAACCAATTAATACGTTCAAAAAATATTATTATTATATTAAATATTGTTATATTTTGACATAAATCTCGTTTGACTTCTTCACTTTAATGTAAAATTCACATTTTCATGCACAACTGTCTCCAATATCTGTTCAATCTTTTTATTCTCAGAAAGCCACACAAATAAAGAAACACATGAAACAGATCGTTAACCAAATAATTATGTAGATTCTAATAATACTCCTGTGGACGATATTCTGCACATACAACTTTAAATAAAACAGACTAAATATACCTTCTGGTGTAATTACTATTAAATTATATTTTATTGTATTATTATTATTATATAATTATCTGTGTGTTTGTTTGTTTGGCCTGTCTGGTTTTCTGAAGATGAGGATTTAACAGATATTTCAGAAAAGGAAAGTGATGCTTAAAATTTAAGTTTTAATCTTTAAAATTTGACTTTCTTTAAATTAAATTAAAGTGCAAAATTGAAAATCTGTGTTACAGTTTAAAAAAGAGGGAAGACTGTGAACAGGAACAACAAAATGTGATCACAATTTATCATTTCAAGCACGAGAACTGAATTATAAATTTATAAATTACTGGCACTTCGGACTCCATCAGTAATAAAGTTTGGATTATTTTGCGTCCTTCACTTTGACTCCACAGTTTGACTCGTGTCAGTAAAAGAAAATAAAAAATAAGCCATGCTTTCTTTTTTCTTTCCTGCGATACCACGACAGTTTCTACGATGCCTTTAGCTTACTCATGATAGAAAACAAAAAAAAATAAAAAATGTTGGTTCTTGTTTTGCTTCTGAAAGTCTTCGTCTCAGAATAGATGTGAGGAGGGAGAGAGAAAGAAAAAAAAAACAGTTATCTGTCTAAAACCCCAGCTACCTTCTGTTCCAGGCTGGAGTCTTTAAACATCAGTGAGAAAGGCTTGATATGCTCTCTTCTCAACTTATCGCCACTCCGTAAGTCGATGGCGCTCTCTATTCGCTTGTTAATTTCCTCAGGACCAGAGTGGACATGCAAAGCTTGTGCGAGATGGTTTGGAAGCAGATTTATCGAATTTCTCGTTAGGGCAGCCAGAGTCTAGGGGGAAAGCACATGCACATAGAATGAACCTGCTTGTCCCCCTTTTTTTTGTTTCATTCAAGTTACAAATGAAAAGAAAGAACAGACAGACAGTTACGGTCATTTACATACGCAAAAGAATAAGAAAAGAAGAGAAAATTAAAGGAGGAGGAAGAAAAAAAAAGGGGGGGTGGGGATCCAAAATGCAACGTTCACAGTCAGACGGACGGCTCAGAGCAGAGACATGCATCGCTCATCCACTCGGTCACTTTGCATCCACGTGAGCCTGTAATTAAGCACTCGTTATAACAAAGCTGTAACGACTGTGATGGGAGAGGAGGATGAACACAGGTGGAAATAAAAGCGTGAAATGGACAAAAAGACACAGCTGAGAAAAGACTGTGGATAAAAACACAAAACAGATTGTCAAACATTTATTTAAATGGATTCATCTTCACAGAGCGACTCTCATAAACTGGATCCCTGAACAGAACCATTTGAACCTTTTTATAAAGAAAACTCTCACAAAGCCTCGCGTCCTCATCCAGAACAGCCCGGCACGACATTCATACGTAACAATCGTGTACTGTAGCTGGAATGAACAAGGTTCTGCTCAGGTTTTAATTCACCGCTCCATCACTTCCCGTTCCACAAAGACGCACTCGTAAAGCTCCTCTTTTAATCCGCTCTGACGGTTCTGAATTGGACTTTTATAATTTGAAGGAATTTGGTTGAGATGATTTACATGAAAATGAGCGAACGGTGACTCGAGTCTTGCTTTAGAGACACTAACAGTCACATTTAGTCCACAACAGCAGAGACTTGATGGTGTTGGGTGTCTCAGCAGGACCTGATGATCACCTACAGATGATCCCCTTCAATCAGACTACATGATATTTATGTTGTTCACGACAGGCACCATGTCGTGAGCGGCATAAATCCCTGCTGTGTCTTGGTTGGGAGACTGGAAACACTCGTCATCGGGGAGGCGGGACAGGAAAATGTCAATCATGGCTAACGCAGCAAGCTAACAAGCTTATTACTCACTGGGAAGCTGACGCGCCTCCGATATCTCTCAGCAAGATTTTTCTTTTTTGACTGTGTCGTGGTCGTCCCTTGAGGGTTTTGCTTCCACAGCTCAGCAAAGCATCTCTTCCTCTTCTTCGTCATGTTAACATGTGCACATCGTTATCCTACAGGTCAGCATCAAGCAACATGTCATAGGAGATGTCGAACAAGGCAGGAAGATACAAAAAAACCCTGACATGCTAGACTTTTCCTCGACGTGTCGTGGACCATCCCAGATGTAACATCACTGTTCTTCAGTTATGTTTCTCTACACGTCCGCTCATTGTTTCCCGACACTGGAAATTTTGTCAGCCACGACCAAACTGCGTGAAAATCAGCCTGAATTTAAGAGCTTTGTGCTTTACATCTTTAAGTCAGGTCATTTTAAGTGTCACTGTCCCAGAGAAGGCCGTCCTGTCTCGTGGCTTAATAAAACTAAAGCACACACGATTTAAAGAAAGCCTGCCGCGGTCCACTGACGTGCTGCACTGTGGAGCAAGTCATGGTGAGCTGCTGTCACATTCAGTCGTTCAAGTGAAGCACTTGAGCTGGAAGTGATAAAGGTCATACGTGAGGAGTCATTTTCTCGGAGCCGCTGACATTAGCCTTCCACCATTAGCTGGGAGCTAAAGCAGCCGCGTGGCAACTTCCAACAAATTACCCTTTGCAGTGTCTGAGCCCTGCAGAGCCGGCGGCCGCTGAAGTCATTATGAGAGAAATGTGTGAGAAATTCCAAAAATGTCCCTCGCCGTCTCCGGCCAATCAGACGTCTCACGTCGTCTCACTGAATGCAACAATGTTACCAAATGAAATCTGTCACACTGAGATCGTTAGAAGTTCATTTCCAGACTCGTCCTGATTAAAGGATTTCTTTTTCTTTTTTACCGGCTGAAGCCGTTCTGACGATCGCCGGCCGTCATTACAGAGCGGTTTCATCTAATTAAGCCACCTGGAGATTATAAATGACTTCGCTTTGGAGGTTTATTGCTTAATGCCTCACAAATTACAGGAAACTGCAGCATTTATCAGCATCAGGGAGCGATTCTCACACACTGAAGGTGCTGCGATGCTGGAGATGTTGGATATTCAACCCACAGACGAGCCAAAACATTACATATTATTTTAAAGCAATTTATTTTGTGACAGCCCGACCAAAACATTCAGAACATTTATAATAAAGTATAATAAAGTGAGGAGATGAACGCACATTAATCCTTCATTTTAATCCAGCTGGTAAAAGTCAAAGGGAGGTAATGAATCAGATCAGATCAGCTCTGCAAAATGTGTTTCTGAAGACATTTTGCGACGAAGAAATGTGACACCAGGTGGAGTGCAGAGTGATGATGAGCTCTTGTGTCACATCTTCACACTCTCACAGACTCACTTCATTACCTGTGTTGCCTACGCAGTGGAAAAAACTGTGCAGGAGAACTTTTATTATCACCTGGTTTGTTGTTCGCTGGCGTCTCTCAGGCTCACGCTTCTCCTGTTTGTCTCCTGAGTTATGAAGTAACACAAAGTCACATATATGTTACACCCTCTTTTTTTCATGGGTGAGAGAATAGAAGCACGTCTCTATATCGGAAAAGGTGGATCCAGTACTTCAGAGGCCACTTCATGATGTCAACAAGACCGCTGCCCTCAGCCGTCCACGCATGACACGACGGCTCGGAGGGGAAGGTCGTTATAAGCCGCGCTGCCATGATTGTTTTTGAGTGTACGCGTCCCCGAAGCAGCGCACAGCCTGGAGGGTCGCATGCTTCCATCCCTGACATTTCCCTCCTCTAAACCAGCCGGCGCGATGTGGCCCAGAGCAGTGGCTGGCTGTATGGTGGAGCCGTATGGGGTTACACGTTATGATATGTATTAATAACGGGACATGTTTGTGTCTTGGAAATGCCAACACATGATGCCAGGAAAAAGGTCAAGTGGAGGCGGGGGGGCGGCGCGGCGCTCCGATCACACAACGTGAACATGCACAGTAGAATCAGAGGATGTTCATGTGCTGCATGTCTCACATGTCGGGTTGGACGGCAGATTAACTTTTGAGCCAGAGAGCAACACGACTTGTTTGGGACCGGTGTTCTTCAGAGGATCGCAGACGGGCCGTTATGTAAACCTCAAACACGCTGCAGGCCAAATGGAGGATCTGGAGCGACGCTGTAGCACAAACTGAAGTAACTAGCGGACAGATTGCCATGAAAGTTGGGGACATACATATTCATGGGTCCATCCTCTGCAGCTCCAGCAGGTCGACATCTACACCCGTCCTGCACCTCCACGATGGAGCACTCAATGATTCGGCTGAGATCATTACTGACGTTAGTGAGCATCATCAACAAAACGTGCAATCAGTTCAGCAGCACAACATCCGTTCTGAGTGATTAACACGCATCTCACTTAATATGCAAATAGACATGAACAGCATGGGAACAAACAGACTCCATGTTTCTACTCAAAGACAGAAAGAAGTTCATGTATAACATGTGCTGAATTAACAAGAAGGTCCAAATAATGCAGAATGAGTCAGAGACAGAGTTTCACAGAGTTTATAAAGTGTCTCCAACTCAACAACTCACTAAACTGACACATTTGTTAAGGGAGTCTGGGGACTTTCTCCACGGGGACAAAGAAGTCGCCTATATTGTTCCTGTTTAGTGTCTTTGTAACATGTGACATGTTTAGATCAATAACATGTTTCTTCTTTCATAAATGGAGTGTAAATGGTGAAATCAGTGTAAACAGTGTGTTCAAACAGCTGATCAATGGTGGCACTCGAGTTCCTTCTTGCACAACAACTCTTAAATGATGTGATTTATGAAGGGAGTCTGGTGATAATGTGGTTCAATGGTTGGATCGCTTGGTGCACAAGTATCTGCTGCTATAACAGAGAGCAGAAATATCATCTACTGGTGAACAACATGGAGATCAGGTGGTGTGTAATCCATTCTGTCTGTTGATGTCTTCTTCTTCTTCTTCTTCTTCTTCTTCTTCTTCTCTGAGTGGATCACTCACACAGGTCTGAACAGCCTCTTAGACTGATTCTGGGTTTCTTCTATATTTCCTCCTCAGTAACGTCCCCAAACATTTCCAAATCAACACCAAAGACAAACTGCAACTTTGCAAACTTTCAGACGGAGGTGGGGCTGCTGCGCCTCAGACCAGTGAGACAAGTTACGTAATCTTAAACATGTAGTTTCATCAGCTGACAGGAGAGTCGACACCTCAGAGGAGCAGCACCGACACAGACCGACACCCGGACGAGAAACGCAAAAAATGGAGCCGTTTCTTTTTGGCCTCGATTTCACGGCGCAGAGACACCGAGTAAGTGGGTCTTCTGAGGAAACACACAACCTCCTTTGAGGTGAAAGCAGTGTGACAGTGCTGTGCATCATGGGAGCCAGCAGGCACACAGTGAAGCATGAAAGAGGTAAAGACAGCGGCACTCAGCCGGTGGAGAGAGCCTACACGGAGCTGGGAGTCTGATTTCAGGGCTGCAGCTCGCCGGCCCGGACGACGAGTCTTTCCTGCTGATGAATCCTGTGAGCGTGATAACGGCAGTCGGTCCTGATGGTTCCCACAGACGCAGCGACGGACAGGATATGATGCTGTTTATTCAACAGCCATCAGCGTGCTTCACCATGACATGCAGGGTGATTGGAAGATAATGGTCGGACACAGACGCCTGCACAGAGCTCTCACCTCGGCAGCCGCATGTAAAGAAGATGAATCATCCGTCATTACTCTTTATTGCAGGTGGTCAAACAGCTACTTACAGTTAATGGAGGCTCCGGTTGAACATGTCAGTATGAAGCTGTGTCTTTATGTCTCTCACTGTACCGGCTGAGCAAAAGGACTCAGCCAGCCAGCAGCATCTTGACCAAGACACAGTCCAGCACATTAACCCACATGATGTGTTGTTAACGCACCAGATGGGTTCATTAGTGAGCGCAGCCCCAGATTCCACGGGTCACGTCCATGTCAAGTACCCCGCCACGACACGGCCGCCAGAGCCGAGCCGGGACCGGGACGCCGCCGCAACGTGCAGCGCCGGAGAATACGCGTGAGTCTGTTTTTGACAGCGGCTGACTCGTCAAACTGCACCGAGCAGATCGAGTCGAGCAGGAGGTCAGACACAGGAACCTTTTCAAAATAAAACACCGTGTGTAGTCGCAGTATCTGCAGCACGACGCATCACTGAACACAATTAAATCAGACAAAGAATGAAGCCATTCAACCGCGTAGCCTCCTCTCTGTGGCCGAGGTCGAGGGAAAATTATACTGAACACAAAATCTGAGCAAGTCAACAATGTGAGGCGGCCATGATGCTTCACCTCTGAAACAATCTCTGCGGGATGAGAAGCTGCGTCACATATACGTGAGTTTAACAACTCGTTGGCGTATACGTGCATGATGGCTGCCTCACGTATCCTGTGAGTCCCGTCAGTAAGATCGAGTATCAGACGAAGGTTCAGGCCTAACAGCTCTCAGCGCTAACTTGAAGTGTCTGTTTCAATCATTACAAGACGTATGGATGTCAGAGTTAAAGGTCAAACTGTTTGGCAGCTCACACATCACTGAACAAAACTGCGAGCTCTTTCTCTTTTCACGTACTTCACTCGCTCTCTATTTTCCTCTTTTCCTGACTGACACACACATACACACACACACTCATATTCCACCTTGTCCTCGATCCAGTGATGCTGAAAACTAAATGAGACCTACAGGAAAGGAAGGACGGGGACCCCGAGGACAGAAAACCCAGCGGAGAAGGAGAAGCTGGGCTGCAGGCAGAGCCGAGCGACGACATGAAAGACACTTAGAAACTCCTCCGAAAAGCCTTTGATATGCAAAGAGCCGCTCTTTGAAATGACTGTCCTGACAGGCTTTCATTGTGCCAGAAACAAAGACGACGCACTTTTCAGAAATAACATTCCTCTGCATGCGCAACGCACAGTTACAGCAACCGAGCTATAAGCTCCTGACAGGCCTGCAGCAGCGGAGGAGGAGGAGGAGGAGCTGCACAAATCCTCAGATATACACAAGAGGTAACGCAGAGTTCAGCGTTAGCTCACGGCTGAAGGAGGTGAGACCAAAAAAACTGTGTGAGTGAGGACGATCTCACTGACGCCGTTATCCTGGAAGGTGACAGAAGTCTCATTTGTGAGGGTTTTTTTTTTTTATCTTTCTACATCAGAAATGACACAGAATTCATCAGGACCAAATTCATTTCATCTGTCCGTCTTGTCTGTTTGTCCTTCACGTATCTCAAGAACTGCTGAGCTGATCTACTTCACACTTTCGTCTGGTTCTGCCAGCGTTTCTGAATGTTCTTTGGCCTGGAGGAGAAGCAGCAGGTTCTGCAAAGTCACCGCTTGGTTCTGGTGGTGGAACGCAGAGTCCCGGCCAGGCGGAACAGCTCGTCCTCTCAAACCAATCTGGGGATGCAACTGCAGGCCTGAATATACGGTTCACCCCCCGACCACCACCACCACCTTCCCTCTGAGCTATTACACACGGTGACATATCTGTGAGTGTGAGTGTGAGTGTGAGGGACGACACACACCTCCATGCAGGAGTCTGTGAATGACTCGTGGCTTTTTAAAGTGACCCTGAGCCTCTTCTGCCTCACTCGGCCTCGTCTCTGCCAGCCAGGCTGACTGTTGTGCTGTTCTTCACGTTAAAGGAACATTGTGAGACATTAAATGCTGTCAAGATGTCGCTTCTGCTGTTAAACGTCAGAAATCGACGGTAGATCCAAAACTATAGAAGCCAGCATCACTTACTGTTGCTACCTTTGTCTGAGGCGACCAGACGTTGTTAGCAAGCATCTCAGCTGGCTGTGGAGCTACTGGCCTCATTAGCTGGCTGGAGTTTACAGGTAACCAGCTGCCTCCCAGTGAACACAGCCGGACATGAAGCTGGGACCTAAACACCAGCCACACCAGTGGATTTCCATCCTGTTTGTCAGATTAAAAGCGGGTGTTTTTTTAAGGAGAGCTGCAGATGTTAGAACCAAAACTCTTTGTTTTCTTCCACAGGAAGTCGGACCACCTCCACCTGTGATCGCGGTGACAGAAACACGATGTTTAAAATGTTTAAAAATTAGTTTGAATCTGAATCTGTGCTTTTGTAGCAAGTATACAGCTAACAGTTATCCTGTTAATATTGCTGATATCTCTCACTAATTTCTGATGGTTTATAAACAACATGACTAGTTAAAAATCTGCAGTAGAAGGATTCAGTTTCATCTGCATAACAGAGCATAAAATCTCCTGGAGGGACCAGAGCAGGATCGTTGGGCCCAAACACACATGATCATCACCTCTTTGCTTTTTACTTTGCTTGTGCTCGACCCTGCAGGCCGGACGCAACACAAACAGTATGTTGTTCTGAGTATGTTTAACTTTTCTAACACGACCCCTGTCATATTAGCTTTAATGTGCAATAATCCAATTAAAAGATTTATTTGTTCATCATTTCTTTTCACACTTAATGCTGCTGTGTATGAGCACTTCAAAATGGTAAAATGGTGTTCTGGAAGAAGTGACCTTCCCAAAAAAAAAAAAAAAAAAAGCATCCCTGCATCTCGTCCAAAAATCAAGAATCTTGCAGACAAAACACCCAAAATGTCACCATGATGCCTCGAGGAGGAGGAGGAGGAGGAGGAGGAGGAGGAGGGGACACCAACACATGAGCAAAGGAGGGATGAAGGGGATGTTTTAATGGGCCACACAGTCAGAAGCTCGTCATCCTCACGCACAGGCAGGCTGACACACTGTGGCGCGTTACCACGGCAACACAATCTCTCCGCAGAAAGCCGTCCACTCATTCCCAGAAAAACAAAAGAAGACAGAACGACTAACAAACAGGCGAGAAGATTCCCATGCACCGCCAAACACGTCCATCTCCAGAAACCACCGCATCCTGCGCCGAGGCTTAAAGTGGTATTTTTAAATTTGACCTTCAGGTTAAAATTATTTTACTTTGCTTTCTGTTTTGTCTGAAGAACATCTTTAATTATCCCGTGGGAGGAATTCATCCACACGAAATGTTTTAATGCCCACGTTTGAATATAAAACAGCAGTTTAACCCTCAGCTGCAGAACGAGTGATTCGTGGAGATAGACGTGTTTCCACAGTGTGATACAACACGACTTGAACCACGAGCAGCGGCGGGACTTACGTTCTGCTTCCCCACGATGTTGTCGAACGGCAGCTCGGGGCTCCAGGACGCCTCGTTGAAGGTGGTGCTGCTGGCCCGCCGGTCGGCCGAGCTGGCCGCCTCCTTCATGATGTCCTCCGGCAGGGTGAGCAGACTCTCCTCCGGCTGCTTGATCAGGTACGTCTCGATGTTGTGGCGGCGGAGGAAGTCGTTGCGGTCCTTCCCGTGGCCCTCCTCCACCTCGTAGTCCCCGTTCAAACAGTCCAGAGCCGCCTTGGAGATGTGGATCCTCCTGGAATGTGACGGGAAGCGTACGGTCAGTGGTGAAGCTGCAGTAGAAGCTGTTTTGGCCACTAGGAGGCAAACAAGCGCCTCAAAACTCCCACCGACACTGATTTCTGACACATCACCACCTTTTAAAGTTAACATGTTAGGGACCAGCTGCCTACTGACACATTCAGCAGACCCAGCAGCATCATCCTCACAATGGAGAGGCGTTACTGTCCAGCTGGTGGAGGTACATCCAATATTCATTTCTGGCTGCTACATGCTCCTTTTTCCTTCAGCAGCTCGTGTCTGACTGCGTCTGTCTGCTGTTTGCTACAGAGAAAACGGTGTAAGGTGATGAAAACAGCCGCCTGCTGCTGGAAACACCGAGACGAAACCAGAGAGGAAACGTGCCGCAAATACAAAACAAGCAACGCAGAGCTGCGGAGGTTTGCAGAGTGTGTCTCAGTCTTTTGATTCATTCTGGATCTGTAAAGTGTAGATTAGTGGAGCTTTTATTAGAAAGAAAGAAAGACAGAAAGAAACAGAATACATAAACAAGCAAAGAAACTAAGAAAAAGGATTGAATTTATGACACAGATTTAAATTAGAGACATTATAAAATATCCAACAACCAATGGACGTACGCTATAATCTACACACTCTTGAACATGAACTTGGGGGACTTCACATCTCGGATGCCAGTTTGAAGCGGCTGATTTCAGAGACGCCTCCAGCCGATCAGTGCTGCTCAGGTGTGAATGAAATCCTTGGCGGTGTCAGGTCAGTGAGCTCGAGCTGCAGGTCCAGTATGTTCCAACACTTATCAGAGATCGTCTGTCTGTGGCTCAGAGGAACTGCGTCTACATCAGTTAAAGGTGCAGGTCAGGGTGACGGTGTCGCTCCTTTAACCGCCAGGCAGTGAATATATTAACTTACTTACAGAATACCTTTATAGAAGACTGATAAAGAGCTTTGTCACATGTTGCAACAACACCTGAAGCTTTTTGTCAGCAAAGTGCTTTGTCCCAGATTTGAAGAAATTCCCTCCAGGCGTTTCTGAGAGATCACTCTCATGAGATTTGGACCTTTGACCACCTCAAGACGTTCATGAGAAACCCCCGGTCACAAGACTGGGACCAGGATGGACAAAACAACAACATCATGGCGAGAGTTTCACTTTAAATCTTCCATCTGTACTCACCCTGGGATCCCTCCAGACTCCAGCTTGTTGGCGATGTCCACGTCCCAGGACCAGACGTCAAACTGCCACTTCCTGAGTCCCAACACGCCGCACAGCACAGAGCCTGAGTGAATCCCGATACGCATGTCGATGTCGTGTTTCGTACGTGATCGCACGTATCTGGAAGAAACACAAGGAGTCGAGTTCAGCGGTCTGCCTGATCGTTCTCATCACATGTTGAACAGAAGAATGAAAACCAAGGCTGCTGGAAAGATCATGAAAATATATGTGCTTCACTTTTGGTTTTGTGCACTTGAATTAAAAGGAGGAAATTTACTCTAGGGATGATTTTGGGTCAGCGTGTAGAAAACCACGTCTGTGCACATTAATACAGCAATGAATATACATGAAACTGACCTTCAGGTGAGCAGATATACAGATAACGCTGACGGACAAACATTGTTCACAAATCCACCACGAAATGAGTGGAACAATGCACTTCACACGTATCAGCGAGCGCGACACAGAGGTGAAAAACATTTTCAGCAGACTTCTCCGCAGCCGTTAATAAACCAGCTTCTCATTTCATACTTTATTATCCCAGAACACAATGAACACAGGACAAACTGAGGCTGATAAAAAGGTCTGAGAGGAGCAGACGGCGCTGTCACGCCCGTCCCTGCCTCCCGGACTCATTTCATGCTTCGTAACGTCAGTGATGAATGTGAGGTGAAAAGCATCCTGGGAGTTTGTGACAGGTGCTTATAGAGTCGGTCGACTGCTGAACGACACTCGGGGCTGGAAATGAACCCAGACAAACTGCAGTTAGTCGTGACGATGATGTGATGCCTTATTGACTCTGCAGGGAGGTTCGTCACCTGACCGTGGAGGTCAGCGACGCGCTCCGGATCACAAACACGATTACTGTGCCCAGTGTTAACAGACACCTTTTGGCCCTGGCTCGCTAACATTACACATTCAGTTAGTAAGAAGCTGTAATGAAGCTAATCAAAGCTAACAGGAAATTAGCTTGCAGGTAGTGAGGAAAGACGCACGTCTCCCTGATCATTCACCTCTTTCTGAGCATTCGTAACAGTTCAGTGGGTGAAATTCTTGTAGTTTATCATCAATAGAGAGAAAGAATAGAATATAAAAGAGGCTGAAATGTGTCTTTACACCACATATCACTTCAAACAGAAAACACCAGGCACTCGGTGATTTGCTTGGTGACATTTCTCAACAACAATAACCACAACAACATTTGACCTGATGATGGCAGTTTAAACATTGAAGAATCACCAAACATTCATCCTGCGGGGAAGCATCCACGTCTGCACCAGATTCACAGCCATCCATCCGATATAGCCGATGAAAAGTTTCACTCAATACCGCAAACGTGTTCCTAAAGTAGGAAGTAGGACTGAATGGTTAAAATGACTCAGGTTTCTGCTTTCTTTGACAAACAGCCGTACGGACGTGTTGACAACCGTGTGAGAAAAACACTGTCAATCAAAGAATAGATTTCAAAATCCTGCTGTTGGTTTATAAAGCTCGAAATGGTTTCAGGCCAAAATACATTTCTGATCTGCTGCCACGTTACGAACCATCCAGACCTCCGAGGTCGTCGGGTTCAGGTCTGCTTTCAGTCCCCAGAGTCAGAACCAAACCTGGAGCAGCAGCGCTCAGTTATTATGAGCCACATATCTGGAACAAACTCCCTGAGAACTGCAGGTCTGCTCGACTCTCACCTCCTTTATATCAAGACTGAAAATGTTTCTGTTTGCCACTGAAGCAATTTCAAGTCTTTGAGCTGCACAAAGACTTTGATTCTACAGTCTTGTCTCTTCTAAAGCTTTTCTATTTTAGCCAACTTGTTTTAATGTGTTTCTTTATGTCTTCTTACTCGTTTTTGAATGCAATTTTTTTTATCTTTTAATGTAAATTGTATGCTCCTGTAAAGCACTTTGAGTTGCCTTGTGTCTGAATTGTGCTACACAGATAAACGTGCTTTGTGGCAGTAAAATAATCCAGCAGTGTAAAGGTGGATTACTGTGTGATCGCTCAGTGTTGAGTTTCGTGTCCTCACACCTCAGCGTGGGCGTCCTCGTCTCTGGGCTCCTGGACCGAGTTCATCCTGGTTGGACTGCTACAACAGATCAGATCAGATCAGCTGACGGTTGTAAACTGGGTTTGACCTTCGCTCAGAGTTTGTCGTCCACGTGTTCCCTCAAGTCTGGGCGCCAGCGTTCACCCCATGATGTGTGTCTGTTGTCATCGTTGTAGAAAATCAGCCCAAATCAAAAGCCAGGAGCAGCGAACATTTTGCCTTTTTGCTCCAAAGGTTTGTCTGCTTCAGCAAACACTTTGGTGTGTGAGTGACTCAGAGCTCAGACGGACAGTTTCATTATGGCATCAGATTATTTCTACTCCAGCACTCGTCTACAGTCGTACACGCAGGTTAACAGCCGCCTTTGTGTTCATGTAATCACTGAATGTTCTGTTTATTTGTCATCAGATTCATATTCTTTTGATGATAGTATTCGTGTTTACAAGAGGCGGGTTGATTACAGCGGTGGCCTCATTTATCAAAACCAATGATTCAGGTCAAAATGTGAAGTTTGTGTATTAATCCTCGAGGTCAAAGCTGATTCTCACCGCAGCACACAGTCTGCAAAAAATACAACAAAGACGCTCATGAGTTACGAGTCGGACTTTCACTGGAAAACACGTCACGTTGTTGCAGTTCAATATCAATATCAGCGGGATTCAAAGGTTTTTGGTGGATTATCATGGAAGTGTGAACATACAACTTCACGCTTTGTCAACAGCAGACAGAAAAACAATGTTTTAGAATGACTGATGATAAGATGACTCGGACTGGAGATATGAAGGTCTGTGTGCTGAGGCAGACGGCTCGTTCCTACAGATTAAGATATTTTACGGCACCAGGGACAAACGATTATCTGCAGATGGTTTTCTTTCACCCCAGCTCGCAACAGAGTCAATACAAGATTTAATACGTGTAAGTGATGAGCCTCACAGGATCATGAACATGGTTTTATCTTAAAGAAGAAGAAGATCTGCAGTCCTGAGGTCAGTAAAAAACAACAACTGTGTGTGACGCTCCGCCGGTCTGCTGTTACCGCTACACACCTGCACACATTCACAGTGATTTCTTTCACAAAGACAAGAAAAACTCAATGTGTTACATCTGCCAAATTAACACGATGGGACCAGTAATAAATAATCTGTCCTAACTGTCGTTATGTGAAGTTGAGAAAGTTTTCCCCAGATCACCAACTTACAAAACTCTGATTGTTCTAAGGGAGTCTGATGCTGCACGATCAGATACAGATCCCGTTTTAAAACCAGGGTTTACTACAATATGATCAGCTGTTACCAGCCAACCTGTTCGCCTGTGGACCTGACTGAACACGAGGTTTTGCAGAACTTCTCCGCTCTTCTGTTTCCCCTGTTGCAGCTTGTCTGAAGCGTGAAGCTGCCATCAAATTCAGGATAAGCAGGTATTTACAAAAATGAATGAAGCTGATGGTGTGAAAGATTAAGAACACATTGTCTTTGTCCTGTTTTCAGTGGAGTTTGTGTCAAAAAGGATCACACAAACTATCACATTGTTGTTTTTATGTTTTACACAGCGTCACAACTTTTATAGAACTGCAGCTTTATTATAAATTGCATGTTTGGTGTTTGGACATCTGATGGATCTGTTGCTCGAAGGAGCCGTTCTGGATCGTTTCATTGTCTGACCGGTAAGAAGACACTGACATCGACACGGTCACTATCAATTATGTGACACCGTGCAGAAAACACCTGCAGACGCCTTTATTTTCAGCTCTTTTGATTCTCGTTTGAGCACCAAGCTGCACTCTGCGGCACAAAGTGGTCGTCTGCAGGCAGCTCACCATATTGACTTAATAGTATACAGCACAAATCTCACAGCTTATCCGTCACTAATCCCTCCTTCCCCTCCAAACATCAGCGCCCTGCCCTCCCTCTCTGTCACGCAGGCTGTGATGTGACGAGGCCAAAGTGTTGCAGCCACAAAGAAGATAATCAAAATGAAATTGCGCTGAGCTTTAAAAGCACAAACCGCAGCCTCCCTGTGCCTCTTCACAACTCGCTGGCAGAGCGACTTTATTTCTGCTTCATACCTCATTTTCACAGCAACTGACGATTACACACTTAGTTATGTGTCGCAATTCACGTGCTCATGAAATCTGCAAATCCCTGTTGTGTAATTTCAAAAAAGACGATATCATCGCAGAAAATATTTTTCCCCCCGTGTCAGTCATGCGCGGATGTGTGATATGGTTGGACCTTGTAATTGCATGTTACTGATGTTCTGTAGAAACACAGCCGGGGGCTTATTCTCTTGCAAATGCAAATATTGCAGGGAAGCTTCTTTCAGATCACAGAGCAGGCGAACACACAGCAGCGAGAAACCGGATACAAGAAATGTGGAGATAAGGGCGCTGCTGTCCGACGCCTCGGGGTCAAAGAGGCTTGTTTTCTGTACAAGATTCCTTTAAAGTCACAAGGAAACAGCTCAGGTGTGCTGCTGATCTGATTACACATGAGTGCAGGAAAGATGTGCTGTAGAAGTGAAGTCATACTGTGTGAGCTTTATAAATCCACAGAATAAACTCAGGTCAAGTACAAATGCCCCAAATGTGTATTTAAAGCTCATTAATTTGTATCAAAACTAAACTCACTGCAGTCGATCCTGAACACAGGACTCATCACACAGACCCGACACTTATCTTCAGTCATCTACGCAGCCAGGAAACGCTCCAGAGTCCCATTTAACAACGGCTGACGCAGTAACAAGCTCTCTGAAGGACTCGCCTTCGAAGGCTACAAAGGCCGGGTCCTTCAGCGGAGGCCGACCCTGAGACACAGCAGATGTTCTTCTCCCCCACCAGCTCCGTTTGCCACCAGCCTTCAGTCCACTGTTCACTCACCAGAGCTACTGGAGCACTTACAATATATTCCTTTAACCGTCTCCCTGCGTTATTCTGCAAACCTTACTGCTGAAAACACCGATTAACAGACGTGTAGTGACCAAGAGAAAGTCTGTTAAACTGAGGAGACAACAGTGAGGGAACACAAGAAGACAAAACTCAAAGAGTTTATGGTTTTTATCCCAACAGCTCAAGTTATCAAACCAGAATCAGTCAGAACCCCGTGTTCTGAAGAACTTTTAGCATGTTGTTGTATTTTGTGCTTCCTTTTGTTGCCTTCCAGTATTTTAATCATCACACTTTTAATCCCGCTCGTTCCATGAACTAATTAATCGTTGTGATATTTCAGTTCAGACCGACCAGTCACTGAAACCTCATGGCGGACGTGGTTACCTGATGGTTTTGATCATGCTGAGGCCCATCTCCACGCAGCAGTGGGCGTGGTCCTGTCTGGGCTCAGGTAGACCCGACACGCAGTAGTAACAGTCTCCCAGGATCTTTATTCGTAGACAGTGGTGCTCCTGTAAAACAACCAATCACATCGGTTTACAGCGGCGAGCGCAACGGCAAGGAAAATTCATTTAATTAACCTGACAACAGTTGAACGTGGTGAAGCTTATGTGATCTGAATGAAGAGAAATATAAGCGGAGAATGAAAACAAGAAAATCAATTCCAGCACGAGGTCGGTTCTGCACCGACGAGCTGATTGTGAAATCCTGACTGGAAGGAGCGTGACGGTCTGAGAATCTGCTATCAGACAAACATTCAGTCGGACAGAGTGAATCAGTTATTCACTCTGTTGTTCTGAATAAAATATTTACTCTCTACGCTCTGGCAGCGCTGAGAGGCCGTCACAGAGAAAAAAAAACAAAAGACACAATCAACCAGATCAGATCTGGATCCAACGTCTGGTTCTGAAGATTTATTCTTCTCTCAGACAGAGAAGGAGGAGAAGTCTTCTATCTGAACCTGACCATGATCTGTGAGGAAGACGAAGACTGAAACACAACGTGAATCTAAGTTGTCAGATGGAAGCGACTCTGTTTGAAATGAAACCTTCAGCAGCCAGGCATTCAAACGTTAACGCACATTAAAGTGTTTACAGGTGTCAGACAGTCCGACTGCATGTGTAGAAAACTACTGAAAAGCCTTTTGTGGCTCCAGAAGAAGCTGCATCAACGTGTGGAAGAAAAACGGCGACGTCTGATTCTGCTGGATCGATTCTGACACAAAGAATTCATATTGTTCCTCTCACCTGTAGTGCTGCTCATCCATCTAGACTGTTTAAAGTGTGAGTTGCCAAGTTTGTAAGATATCAGCAGAAGCGATGCTGCCTTCTCTGCAGTATAATGGAAGTGACCCGGTTAGTCCAGATAATCCACAGATCTTGTCGTGAGCAGAGACGTACAGTGCAATAATTTTGATTTAGCTTGGTTAGCTAGTCTCTCGTCCACGTGCAGTTGCAAAGTTTTTTGTCTACACAGTGATATGGAAGAAAATAGTCCCCACATGAAACTGCTCCTGACAAGGTCAAGGTCAGGGTCAGTGGATCATCTTGAGCATCTGTGTCATGATATGTGGAGGAGCTCCGGGTTCATTATACTGAGGAGAAGGCAGACAGAATCTTTATGATCCACAGCACCACAGCTAAGAGGACAAATCTGTGTTGGATTTTGGGGTGAACTGTCTCTTTAATCAAACCCTGGCCGGAGCGCAAGTCGGCTCTTTAACAGCTCACGTT
Source organism: Acanthopagrus latus (assembly GCF_904848185.1). NCBI lineage: Eukaryota > Metazoa > Chordata > Actinopteri > Spariformes > Sparidae > Acanthopagrus > Acanthopagrus latus. Next base: position 26,630,750 of record NC_051059.1, read on the forward strand.
TCTGGACCGGTGGTGTTGGCTTTGGAAGATACTGACAAGCGAAGACTTGTGAGCTCAGTCTGTTCCCAACGCTCCGTCCAGCAACAGTATGACTAAAGAAACAGCGTACGGTGGAAATGTGAAGCCCTGGCAGGTTTCAGACAGCGAGAACTGGATTACGCAACGGGAGTGGTTGAAGAGGATGATGTCTTTTATTGTTTTGGCCACAAAAATGTGGAGGCAACAGAAAGCGGCATGAATCTGAGCTGACCACAGGAGACAGCTTTGGAGCCTGAGTGATCTTTTGGTAATGGAAAGTACTTTAAACTGAGCGTTCACCACACAAACGAACATCACGTGTGTCGAGAGCCGAGTCACTTACGTGTGCGAGGCGGTCGAAGCGTGCAAAGAGTTCATTCAACATTCGCACCAGCTCCTGCGCCGACAGCGTCGTGGAGAGGTTGGTGAAGCCTTTAACATCTGCGAAAAGAATGCTGAATAAAATACGGAAATGTCACTTTAATATCCAGGTCAGTTCATCGACACGTAGAATATTCAGTGCACTTCATGTGATATTATGATCTGAACATTTACAGCCAGTGAAGAAGTTTCCTCTGTTACAGCCTGACAGGAGGATCAGCGACAACTGTAACTTATATTTCATGTTCCCAGACTCACAACACGTCCGGCGTCCTCGGAGGCCTCGGAAAGCTTTTCACAAACACGCCTCCACCCCCTGACC